>NC_090831.1:13716049-14018245 GCF_028021215.1 Eschrichtius robustus
TTCCCTCCCTCCCTCCCTCCCTCCCTCCCTCCTTCCTTCCTTCCTCCCTCCCCTCCCTCCCTCCCTCCCCTCCCTCCCTTCCTTCCTTCCTCCCTAAGTAGCTGTTGACTGCCTACTATGCCAGATCCTGCTCCAGGCCCTGGCGAAAGGGCTTTTAAAAGCCACAGATTCTGTCCTCAAGGACTAATATGTTACCTGCTCCCTTCCCTGCCCCCCACCTGTACTCCCACGCACAGTCCTCATTTTTTTTTCCCCCCCTAAGAACTTTCTTTAGGAATTAATTGAGCCCAAATCAGAAACTCCAGTTACCACATTGTTAAATCTCAGGGTCTTTAGACAATTTCCAATACAACGTTTCTCAAACTGGTTTCTCCAGCTATGAGCTTGGGTTACAAATATAGTGAATATGTTCACTCTTAAGAATACAGCTGTGTTGGGACTTCCCTGGCAGGGCAGTGGTTAAGGCTCTATGCTTCCACTGCAGGGGGCACAGGTTCAATATCTGGTCGCAGACCTGAGGTCCCACATGCCGCACAGCTTGGCCAGCTATATATACAGCTGTACAGAATTAAAGCTAAGAGTGTTAGGCTGGAAAAACATACAGGTTTAGCTCTATAGCTGAATAAAATAATTCTGCCAAAATAAAATCACAAATGCAGGGTGATTAGGTGCAATATTTCTTAAAATGAGGTCTGCGGATCCCAGGATGAGGGATGCAATCTATGGACATATTTGGGGGAGATCATGGTTTCTCCAGCTTGAGAACCAACATAGGGTAGTGGATCCCAAAGCTGGCTTTGTGTTAGAGTCTTCTGAGGATTTCTGTAAAAATATATGTGCCAGGGCTCCATCTCAAACCTGCTAAATTAGAATTTTATGAGTGAGGCCAGGGAATCTGAACTGTAACATGCTCTTCAAGTGATTCTGATGATTGGCTAGTTTGAGAAACCATTGATCCAGGAGTTCCTTTACTTTTCTCCACTAATGCATGTTTAAGTCGGTCCTAGAATTGCCCAACAAATACTCATCCCCCCCCTCCCAGCTTACTTTCCTCTGATTCTGCCCGTTCTGTTGTAGACACTATTGTTGTTGTTTTGGGGGTGCTTTTTTTTTTTTTTTTGTATTTTATTATTTTATTTTATTTTTTGGCCACACCGCGCGGCTTGCAAGATCTCAGTTCCCCTGACCAGGGATTGAACCTGGGTCATGGCAGTGAAAGCCCAGAATCCTAACCGCTAGGCCACCAGGGAACTCCTGACACTATTGTTGTTGATGTCTTTCTTATACTGAGCTGAGACTCCCTTTTCCTCGAGTTTTACCTAAGGATCCAGTGATACAGTGAGCACACTTAAATCAGAACCTGTAAAATTATTATTAAACAATAATCTTTGTATTACAACCTCTTAACACACCCTGGCCTCTAAAAGGCTGGTAATTCTTGGAGAACATTTTTTGATAAAAAATATCTCAGACTCAATACATTATGTTATTATATTCAGATTGATTCTTACAGGCTTTCTTTAATTACAGTGATTCATAGACTAGCATCTGACTAGACTACTAGGAAGTATCCATGACTATCTTCTGAAAATTGGGGGGGAAAGTGTGAAATATATGTGTACAAGGATTGTGTTTGAGGAATGGAATTTGTTAAGCAAGGTAGCTTTTATATTTTTCTCATGATGCATCCTTTGATTTTATTTTCAAGTTATTGAAAATTTTCCAATATTGTTTCCCTCCCTCTCTTCCTTTCTTCCTTCTGTCCTGCTTTCCTGCTGCTATAGGCTGTGTTTAGTCTTCCTACTATGGGACAGGGAGGGGCTGAGCCCATTTGGATTCTGTTACAACAATCTAGGGATGATGAGACAAAGGGTCGTGACAATGGGGATGAGCAGAAGAGATGGAAATGGCAGGGAAGGGAAATGCCAGGACCAGACTGCCAAGTGCCTGTTAGGGCAAGGGAAGTGGAGGAGGGAAAATTACTGCGGGATTTGGAGGGAATAGGGGAGCTACTGGCAGAACTGGTAAGGTCTGAAGGAGCGAATTCTGAGGAGGATAAGATAATACTTTTGGATATGTTGGTTTGAAGAACTGGTGGAAAATGTTGACTAGGCTTTTGTACTGTAGTTCTGAACTTAGGATCATGGTTAGGACAGAGGGAAAGGCTTTAAGCCGAAGTTACAAACCTCCAAGACTGAAATTTAAGGCATCAATGAGAAGGTTGGAAGAGTATGTCAGGGGAAGGTAATCTTTCTCAGAATTTCTAGAATAGCAGAGAGGGCCCATGTCTAGTGATGCAGATTTAGTAATACTTTTTTTTGTTTTTGTTTTTATTAAAGTATAGTTGATTTACAATGCTGTGTTAGTTTCAGGTATATAGCTGATTCAGAGATAGATATATATATATACCATTTCAGATTCTTTTCCCTTACAGGTTATTACAAAATACTGAGTATAGCTCCCTGTGCTGTACAGTAGGTCCTTGTTGTTTATTTAATAAATAGTAGTGTGTATATGTTAATCCCAAACTCCTAATTTATCCTTTCCCTCCCCTCCCCACCACAATACTTTGTTTTCCTGATTTTCTGCTACATTTTCTACATAAATTTACCTTAGAGTTTTACAATAAATTTTATTTTTCCTCAGGATTTATAAATCTTTACTTCCTTTGGGTGATCTATTTTTTTACTCTAGCTGTTCTCTGGCCAAACTATATAAGTTGTTCTGTCTGTCTGGCAGCAAGTTCTTTGTCCTTGTAGCTATTTTTTTTTTTAAATGGTAAAATACACATGATATGACGTTTACCACCTTAACCATTTTTAGATGTACAGTTCAGTGTCATTAAGTTTACTGACTTTGGGACTTCCCTGGTGGTGCAGTGGTTAAGAATCCGCCTGCCAATGCAGGGGAGATGGGTTCGATCCCTGGTCTGGGAAGATCCCACCTGCCGTGGAGCAACTAAGCCCGTGCACCACAACTACTGAGCCTGTGCTCTAGAGCCCGCGAGCCACAACTACTGAGCCCGTGTGCCACAACTACTGAAGCCTGCACGCCTACAGCCTGTGCTCTGCAATAAGAGAAGCCACTACAATGAGAAGCCCACGCACCACAACAAAGAGTAGCCCCCGCTCGCCGCAACTAGAGAAAACCCACGCACAGCAACGAAGACCCAACTCAACCAAAAATAGATAAATAAATTTATTTAAAACAAAGTTTACTAACTTTGTTGTGCTACCATTACTACCATCCAGCCTTAGAACACTTTTCATCATGCAAAAATGAAACCTGTACCTATTAAACACTAACTCCCCATTCTCCCCTCCCCTCCAGGCCCTGGCACCCACCATTTAACTTTCTGTATTTCACTTTCTGTGAATGACTCCTCTAGGAACCTCATGTAAGTGGAATCACACAGTGTTTGTCCTTTTGTGATGGGTTTATTTCACTCAGCATGATGTCCTCAAGGTTCATCCATGTTGTAGCAGGTGTCAGAATTTCCTCTTTTTTTTTTTTTTTTTTAATTTTTATGTATTTAGTTACTTATTTTGGGCTGTGTTGGGTCTTCGTTGCTGCATGTGGGCTTTCTCTAGTTGCAGTGAGCGGGGGCTACTCTTCGTTGCGGTGCATGGGCTTCTCATTGAGGTGGCTTCTCATTGAGGTGGCTTCTCTTGTTGCGGAGCACGGGCTCTAGGCACGCGGGCGTCCGTAGTTGCGGCTCGTGGGCTCTAGAGCGCAGGCTCAGTACTTGTGGCGAACGGGCTTAGTTGCTCTGCGGCATGCGGGGTCTTCCTGGACCAGGGCTCGAACCCGTGTCCCCTGCATTGGCAGGCGGATTCTTAACCACTGCGCCACCAGGGCAGCCCCAGAATTTCTTTCCTTTTTAAGGCTGAACAATATTTCATTGTATGTGTATACCACATTTTCTTTATCCATTCATCCATCAATGGACACTTGGGTTACTTTCATCTTTTGGCTATTGCAAATAATGCTTCTGTGAACATGAATGTATAAATACCTCTTTGAGATGCTGGTGCATTTATTTTGGGTATATACTGGATCATACGGTAATTCTATGTTTACGTTTTTGAGGAACTGCCATACTATTTTCCACAGTGGCTGCACCATTTTACATTCTCACCACCAGTACACAAGAATTCCAATTTCTCCACATGCTCACCAGCAGTTGTTATTTTCTGTTGTTGTTGTTGTCGTTTTAATAGTAGCCATCCTAATAGGTGTGAGGTGATAGCTCATTGTGGTTTTATGTGCATTTCACTAATCATTAGCGATGTTGAGCATCTTTTCATTTACCTGTTGGCCACTTGTATGTCTTTTTTGGATAAATACCTATTCAAGTCCTTTATTCATTTTTAAATCAGGTTGTTTTTTGTTGTTGAGTTGTCCATATAATTCTTCTTTTTTTTTTTTTTTCAGCTGCACTGCATGGCATGTGGAACTTCCCCAACCAGGGGCACCAGGGCTTGAACCTGGGCCCCCTGCAGTGGAAGCACCGAGTTTTAACCACTGGACAACCAGGGAAGTCCTGTCCATGTAATTCTTGATGGTTGTGTTTCAGTAAGTAATTTTTTTTTTTTTCAGTAAGTAATTTTTGTCCTTGTCCTCCTTTTCTTCTTTTTTTTTTTCAGCAAAGTGTGTAGCTTCTTAGAACTCTGGTGTGTAGTTTCAGTGTTCATTTAGGAATGAAAACAAACAACTGAAAAAAAAAAAGAATTAAAGAAAGCAAAAGAAATGTAGTAGCTTCTGGAATCTGGTGAATTATACATTTCACAAGCAAGTCTTGTGAAAAGGAATCATTTGACTCATGCAAGCTGAAAAGGACAGAGGTAGAGCAGATTCACTAATTTAAATCTTAACACAGGGTTCCAATAAAGTCACCCCGATCCACTTCTTGCTCTGCTGCTTCTCGGTCTGTTCCATTCTGAGACCGCCTTTCCCAGTGTGGTTTCAAATGGCTGCCAACAGCCACCTTCTTCTTTTTCCTCCTCCCTCTCCTGCTTTTCCTCAGGTAAACTTTATTTTGACATAATTACAGAATTATAGAAGCGTTACAAGAATAGCATAGAGGATTTCTGTGTGCCCGTCTGTAAAGGAAAACTCACTTCCTTTGTGTGTCCTTCACTCTTCCACTCACACACTCCACCTCTGACACCAAGTGTGTGGTAGTTTTTTCCACACGTTAAGCAATTCTGCAACGCCAGCTGGGTGTCCTATAATTTAACTCAATCCTGACACTGCCTGGAGATACCGCCGGATCCCACAGGTTAAGGGCTCAGTCCTATAAGACTGCGCCCCCTTCCTCCCCACCCTCGCCTTTTCAGATGCCAGTAGAAATTGCAGGTTGTCACCTGTGCTTCTGACCAACTGGCTATAAATGGGAGGTTCTCACAACCCCTTCCTCAAGTTCAATTACCTTGCTAGAGTGACTCACAGAACTCAGAGAAGTATTTATTTCCATTGACCAGTTTATTATAAAGAATACAAATTTACAGCCAGATGAAGAGGTATATAGGGCAAAGTCTGGAACGGTCCTGAGGAGAGGAGTTTCTGTCCCCATGGAACTGGGGTGCACCACCTCCCAGTGAGGAAGCTTTCACCAACTAGGAAGCTGAGCAAATCTTGTTGTTCAGGAGGTTTTTTTTTTTTTTTAAAGAATTTTGTTTTGTTTTGTTTTTTAAAATTATTTATTTATTTATTTTTGGCTGTGTTGGGTCTTCGTTTCTGTGCGAGGGCTTTCTCTAGTTGTGGCAAGCGGGGGCCACTCTTCATCGCGGCGCGCGGGCCTCTCACTATCGCGGCCTCTCTTGTTGCGGAGCACAGGCTCCAGACGCGCAGGCTCAGCAAATGTGGCTCACGGGCCCAGTTGCTCCACGGCATGTGGGATCTTCCCAGACCAGGGCTCGAACCCGTGTCCCCTGCATTAGCAGGCGGACTCCCAACCACTGCGCCACCAGGGAAGCCCCTGTTCAGGAGTTTTTATAGAGCTTTATCTCCATCCTCCCCACCTTCCCAGAGGTTGGTGAGTATGGCTGAAATTTCCAGCCTTCTAATCACTTTGCCTTTCTGGTGACCAGCTCCATCCAGAGGTTATCTTGGGGCCCACCCCAAGGCACCTCATTAGCATAAACTCGGGTGTACATGAGAGGGCCTCCTTATGAATGATCAGACCCTCCTATCACTCAGGGAATGGCAAGGGTTTTAGGAGCTCAGAGCCAGGAACTATGACAAAGACCAAATATATTTCTTATTATACCACACCCCTTAACCAGGTTCCCTAGTTAACTTTTTACCCCATTTGTTTTATCATTCTTTTTCTTGTCCCTTACTTTATACATATACTATCTGCGTGTATATGTGTATAATGTAATTTTTTGGAACCATGGGTAATGAGTAGCAGATGTGATGACTCTTTATCTCTCAATACGTCAGTGTGTATTATCTAGAAACAAGACTATCAACCACAGTATAGTTATCAAAACACAGTGATAAAAAAACAAGACATTAAACTTGATATAATAACTCAGATGTCACTAATTGTCCCAATAACACCTTTTATAGGGGGAAAAAATCGCAGGTTATGAGTTGCATTCTATTGTCAGTCTCTTTAGATATTGCTGAATTCTCCTCCATATGGTTGTAACATTTTACATTCCCCACCTGGAATGTATTATAGGAGTAGCTCTATTCTTATTCACATCCAATGAGAAAAAAATAGGTCCAGGTCACCCACCAATAAACTCAATTTCTTGGAATTGAATCTTTTATGCCCTGATTGGTCTGATTTGATTCATGTGTTCTTCTCTGAACCAATTACTGTTGTCAGGAGACATAGGCTTGCTGATCAGCTTACCCTGGGTCACGTACTTCTTCCCAGGAGCCAGAGTGGATTCAGGTTCACCTGAAGCATGTGGGCTCAGAGTATGGTGTAGGGGGTGGTTCCCCAAGGCAAAATCAGGGAACTATTACTACAGAGTAGAGCTGGGTAAAAACAACAGCAACAACAAATATCCAATAGACTCTCCCCTTAACGGATATCCAACCTACACATATGCACCAAAACAACAAATGTCTACTGAGCTTGGCAAAAGAAAAACAGATATATCAAAACTAGAGCATAGGTAGACTCCAACCTCATTTTTCATTTTCATGCACTAAATATTTTAATCTCTCTTCTTTTGTTCATAGCACAGAGATATTTTGATCTAGGTACTGCCTCTGTTTAATTTTATTTGTTTTTCAATTTAATTAATCACAACAGCTCTAGGTAGCAGCAGGAAACGGCATATCGTATGGTCAGGCCGCTCAAGAGGGCTGTCCTCTTGCTCTCTATACACCCCCTGCCTGACCAGGGCCGGCTTCACCTACACCTACTCATATGACTGACCTTCCTACTTGCCCCCGGCTCCAGCTGGTGATTGTTCTTATCAAAGGGGCGGTAAGGGGCGTGCCTCTCTGCTGGTTTCCCTGGTAACCAGTGAGCCCATCTGATGTCAATTCCCCTATAACTGGGACTCTCCCCTTCCCCAGGGAGTAAAGCCTGCCGCTGAGTCCTGCCCACCGGGTACACGGTGGGGTGTCACTCCAGGACCTTGCTTCAGACATGTAAGCTCCCCATCCATTAAACCATTGATGTCTCTGTTGCTGACTTGGGACTCTTTCTTTGGTCTTTTTTTTTTTGGCCACTGTGGCGTGGCTTGCCGGATCTTAGTTCCCCAACCAGGGATTAAACCCGGGCCCCCAGCAGTGGAAGTGTGGAGTTCTAACCACTGGACTACCAGGGAAGTCCCTCTTCCTTCAGTCTTAATGCTGGGCAAGTGCAGGCCTTGCAAGCCTGCGGGGTGCAGCCTAATACATATTCATCCTACTTTTGAAAAGCATGTCCTAAAAAAATAAAAGTATGTACTTGAAATCATTTTACAAAGTGTTAAGCAAAAACTTAAAGCCAGGGTTTTTTTGTTCCAAGCCACAGGACTTCTGAAATCGTGATCTTTTTAAAATAACTTAGGTGCTACTTTCCTCTCAGTTTGTCACAAAAAGAAAATCTTAAGAAGTTTCATTGTTAGAATGTTTATTTTTTTTGGTTTTTTTTCTTCTTTATTTTTTTTTTCTAGAATGTTTGTTTTTTCCTGCCTTTTCAAATGACAGAGTTTTCATCTTTCATAGAAATCGGAGGGCTTGCCGTGTAGGTGATGATTTGTTGCTGTCCCATGTTTCTTCTCAAGCTCATTTTTCTTCGGATTGTAAAGCTTCTGAACGGTCAGTTGCTGTCACAACAGATCTTCAGTCTTGTTTCCGTGCTCTCAGTCCTGTCTCCGGGCAGTTGCTTTTTAAAAATTTATTTATCCATTTATTTATTTATTTTTGGCTGCATTGGGTCTTCGTTGCTGTGCGCGGGCTTTCTCTAGTTGTGGTGAGCGGGGGCTACTCTTCATTGCGGTGCGCGGCCTTCTCATTGCAGTGGCTTCTCTTGTTACGGAGCACGGGCTCTAGGCGCACAGGCTTCAGTAGTTGTGGCTCATGGGCTCTAGAGCTCAGGCTCAGTAGTTGTGGTGCACGGGCTTAGTTGCTCCTCGGCATGTGGGATCTTCCCGGACCAGGGCTCGATCCCGTGTTCCCTGCATTAGCAGGTGGATTCTTAACCACTGCGCCACCAGGGAAGTCCTCCTGGGCAGTTTCTTGAAGCCCAGTAACATTAGCTCTGTCAGATGTGTCTGTACCAGGATAAACTGATTTCTTGTTTTAGATCCAAAGAGTATTTGGAAAAGTATTTTCTGAACCTAATTGTTTAGTGTACTTTCAAGCACACACATTTTATTCCCCTAGTCACTGAACCTCAAAAAGTCCTACTATTCCTTGATATAGGAATGTACTCCTTTTTATTTTCTGTAGTAAACTTTTTACATTCCACTGAGCAGATACCAGAAATGCCTTAAAAAAAAAAAAGAGAATTGCATTGAAATGTCTCTCTCCATTTTTAATCAACAACTAATCAACAACTAGACTAATAATAAACAAAGGAAACCCTGCCTGCATCTTCATGTAGGTTTAAAGGAGGAAAATGCAGGAAAGTGTTTTTGGAAAGCATTGAAGGATGCAGGGAAGAGGAAAGAGCCCTCAGAGACGGAGGCAGGACATCCGGGTCCTAATCTAGCTGTGTGACCACAGCCAAGTTGCTTATACTTTCTGGGAGTTAGACTATGATATCCAAGAAAAAATTTTCAGAATTTAATACAAAAGTCATAATTCTCCCCAAAGTGACAGTGACAGTCTTCCTGAGAGAACCACCCTAAGTTTGTAATCTCACAATTCAGATTTTCCAGATAGAAGTCATTTGTATAAATTTCCCTAATGTAATGATAAAACCTGTCCTTTCATGTGGATACTTCTATCTATTTATTTATTTTTTGTTTGTTTGTTTTCCTATACTTCTATTTATTTGAGTGGGGAAGGGAAGAGGGCATATTCCTAGTGAACATGCTGTCTTCACCCAACACATGGTAAACATGAGGCAATCTGTTTAAAAGACAAACTACAGGGGCTTCCCTGGTGGCACAGTGGTTAAGAATCCATCTGCCAATGCAGGGGACACAGGTTCGAGCCCTGGTCCGGGAAGATCCCACATGCCGAGGAGCAACTAAGCCCGTGCGCCACAACTACTGGGCCTGTGCTCTAGAGCCCACGAGCCACAACTACTGAGCCCGCATGCCTAGAACCTGTGCTCTGCAACAAGAGAAACCACTGCACTGAGAAGTCTGTGCACCACAACGAAGAGTAGCCCCCGCTCGCTGCAACTAGAGAAAAGCCTGCGCAGCAGCGAAGACCCAATGCAGCCAAAAATAAATAAATAAAATAGATAAATTAAAAAAAAAAAACTACAGAAGACACCACATCTTTACAAAAGGAGGAAAAGGCAGATGAGTTATTTCTTTACAAACACTGTTCTGACTTCTAATTGGGAGGGCATGGGAAGATCACTTGAGGCTCTTGAGTGATGCTGGCTAGTTCTCCAGAAAATTCCTTACCCTAAAGCAAACAGCAATTATGTCTTGAAACCCATTTTTTGGCCTACATTCTACATCTGTAAAATTGGATTAAAATGTGGAAGAATTTTGAAATAGAAACAGAATGAGACAAAGTAGTCTCTAAAACCTCTTTAAAAAAACAAGTGGTCAAAATTAGTTTCTAGAATTCCAGTCAGTAACTCTGGATGTTCTTATTACAAACTAGAGGAGTTGTTTTGATAAATGACCTCCATGTCTGAAAGCTTTGCCTCCAGTTCTTCTAATTAAAAAAAAATTCTACAATGTATGTTCATTATTTTTAAGGCAAACAATATCTCCAGTTTCCTCTGTCACTATCACTTAGTCTAGAAACTACACTTAGTTACACATGACCCCATATCCCTCCAAATATAAAAGTAAAATAATTTAACTACCAGGAAATGTCTTAGGAGGAATTCTTATTAGAGAATATTTATTCATTCGTTTGAGTGTTCATTAAGAGCATTCTGGGCATGTAGTAATGAACCAAAATAAAGGCTCTGATCTCATGAAGCTGGATTCTGATGAGGAGAGACCTATAGTTTAAAAATACATAACATCTACTAAAGATAAGGGCTACAAAGAAAAACAAAGCATCTGAAAGATGCAGAACAGGTCAGGAGGCATCTGTGTCATTTAGGTAGGGTGGTCCAGGAAGACCTCTCTGATAAGGTGAGATCTGAGCAGAGACTTAAGTAAAGTGAAAGCATGAAACGTGAGGTTACCTAGTGCAGGAGTTTGCAAACTTTTTCTGTAAGGGGCCAGACAGTAATGATTTTTGGCTTTGCAGGCCATACAGTTTCTGTTGCAACTCTTTCAGCTTTGCCCTTGGGGCAAGAAAGCAGCCATAGACAACATAAATGAATGGGTGAGGCTGTGTTCCACCAATCCCTTAACTATGGACAGTGAAATCTGCATTTCATGTACTTTTCATGTGTCACAAAATATTATGTTTCTTTTGATCTTTTTTCTAACCATTTTAAAATGTAAAAAACATTCTTAGCTCAGAGGCGGTACAAATATAGGCTGTGGGCTATGTTTCTTGACCTCTGATCTCTGATCCCTGATCTCCAGTAAACACATTCCAGGAGAGGGAACAGTTAGACCCTGAGTCAGGAGCAGCAGGCAGGACTTGCTGATAGAAAGCAAAGGAAGTGTGTCAGCTTCTAACTTTCCTTCCTGACCAAAATCTGTTCTATTTTGAGCTCCCTGTAGAAGACAGACACCACATTTCAGAGGAGTGAATGAATCTGGAAAAATTTCTTAGAGGAAGTAGGTTTTGAACTGGTTTGGCTTTGAAAAACAAACAAGGTTCCAACAGATGGGCCTGGACATGGAGAGAGAAAGTATTCTAGTTAGAGGAATAACCTAAATAAAGGCCTGAAAGTGTAATAGGGAAGAACCTTTGTATTCTATTACAAGTTAATCACCAAAAGGATGTTGCCTATAAGCTTCAATTACACATAATGACCCATCTCTGGGACCCCTGCCTCCCAGGTAATGAGCATTAAGCTAAAATACCTTTGTTTAGCCACAGGAAACATCCTGACCATGCAAACCTATGAATGATTGCAGGAAGGAAGAAATTAGCATATCCCTTCTGGAGGCCGACGGGAACCAGGAAATGTTTGACTTTACTCCCTCCCCTCTTAGTATAAAAGAAGCCTGAATGCTAACTCGGACAAGATGGTTCTTTGGGACACAAGTCCACCGTCTTCTCTGTCTGCTGGCTTTCCTAATAAAGTCGCTATTCCTGCCCCAACACCTCGTCTCTCAATTTGTTGGCCTATTGTGCCGAGAGAAGTGTGAGCTTGGACTCAGTGAGGAAAGTAGCAAAGTAACATGTGAGTTATAGGCCCCTGTGGTCCTACTCCAAGTGCTGTTTGTGTTGCATACCCTGATATCTTGACATGAAAGCCTGTAGATCAGGGGTCCCCACCCCCGGGCCGTGGACTGGTACCGGTCCATAGCCTGGTAGGAACCGGGCTGCACAGCAGGAGGCGAGTGGTGGACGAGTAAGTGAAGCTTCATCTGCCGCTCCCCATCACTCCCCATTGCTCACATTACCTCCTGAACCATCCCCCCCGACCCTCCAGCCGGCCGTGGAAAAATTGTCTTCTAAGAAACCGGTCCCTGGTGCCAAAAAGGTTGGGGACCGCTGCTGTAAATGCTGGTTCTCAAATTCTAGCCTGCATCAGAAACCTGGGGGAGCTTGTTAAAACCAAGTGTCAGGTCCCACCCCCAGGGTTTCTGATGAGGCAGGTCTAGGGCAGAGCCTGAAGATGTGCTTTCCTAGTAAGTTCCCAGGTGATTCTGATGCTGCTGGTCCTAGGACCCCACTTGGAAAACCACGGCCCTACAGGGGTGTCTGCTACAGAGGAAGGATGGGGTCTAGCAATCTGCTACTGAGCTGACCTTCAGAATGGGGTAGTACCTGAGAATTTTACCTGAGACCAGCTATAAAATAAAAAAGTAGTGCCAAGCCCATAGTAGACTTTCTTGTGCATGAATTCCCTTCCTCTCCTGCCTTCTTTCCTGCAACTATCCAGAAGGGCTTAAAATTTGTAAACATGCTTCATGTGGTACTTCTGCTTCCAGATTTTAAAAAAAGTCATAGACACGTTTGGCCATCAACAACAAACAAAGCAATAACATGGAATGGCACGCAGCCCACAACACACTCAGGGAATCCTAGGGTGTCACCGAAGAGAGACAAAGGAAATTGGAGACCTTTTGGAACTGACTCTCACAGTGAGTTTGTGTGTCTTTCTCACAAATTAAATTCTCCGGCAGCTAAGAATATCGTAATGAAACTCCTATTTACACATACTATTGATTCTTTTGTCTTAACCACCTTTTTAGAGTGACATCTAGGTGAAACTGAGTAGCACATACTTCTCTGAAATAATTCACTTGCATCAACTTTCCAATGATTAGCAAAAAAACCGGGAGGAATACAATTGGAACATCAGTATGCTCTGAAAGAAACATGTTTTTAAAAATAGAAAATACCAAAAATAAAAATTCTCCTTTGTACTCCAAAATTAAACAGTGAAAAGTGAGGTAAACACACACACACACATACACATACATTTGGAAGCAGCACTGCAAAAACATTCAAGTTAAAATTGAACTAAAATCTAATTAAGAATATAGAGCAAAAACTCAAAGCTTGAATGATCAGAATAACTTCTCTCTGCTGACCAGCCCTTCTAAGGGATAAGGCCCTGTCTATAGATTCTGTGGCCTAACTGGCTAAGGTTTGTATCACCTGGCCCTGTGCCCACACCCCCTGCTGTGGTTTACTGGGCACTTGGTCCAAGGATGGCCCATCTCAGGCTCCCCAGCAACCTATGACATGGCCTGGCTTGGAACCCCGAGCTGAGCCAATCAGATTGCTCATCCAGGGGTTGGCAATTTGTAAATCAAGGGAGTAAACCGAGGCAGGCTGGGTCAATGGAGGATGAGAACTAAGTAAGAGCTCACTGTGGACCGTGGAGTTGAGGGTCTGAAGAAGCCCGGTTGTAAAGAGAGGAGGACAGACTCACAAGAAAGAAGCAGAGAGTCCATGGGGCTGCTAAGGGAAAAAGGGACAGACTTGTTCTGGATGGTTCTCAAGTCCCAGTGCACATGTATCCTTAGAATCAACTCCCTTTTTCTTGAAATAAGTAACTCATGTGAGTTTCTTTAAAGGGACCTGATGCAAACAGCAGCTGAGTTTCTAATTGCTACCATTGTTTTTAGTTAGGAAAGCAAAGCATTTATTTTAAAACAATCCAGCTTATATACTGGGGGAAAAATGGTTTAGAAGCAGGCATGGATCTAGGTTTGGTGAGGCCTGAAGCTTATACAGATTGGGTGGCCATCTTTAAAAAAAAAAAGGAATGCCAAATTACCCATAAAAAATAGGTACAGGTCCCTAGAAGGGGTCTGTGCACATGAGGAACCATAAAGCCAAGCTTCATTAACTTCACGGTATATTCAACTCTGTTTAGAAGTGAGAACCTGATCCTCAGGGGCAATGTGACCTTAGATACTTCTTTCTCCAACAATAACCAAGTTTAATTTAAGTAAAAAGTGCCCCACAAAGACATTATACTATCCTCATGCTTTACTTGAGTGTTTTCAAGCTGTAGCTAATGAACCATTCGTGGGCATGACCAGCATTTGTTATAGGATGAAATAGAGAAGAATAGAGGAGAAAACCGGGTGTATCACATGATAGATGAGTAACTGTTGTCTTGTGAGACTTTTGCTTCAGTTTTACAAATAGATACACCAATGGGTCTCGTACTGTTTGGTCTCAGGATCTCTTCACACCCTTATAATATAGAGAGGGCGTCAAAAAGTTGTTGCTTATGTGGGATATTTCTATTGATGTTTACTGTGTTAGAAATTAAAACTGAGAATTCAAAATTTTATTTTAAAATTATGATTGATTTGTTTATTTATTTATTTTTGTGTAAATAAATGTTGTGATCACCCCAAGGAGGCAGGGTGAACCCAACCACTGAGTATCTAGGTGGTGACCACTACCAAGGGTCTCTCTTCTCCTGCTTTGATTTGCTAACTGGTTCTGTTGCCTGCTGGCAGGCATGCATTCTGAGCTGCTGCCTGCTGGCTGGCCAGTGTGCTCTTTGAGCTGTGTTGCTGCCTGCTAGGGAGCTTACACCCTGAGTTGGCTGCTTTATGCTGCATTTGCTGAGTCTGCCCAAGCCTCTGTTACACATGTAATCAACCTAAGTTGAAAGTTTTGATAATTGATGTTTAAGGCCTGGAGAATGTCATTGAGGCCCTCTTTCAAGTAGCCCTGGGTCATTTGTCTCACAACCTTTGCCAGATGCTACCATGCTGGAAGAGGTCACCCCTCTCCAGACCTCGTGGCTACTTGGGGAGCCTTGGGGTCGATACAGTGAATAGCAATGGGAGTTTGAATGGTTTACAGACATCATTACCATCACTATACGTGATGGAGCTCTCTGGAGAGCTGCTGCTTTTTATCCCTTTATGGGGCCATCCCTAACTAAGGACAGGACACAAGGTCAGCACAATTAGCTGGACTTCAGGCAGTCATCTTAGCCCTGAGCCCTAGCCAACAATCAGCTTCAGCTGCACACGTTTACAGATGCGTGGGTTGTTCATTGCCAACAGTCAGCCATCTGGTCCAGCCAAGTGGCAGCAACAATTCCTTATCCAAGGTTGCATCCTTATGGGTCAAAAACTCTAGGAATCTCTTGCTTCACAGATACCCAAAATATAAACCAAGGTCACACATATCTCTGCACCTATGAAAGCCACAATGTGAGGGCTCACCAAGACCCTTCTTATCTCCTTTGCAGTTCTAAATATTATTGATAGCAACCAATGCACACATTTCACTTTGCAAACTACAGAACACTGGGCTCTTAAGGCATTCAACAGAACTTTCGCCTCCCTAACCAGTCTACAGGCTTCATAGAACACCATAATGGTTTGTTTCTTACGAGTTCAAATTCAATTAAATGAAACATGGCCACATTTCAGTCATCAGTCCAATATCAAGGGTGAATTTTAATAAGGAGTCCGACCCCGTTGTTGCTATTTGAGTGTTGACACCTTCCAGTCCCTGTGCCTAACCTGGCCCTCTCGCCCCACAGCTGAAGCCAGTGACAAAGCTCAAGGAGCTGCCTCCCTTTGTGCCAAGGAAAAGTTCAGCCCACGCACGATCTGGTCTATGTGAGGGAGCCCTCACTCCAGCCCCACCCCTAACCACCAGAAGACTCCAGTCGCCTCTCCCTGCTTTCTTAAGCTGTTTTTGGACCTTCTTTGGAGCCTGCCCTGCTCTTCCCAGAAAGCCTGATTATGTGAGTAATAGAATTCTTCATACCCTCTTGGTGTGTGTGGTGTGTCAGTCTCAAAACCGGAGGCAAATTTTGCTTGTGGGATCCATATACCTCCATGGGGTGACCAGAACAATACCAATAATAAACCCATTTCATGTTAGGTAAAACAATAACACTTTTTAAAAAAAATAAATTTATTTATTTATTTTTGGCTGCGTTGGGTCTTCGTTGCTGCGCGTGGGCTTTCTCTAGTTGCGGCGAGCGGGGGCTACTCTTTGTTGCAGTGCTCAGGCTTCTCATTGCGGTGACTTCTCTTGTTACGGAGCACGGGCTCTAGGCACGTGGGCTTCAGTAGTTGTGGCACGTAGGCTCAGAAGTTGTGGCTCGTGGGCTCTAGAGCACAGGCTCAGTAGTTGTGGCGCACGGGCTTAGTTGCTCCGTGGCATGTGGGATCTTCCCGGACCAGGGCTTGAACCTGTGTCCCCTGCATTGGCAGGTGGATTCTTAACCACTGCGCCACCAGAGAAGTCCCAACACATTTTTAAAAATAAAAAATAATGATCTTCTTCAAAATAGGGAAGCATTTAGTGAGAAGAATGTTGTTTTTTTACATTGAAAATGTTTTATTAAGGTCTAGCCTAATAGAAGAGAGTTTGATTCTCACCTACTTTTTCATTTGTTGCAATGTGTTGTTCTGGTTAAAGTGTTTGAAGAAAATTCATCCTCGCTGTTATATAGTTAGAAAGGGGAAGAAAATTTTGTTTTTAGATGATTATTAGATAATTATGGCTATTGTGTGATACTACCCCAACGCTTGACAAGTGGTGGTTTCCTAAGTTGCAATGTGTAATCTAAAACCATATCAATGAACTTTTCCTACTCTGCTACATTAAAATCCATCTTGCACTTTAAATAGATATTTTACCCATGCTTGGTTTTTTAACATCATGGATTGATCATTTGGGAAATATTGACTAACTGAGTTATACAAGTCTTATAAAAGTTAACACACTTCATTATGTAATATAGAAAAAAATACCTTTGGAATATGACTATAGATCTTACTAGAAAAGTCTTTAAACATTGGGAACCTGTCAAGCTCATGGTGGTAGGCACAAGTTTTCCAAAATTTCACTTGTTACTTGAAGGCTCAAACTTTATCATGGGCAACAAATGCTGTCAATGGTCTTCACTTTATTCATTTTTGAGGAAATGCCTGCCAAATACTCAAATGTGAATAACTCTAGTTTGGGCAGGTGTTCTTTGAAGTATAAATGGTATTCCATGAAAAATGCAACTCGTTCAGTTTGCAACTCAAGGGCTTTTCGTGGACAACTTCAGGATACAAAAAAAGTGCTTTATGCCTGTTTATTTCGTACACAAGATATTAAGATGTGTATGCAAGGATCCAGATTTGATAAAATTAATGACTTTTTACTGCTTGATCAAGAACATTCTTAAGTGATACTGGCTTTTTAAAAAAGTACATGGAGATAAAGAGTGTAGTAGCAGCTGGTGGTTTGGTGCCACTCCCTTGACTGGTGTTGAGGCACCAGCAATTTTAAGAGACTAGGAATCTGGAGTCAAGTGTTCTGTTCTGGCCCCTATGCTACCCAGCATAGAGATTTACATGTAGCAGAGGATCAGTAAGTATTTTTTAGGTGATTGATGAACTGTGTGAAATCACTTGGGAAATCACTTAGCTTCCCTGGGGTTCAATTGACTATAAACTGAGGTGAACCTGGTGATCCTTAAGGCTGCAAAACAGTGATGATTCCTCGTTGTTTCACTTAAAATAAAAATTCGCCTATTAGGTCTGCCTGTCACTATCTCATTCCTTTGCTAACTTAAAAAGAGAGCTTTCATTCCCTTCTAGATTCAAGTAAACAGTAGGAGTTTTATTTATTTTTTCCCAACCTTCCTAGAAATAGAAAATCCTTTGTAGGTATACTGTCTCCTACATTTGGAAACATACAAGTGGATACAGGTGGTCCAACCCTAAAGGCTGTTCCCCTATAAATGTGCATTTCTGTAAGGGAGCAGAGCACATTGATAATCTGATGTGTTAGTTCACCTGTGGAGAATAGTATCTTCTCATCTTTTAAATTGGTGCTAGATGATTGGCAACATCCATTAAAATCCTTATAAAAGACCCCCGCTTATTTGGAGGCAGGTGAAGAGAATGAATCCAAATCAAATGAAAAGCCAAGAGGTGAACAATTTTTAAAAAAATTTATTCGGGAGTTCCCTGACGGTCCAGTGGTTAGGGCTTGGCGCTATCACTGCCGTGGCCTGGGTTCAATCCCTGGTCATGGAACTAAGATCCCGCAAGCTGCGTGGCATAGCCCCCCTCACCGCAAATTTCTTTTTTATTGAAGTATAGTTGATTTATAATGTTGTGTTAATTTCTGCTGTACAGCAAAGTGATTCAGTTATATACTTATAAATAAGTATATATATATTCTTTTTCATATTCTTTCCCATTATGGTTTATCACAGGATATTGAATATAGTTCCCTGTGCTATACAGTAGGACCTTGTTGTTTATCCATTCTATATATAATAGTTTGCATCTGCTAATTCCAAACTCCCAATCCTTCCCTCCCCTACACCCCCTCCCCGTTGGCAACCACAAGTCTGTTTTCTATGTCTGTGAGTCTGTTTCTGTTTCGTAGGAAAGTTCATCTGTGTCATATTTTAGATTCCATATATGTGATATATGATATTTGAAAAACATGGAACCCTTCACGAATTTGCATGTCATCCTTGTGCAGGGGCCATGCCAACCTTCTCTGTACCATTCCAATTTTAGTATATGTGCTGCCGAAGCGGGCACAAGGACTGGGTTGAAGTGTGTCCCCCTCCTCCTCCCCTCCAATTCATGTCTATCCGTGACCTATGAATGTGACCTTGTTTGGAAATAGGATCTTTGCAGATGTAATCAAGTTAAGATGAGGACACGTTGGATTGGGATAGGCCATCTTATAACGAGAGGGAGACAGAGACACAGACACAGAGAGAAGAAGGTCATGAGACCGTGAGGGCAGAGACTGGGGTAATGGAACTTCAAGCTGAGGAATCCCAAGGATGGCCAGTAACCCCTGGAAGCTAGAAGAAGCAAGGAGAGATTCTCCCCTACAGGTTTCAGAGGGAGCATGGTCCTGCCAACACCTTGATTTCAGACTTCTGGCCTCCAGAACTGGGTGAGAATAGTTACTCTAAGCTACCTCATTTATGGTGCTTTGTTACAGCAGCACTAGGAAACTAATACAGCATGTTAAAAATCATCCATTTGAGAAAAGTCAATGTCACTAATTCTAATTAGTTCTTAGACATCTCTAGGTCTGAGATTTAGGTGGAAATATTGCCTTATGCCTGTGACCTTTAAAGATATGAGTTGTTTTTTTTTTTTTAGTTTATTTATTTATTTATTTTTGGCTGTGTTGGGTCTTCATTTCTGTGCGAGGGCTTTCTCTAGTTGTGGCAAGCGGGGGCCACTCTTCATTGCGGTGCGCAGGCCTCTCACCATCGCGGCCTCTTTTGTTGTGGAGCACAGGCTCCAGACGCGCAGGCTCAGCAATCGTGGCTCACGGGCCCAGTTGCGCCACGGCATGTGGGATCTTCCCAGACCAGGGCTCGAACCCGTGTGCCCTGCATTGGCAGGCAGATTCTCAACCACTGCGCCACCAGGGAAGCCCAAGATATGAGTTTTTAATAAATTTATTTATTTATATTTATTTTTGGCTGTGTTGGGTCTTCGTTTCGGTGTGAGGGCTTTCTCTAGTTGTGGCAAGCGGGGGCCGCTCTTCATCGCGGTGCGCGGGCCTCTCACCGTCGCGGCCTCTCCCGTTGCGGAGCACAAGCTCCAGACGTGCAGGCTCAGTAGTTGTGGCTCACGGGCTTAGTCGTTCCGCAGCATGTGGGATCTTCCCAGACCAGGGCTCGAACCCGTGTCCCCTGCATTGGCAGGCAGATTCTTAACCACTGCACCACCAGGGAAGCCCAAGATATGAGTTTTTAAAAGATAGCAGTGAAAACTCATTGAGTTGCCATGTCAGGAGACCTTATAGGTATAACCTGGGTTTTTCTGACCCTGGTCACTGGTTCCAGCTCCCTGGAAAGACCCATTTTCCTCCACACATTTTTAGAAGCCCCCAGTGCAGGGCCCTGACTGGGTGATGCAAGGGGTACAGGGCAAGTGCTTCCCTAAATGCTGTGCCCCAGGGTTTGCCCTTACTGTACTTCTAGCCCTGCCCCAGAGTGCTCACAAGTGTGCATGAACAAAAAGACATTGTCGAAGCCATACCAAAGACACCCTGGATGAGACTTCCCCGGTGGGCAGTTAGAATCTGCATTTCATGAAACTTTCCAGGTGACTCTGAGGCTGACCCAGGTTCCCTGGCTCTATTTGTTCCAAGTATTAGGCCTCTTTTTTTTTTTTTGGCCATGTCAAGGGGCTTGCGGGATCTTAGTTCCCTGACCGGGGATTGAACCCAGGGCCTCAGCAGTGAAAGCGCCAAGTCCTAACCACTGGATCGCCAGGGTCACAGTGAGGCCCAGAAATATGATTCAAAATATCTTTTTGCCTTTTACTTGCCATATTCACATGGGTTTAAAGTGCAAATATTCCAAGGAAAGATAACACAGTATCGTGCAGCAGGGGAGCCTGGGGGACCTAGGGAAAAGGAGAGGTTGGAAATGAAGAACAAATGAAAGAAAGACTGTATAGTAAGGAAGGTACAAAGAATTAATGAGATTTCATTTGCACGAAATATCCAGAATAGACAAATCCATAGAGACTAAAAGTAGATTAGTAGCTTCCAGGGGTTGGGGAGGCCAGGGAATGTGGAGTAAGTGTTTAATGCGTACAGAGCTTCCTTTTGGGGAGACGAAATAGTTCCGGAATCTTCAGTAGATGAGTGGATAAGTACAATGCGGTACATCAGACAATGGAATATTATTCAGCACTGAAAGGAAATGAGGTATGAAGCCATGAAAAGAAATGGAGGAAACTTAAGTGCATATTACTAAGTGAAATAAACCAATCTGAAAAGGCTACATACTATATGATTCCAACTATAAGACATTCTGGACAAGGCAAAACCGTGGAGACAATAAAAAGATCAATGGTTGTTAGTGAGAAGGGAGAGATTGACTACGTGGTGCACAGAGGGTTTTTAGGGCAGTGAAAATACTCTGTATGATACTATAATGATGGATGCATGTCATTACACATTTGTCCAAACCCATAGAATGTACGACACCAAGGGTGGACCCTAATGTGTATATGGACTAAGGTGGCTCAAATGCCTTGGTAGCCTATCTAAGTAAACCAAAACCTAGCCCAGAGTTACTGCACTCAAATCCCAGAAAATAAAATTTAAGAACAAACAGTCGGGACTTCCCTGGCGATCCAGTGGTTGAGACTCCACGCTTCCAGTGCAGGGGGTGGGGGTTTGATCCCTGGTCGGGGAACTAAGATCCCACATGCCACGTGCCAAAAAGCAAAAAAACACAAAAACACAAAAACAAACAGTCAGCTAGGTTTCCCCCCAAAAAGCAACTGCTCAAGCTATAGCCAATCAAATAATTTCTTTGCTTTGTTTCTGAGTCTCCTCCTATAAAAGCCTTTCTACTAGCTCCTGTAGTAGAAAGGAGTGCTCCTAACAACTTTTGGTTCTACTTTTGGTTTTCTACTTTTGGTTTGGTTCTACTTTTGGTTTTCTACTTTTGTAGTAGAAAGGAGTGCTCCTAACAACTTTTGGTTTGGTTCTACTTTTGGTTTTCTACTTTTGTAGTAGAAAGGAGTGCTCCTAACAACTTTTGGTTTGGTACTGCCCGATTTAAACTGATGTTTGCTCAAATAAACTCTTCAAAGGTGTAACGTGCCTTAGTTTAACAGTTTATCTTTTAACAAGCACTATGTGCTGGGTGTGCACACAGTTGGGAAGAACAGCTCTAGGACACCCTCCAGCTCCAGGATGCTGTGATGAAAGTGACCAGACAATCAACAGAAGACTCAGAGGAAGTCTCAGGTTGTTAATTAGATTTTCTGAATCCACGAACACTTCCTCTGCCAGCCTACCGAAATGTGGCTTTTTTTTTTTTTTTGCACCTTGGTTTTTTTCACTCTACAATTTATTTCAGAGGTATTTTCATATCAGCACATTCTTAATGATGCATTACAGTCAGATTTGCTATAAAAGAGCACGAATTTGTGCCAGTACAATTGATACATTAGGGAACTATCTGAGGATAATGGGAATTTTACATTTGCTTATGCATGATTTCTTCTGCAAGAAACGCTAACTGAACACAGAAAACCACATACTGCTGAAATGAAGCCACGGAAGAAAACTGCACACAGGTACACACCTCCAACATCCTCCATGGACCAAGTTTCTGCTGTGTTATGAGCTACACCCTGGCAAGTTTACTGCTGTGTTATGAGCTACACCCTGGCAGATGTGGCCCTTTTTTTTTTTTTTTTTTTTTTTAGATGTGGCCCTTTTAAAGAAAAGACTCCACCTACGGAAGGTGGAGTCCACCCCCCCCCACCCCCACCCCCCACCATCCCCAATCTGATTTCACTTCTGCAAACTAAATGCCTGAACCTCTTTTTTCTGGAGAGCTCATTCCAGAACACTGGAACAGTAAAATCACAAGTAGTTGAGACATTTGAAGAGGCATTCAAACTTCTTAAATGCAAGAGAATCATATTTCCTTCTGACATTAAAAGGATTCTGAACTCATACGTGGGAGGATCAGATTAGCACCATCGGAGGAAAAGTGACAAAACTATGTGGCCAGGAGGGGGCGCCTGGCGTGCGTGCAGCTGGGAGCCTGGCAACCGAGAAGCAGCTTTCTGGAAAAGTGAATCTGGTGAGCCATGACCTTCCAGAGAAGTGAGGTTCCTCCAGCATTGCTGGCAGCAAGGAGACTGAGGGAGTTGCGGGGTTTGGGGTGGGAGGGATCTTACTGGCCCAACAGCAAACCAGAAAAATGAAGAATGACTTTTTTTTTTTTTTCATCTCCCACTCACTCCTCAAATAAGTTGGTGGTTCTTAAACTCCTTGGGGTGTCCAAGAATCACCCAAGACGTTTTGAAAATGTAAATGTAATGGTGGGCCCCAACCCAAGATTCAGATCTATGAAGTTCACATTAAAAGAAGCATCCCAGGGGATCCTGATGTAGGTGTGGTCCTTAGGTCACAGCCATAATTATTTTAGGAGAAACAAGCACATTTCACAACTTCAGGTTTGTGATACGCATAGAATAGGATAGTTATACAGGTAGTTGTAGAAATCCCAGTAGGGGACTATAGATAGAGAGGGAAACCTAGGAAACTTTGGGAGACCACTGTAAGTTAATGATCGCTCAAGAAAGCTATTGGAACAAAGCAGGCTTGCTTAACTATAAAGCCACAAATAAAAGCACGAGATATGCCCCAGGCCATTAGGTGGAAGAAAAATGTCACCACCCTTCTACTGATTTGAATAAGCCCTATGATAATCCTAGTTTGACTTCATAGGGTCAGACACTCTCCTGCCTGATATGAAGCAGGAACTAGTGATGTAAGCCTCATGTCTACTGGAAGAAGGCCGTCTTTTCCCCTCCCCCTTTCCTTTGACCATAAAATTGTAGCCCACTTAATCCTCAAGGCAGAGCTCCCTTGCCTGCCCGCTTGCATCTCGTACAAGCGTCCTAAGTTAAGAAATCTACTTCTTTCCTATCACTTTGCCTCTCGCTGGATTCCTTCTGCGCAGAGTCACAAAGAACCTGAGCCTCAGTCAGTCCAGACGTCAGGTGAGTGATTCTAATTAAAAGACCGTAGATTAGAGTCGCAAGCGGGGTTTTGGTCGGGTTCAAATCCCGGCCACGTAGGTTGAAGTCCCAATCTGGGTTTTGGCCAGGTTCGAGCCCCGGCTGCGTGGGTTCGAGTCCCAATCTGAGTTTTACACGGTTTCAGCTTGGGCATGATAACTGACATTGAATTTCACCTCTCAGTTTACAAAGGGCTTTCATATCACAGGTCTTGTTTGGGACTCAAAATGACCCTTTTCTTTTTTTTTCAGTCATGCTGCACAGCTTGTGGGATTTTATTAGTTCCCCAAGCCCTCGGCAGTGAGAGCACAGAGTCCTAACCACTGGACCGCCAGGATATTCCCCAGAATGACCATTTTATTGAGGTAGAAACTGAGGAGTCTTACAAGCCAACCCACAAGCCCAGTTCCCGCTTCCGAATCCCATGTCCTCAGCCCCAGGCAGCCTCACTGGGGGCCCCATCAAAGAGAGACCACGCCTGGGTTACCTCAGTGCTTCTCAAAACATGAGAATATAATCAATAAGCTCCAAGGATATACTATACACTGGGAATATAGCCAATATTTTCTAATAACTATAAATGGAATATAACCTTTAAAAATTGTGAATCACTATGTTGTACACCTGAAATTTGTATACTATTGTACAATTATACCTCAATGAAAAGCAAATAAACCAAAAAACACCATGAGAACCAGAGCACCTGGGAACTCGTATACAGTACAGTTTTGGGGGCTCTACCCCAGACCTATGGACTCTGGAGTGGGACCCAGGCATCTGTGTTTTAACAGGCCTCCCCAGGTGATGCTAAAACTTGAGAACCACTGGGTTACCTCAACCAGACCCTAAAACCTAATGGCATCCTCAGTGGCAGAAATTGCAGAGGGTGGAGGGGTGGGAAGGGTGAGCTGGGGCCAGCCTGTTTCTCAACCTTGCCCTCTAGTCAAGGGGAAGCCAGTGCCCTGGGGCCTGCCTATTCCTTCTGCTTCTCAGAATGGCGACATGGCGACACTAGACACTCGAGATTTCCAGCCCTCTTCCCAGGAAGTTTATCTGATAGCGGATCAGCTTTTTCAGAGCCTGCCTGATTCTAGGCCCACTCTCACCTCCTGCAGGCCATCTGGATGCTCTGAACTTCAGCCCCAGACCGGGCTTGGGGCCTGGCACAAACTGCCCCTAAGGGGAAGGTCTGAAAGGAACACCAGCCCCACCCTCCCGGGACTCCATCATCCATGGCTTCATCTGCCTGCCTGGGTCCTCCTGCTGGCTCACACATACTTGTAATTCTGGTTGTTTGGCTCTTTTTTTTTTTTTTGAATTTTATTTTATGTATTTTTTTATACAACAGGTTCTTATTAGTTATCCTTTTATATATATTCGTGTATATATGTCAATCCCCATCTCCCAATTCATCACACTGGTTGTTTGGCTCTTGAAAGCTGAGAACTCCCTGCCCCTGCAGGGAGCTATCTGGTACCTTGTCTTGTCTGCAGAGCCTGGCTCCAAGAGCTCCTTTGTGACAGCTTTCCTGGTAACCACCCCTCCTCCCGCCCCCCCTCCCCACCACGGCTTTCCAGGAAAAGTGAGCCAGCTCTTCCTCTGGGCTCCCATGACCCCTTGGGCTTACCTCATAGCGTTTACCTCACTGCACTATAAGTCTAGTGACTCGCCTGAAATCCTTTTTGGATTCCCAGTATCTATGTCTGTTCCTGGACCAAAGTAGCATGTCAGTAAATGTGTAACAGGGAAGAACAAAATCTGACTCCATGTTGGATCTGTTTCTTTGACTTTAACCTTTGCTTTTCGTTTCTTTTGTTATTATAATCATCCATAATGGCCTGCCTCAGGGAACCCTGCCCCTCTGCCTGAATGTTACACTGAAGTGCCTTTGTTCAGCTCACAGGGAGACAATCTGACCCTGCCCACCCGTGGATGGCTGCAGAAAAGAAGGAATTAATACATCCCCTCCCTGATGCTGGCCAAGCCAGGCAAAACTAATGGCCCTTTTTACTTTACTTCCTCACTGCCTCCCCCTCTCTGTTCTATAAAAGAAACTGGCATCCAGACCTGATAAGATGGTTTTTTGGGGACACTAGTCCACCATCTTCTTGGTCTGCCATCTTTCTGAATAAAGTCGCTATTCCTTGCCTCAACACCTCGTCTCCAGATTCATTGGCCTGTTGTGTGGTACGCAAAGTGAGCTTGGACTCAGTTTTGTTAGATGGAATGAATGTCTGATTGCCTTTGATCAGTGTACCGTGCTTTATGCATCTAGATTCCTAGTACGCAGGGCAGCCGTGCTGGTGCTCAAACAAGTGAGGATGCCTGGGATGGGGAGGTGAACCAGAGCATTATCACTGCCTTCTGGGTCTTTCTTATGTTAGGCTGAACAATTTAGACCGTCCCCTGCTGTCCATTCCTTTTACCTTTTGGGAACAAATGCAGTATCCCTGGACCCTTGCTCTCCAAACCTAGGCTTCCAAGTCTTGCTGACTGTTGAGGTAACAGACCGTAGTTGGGTTCTCGATAAGGAGAACATATAACTTATCACCTATATTGGAGGACTGTGGAGGATGAAAGGGGGAGTATTAGTGATGGCACCAGGACGACAGGCACAAATGAGGAGGGTCACAGGAAAACCAGATGTGTTCACCCCATCTCTGAGCCGCATGGGTGCTTGTGAGACAGGAAGGGGGCAGGACACAACCTTTAAAAGAATGACAGCCATTGAGGACACAACATAAATTGGTTAGAACCAACTAGGTCCAAGATGGCTGATGAGTTGACTTCCACTAGACCTTGAGCCTCAATATACGCTCATTGTAACACATCAGCATGCTAAATGACACACTCACAGGTGCCATGACAGTTCCAAGGCCGACCATACAAAGTCAAAAAGTGGGCGGTGGTCCAATTCCTGGAAATCCCCACCACTTCCCCAAAATAGCTGGAATATTCCTCCCACTCATTAGCCTATGAAATTACCCACTATAAAAACCCACCCTTATAAAAATTGGCAACCCTATACCTTGGGGCCACTCTCACCTTCTGAGATGGCCCACACTCCATCTATGGAATATGTATCTCCCTGAATAAACCTTCTTTCACTTTACTGTGGCTCGCTCTTTAATTCTTTCCTGTGCGAAGCTAAGAACCCACACTTGGCGGCCGTCCCAGGGACTCCCCTGAGACGTGGGACGTGACCATCCTCTCTGGCCCCACGCGTTTTCCTGCAACACTTGGGCCCACATGCATTCAGGAGCTGGGTTTGGCTGGGCTGAGCCCAGGTCGAAGCTGGACAGGGTGAGGGTGAGGGGCAGTGAAAGGTCTCATGGTTGAGGCAATCAGCATTTTTCCATGGGAACTAGTGTCAAATTTTGAACTGTGGGCAGGCCAGCTTAGAAAAAAAATTAAAATTTAAAGGTCTTATTTGACCTCCAGCTGCCTCAGTTATCTCAGTTTTGGCATTTCCTCTACTTTCTCAGTGGGTTACCTGTCAGGGCCCCTATCACCCGTTTCCCCAGATGCTCAGGGACCCCAGGAAGTCACCCAACCTAATTATGACCCCCAACCTGTCTAGCTCTTCTGTTAAAAAGCATTTTCACGCGCTTTATCTCTTTGGTGCCGCACAATGGCTTTCTGGGAGGGGAATGACCGGATGTCTGTCATAGAAACACAGGACACAGCAGAGTGTGAATCAAAGGAATCCTGTGTGTATAAACATACCCTCTCCCTCACTAGGCTGTCTTCTGCATGATCAAACCATTTACTCTCTTACTGCATCCAATTAGAGGGTGATGTTATTCCCATGAGAAAATGCTTGCCCATATTTCAAAAGGGCCCCTTGAAGAAGCAGCTTCTCATGTGTACACTTACAGATGGTTACATGCTTAACAGAGGGAGGAACCAAAAGCTTAACGGCTCCAACTTGCTGCTTATTAAATGTAGTTTTAAAATAAGATAAAGTTAATCTGCAAGGATGATGCTAAAAAATATATTTTTATTTCTTTTTAGGTCACGCCACAGGATGTGGGATCTTAGTTCCCTGACCAGGGATTGAACCTGTGCCACCTGCAGTGGAAGTGTGGAGTCCTAACCAATGGACCGCCAGGGAAATCCCAAAAGTATTTTTATATGTTGATCTTTAAGTGTTAATTTCATTAGTAATTCTTTTTAATTGAAGTATAGTTGATTTACAGTGTTGTGTTAATTTCCGCTCTACAGCAAAGTGACTCAGTTATACATATATGTACATTCTTTTTTATATTCTTTTCCATTATGGCTTATCCTAGGACATTGAATATAGTTCCCTGTGCTATACAGTAGGCCCTTGTTGTCCATCCATTCTCTATGTAATGTAGCTACAATTAAGCTACAATGCCAGATGTCCAGTTCAGTATGGGGCCCAGGGAGAGTTAGGCCACTGGCCCTCATTCCCACAGCTAGAAGGAGGCAACCCTGGGGCTGGGACTCAGTCTCCCTGGGCCCACACCACCTTGCAGCCAGGGCCACCTGACTGCCAGCCCCCAGCCCATCGCATTTGCTTGGGTCCCCATCAGCCAGAGTGGGAAGAGTATCATCTCAGCAGATAATCCTGCCTGCACTTCCCCACTCATGACTCATCTCAGGACACACCCCTCACTCAGCACATCCGGGCCCTGCATTCTTTTCCCTTCTCTGAATGTGCTAAATCCCTCCCACCTCAGGGCCTTTCCCCATGCGGGTCTCCTGCTGGAAAGTTCTTCAGCCTTACAGGCTGAATCTCTCTCCATAGAAAACTGAAATCTCTATACATGTTTTTGAGGATCATCTGTCTGTTTTCTCCACACTTAGTAGTAACTGGTACAGAATAAGTACCTAGAAATGGCCCAGGCTTTAGGTGTTCTTTCCCGTCAGCCTGAGTAGAAACTTGTGCAGGGACTCGTGAGCTGGGAAAGCTTCCAACACCGCCATGCAATTTTAGATTTCTCCAGAATTCCATGTTATCTTTGTACCACCACAGAATGAAAAGCCAAGGGGACACGTTACTAAGCAACTATGAAAGTTCTAAATAGTTGTTTACAAATAAAAGAGACAAGTAGAATTTCTGTAACATACTGAATTTCTAAACAGCACTCATTTATTTCTTTCATACAGTGTCATCGAAAGACCTCCCTGGAAGAAGATCCTATTCACAAAAGCAACCAAAGGTATAAACTACCGAGGAATAAACTTAAAAATAAATGCTTAAAAATGATATGAAGAAAACTGTAAAACTTTGTCAAGAGACATAGGATTTTAATAAACACGGAATGAGAATCCTCAAAATTAAGATATTAAATTAACCTGTGTGTTTTGCACTATTCAAATCAAAATGCTAACATTAACTTTTCTACGATTTTTACCAAGTGATACTAAAGTACATCTCTATGAAGAATAATACGCAAAGATAGCCCAAAAATTCTGAAAAAGAAAAATAATGAAAAGGGGGACATGCCCCCCTCCAAACATTAAAGACATGCACAAGAATGTTCGTAGTAGCATTATTGATAATAGCCAAAAATCATATAAAATCCAAATGCCTATCAACAGTAGAATGGATAAATTACTGCATGTTCATAAACTGATCTACTATTACAATAAAGGATGAACTCCTGCTACACCCAAAAATGTGGGTGAATCCAATAGGTAAAAATATGAGTGAAAATCCAGTCATCAAAGAGTACTTACTGTATGATCTACTTATATATAAGATTTAAAGAAAGGTAAAACAAATCGAGTGTGATAGA
This sequence comes from Eschrichtius robustus, assembly GCF_028021215.1. Taxonomy (NCBI): domain Eukaryota; kingdom Metazoa; phylum Chordata; class Mammalia; order Artiodactyla; family Eschrichtiidae; genus Eschrichtius; species Eschrichtius robustus. Next base: position 13,745,523 of record NC_090831.1, read on the forward strand.
AATCGGAAAAGAGGTCACCTTTTAGGAAAGCAATGACTGGTAGAAGGCACAAGAGATGCTTCTGGTATGATGTTGCCCGTGAGTATTCACTTTCTAAAAATTCAATATTAGAATTAAAAAAAATACGTCAATGAAAATGAGCTCCCACTATACTCATCAACATAAGTTCACGAAGATAACATTGAGTGAGAGAAATCAGACACAAATGAGTACACACTGGATGATAATGTTTATATAATGTTAAGAGATAGTCAGAATCAATCTGTGATGTTAAACCTCAGAAGAGTGGTTATGTCTGGAAAGGTGAGAGCAGGAAAGGTTGCGGGGGGAGGCCTGAGAGGGGTTGAGGGGGATCATAGTTTTCTATTTCTTGATCTGGGTGGTATTTACACAGGTGTGCTCCCTTTGTGACACTTGATCAAACTGTCCACTTATAACTTACGCACTTTCTGTATACATGACATACTTGAATCTGAAAGTTTGTTTTTGGAGCTCTTTCCTTTTGCCTCCTTGCATTCGAGAAAGCAAGATGGGTTGCCAGCAGCTCTTCTGGAGCCATTCGAGAAAATTCAGCCAGGGTTCTTGCTCTTGCTACCTCTGCTCAAACCAGCACAGTATGATCCGTCAGTACACAAAGGATATTGGCTTCATTAAGCTGGACCAAGTAAACTTCCTTGAATGGGTCATCCAGGACATCCTTACAGCAGAAACAATGCTAGCTGTTTGTACATAAAATTAAAAAAAAAAATTTCAGGGACTTCCCTGGTGGCACAGTGGTTAAGACTCCACACTGCCAATGCAGGGGGCCCAGGTTTGATCCCTGGTCAGGGAACTAGATCCCACATGCATGCTGCAACTAAGGAGACAGTGAGCTGCAACTAAGGAGCCCGTGAGCCACAACTAAGGAGCCTGCCTGCTGCAACTAAGACCCGGCACAACAAGATAAACAAACAAATAAATAAATATTTTTTTAAAAGCCTTTCAAAAAAAAATAAAACAAAAGTTTGTTTTTTAAGAAAGTTATGTGCATTCCCTTTGACTTGGCAATTTCACATTTAGGATTTTTTCCCCTAAAGAAACAAAAGCACCCAAAGATGTACAAAGATATGTATTGAACACTGTTTATAATAAATAAAAATTAGAAACAACCTAGATGTCTAACGATAGAGGAACCAGGTGAATAATTTAGGACATGTGTACACTGAGATACTACCCAGTCAACTGTAGATGATATAGATCTACATTTATTTTTATTTATTTATTTATTACATTTATTTATTTAATTTATTTATTTTTGGCTGCGTTGGGTCTTCGTTGCTGTGTGTGGGCTTTTCTCTAGTTGCAGCGAGCGGGGGCTACTCTTCGTTGAGGTGCGCGGGCTTCTCATTGCGGTGGCTTCTCTTGTTGCGGAGCACGGGCTCTAGGCACGCAGGCTTCAGTAGTTGTGGCATGCAGGTTCAGTAGTTGTGGCTCGCGGGCTCTAGAGCGCAGGCTCAGTAGTTGTGGCGCACGGGCATAGTTGCTCTGCGGCATGTAGGATCTTCCCGGACCAGGGCTCAAACCTGTATCCCTTGCACTGGCAGGCAGATTCTTAACCACTGTGCCACCAGGGAAGCCCCTAGATCTACATTTATTGACCTAGAAATAAAACCTCACTATAAAGGCTCAGATGACAAAAGCAGGTAAGCATATTAACGTTTTCAAATATAACCCCAAACTGTTTTCTGCAGTAACTTGGATGGGAGATGATGAATGATTATTTTTCCATTTGCTTCTGTATATTTTCTGACTTTTCCATAAAACCCATATCTTTGAAAAGACATTTCGTCGTTTTATTCATGTTAAGACAGCCCCACTGTCTTAGGTAAACAGATGAATATCCTCCCCGAGAAGCCAGAGTCTATGGACAGATCTGGAATGGTGTTCTGGCCCCAACCCCGTATTAGCTGTGCTGCTTTGGAGGTGTTACCTCAATTTAAGAGCTTTCTTTTCCAGACCAATAAAAATGAAGATAATTATGTTAAGAGGATTTTAAATGATTCAACATATGTAAAGTATTTATCCTTGACTGAGACACAAAAGACACCAATGAATGTCACTGCCCTGCTTTTGGTAGGTACCAGGAACTGAATTTCAGAATTTGGATTTCAGATACAACAAATCCTTTCAAAAGATGCATACTTTTCCAGGGGATTAGAAAATAGTCTACAGTCTCTCTTGTTCTGATAAAGTATTTTTTTCCCTTGTGTCGATGGCTTCTGATCAAAATTGTTGACAGTTCTTGGGCCTTTTTCCTTCAGCAGGGCAAGAGAAATGGGATTGCCCTGTGAGGGCAGAATATTCTAGTTTAATCCTGTCAGCAGGTGGAGTTGCTGTGCCTGTGCTCCATGTTTGATACCTGAAGAGTCAACACCTCAAGGGGAATAGGAGGAACTCTGGTGGTAACACAGACCTGACCAGCATAGGTCAGCATCCCTGGAGAATAGCAGGTGGGTGCCTTCATCATTATATCTCTCTACTCAGGATAGATAACCTAGTGACTTTGCACAGACAGGGCCTGCCACTCCCAACTGTCCTGGCCCCAAAGTTTCAGCCTCTTAAGTGTCTTTTCTCCAATAAGCTAAACCATGAGTTCAGGCCACAGATATAAGCACAGCATTTGGTTGGTAGAGAAACCTGGGGTCCCTTCCAAACCCACTCCACGGCCCCAGCGGGTAAGAGCTGCCTTCTCCAACACAGCAAGTCCTAGTATAAACCCCAGTGTCTTGCTGATGCTCCAAAGGAGGAAATCGCAATGATCACAAGCTTGCCAGAACATGAAGCCTGTTAGTATCAATACATGAAAACGACATGACTTATGAAGCCAAAGTTCATTTACACTAAGACAGTATGAACATTACAATTTTTTTCATTATGATAGGAACTAAAAACACTGTAAACTGTGAACAGCTTCATATGAGGAGACCATACTGGTCAGGGAGGAGATGTATGTAAAAAATCTTATTTTATCCACTGAAACACTGCCCAATTTCCTCACCTCTCCAAACCACAATAGCAGCTAAGACTTACATACCACTTAGTAACACTTCATATATGTTAACTTGTTTATTCCCTATAACTACTTATGAGGCAGGTAGTATTTTTTTTCTTTTCCATTATGGTTTATTACAGGATATTAAGTATAGTTCCCTGTGCTATACAGCAGGACCTGTTATTTATCCATTCTATATATAATAGTTTGTATCTGCTAATCCCAAGCTCCCAATCCATCCCTCCCCCCAACCCCTTGGCAATCACAAGTCTGTTCTCTGTGTCTGTGAGTCTGCTTCTGTTTTGTAGATAAGTTCATTTGTGTCATATCTTAGATTCCACATATCAGTGATACCATATGGTATTTGTCTTTCTCTTTCTAACTTACTTTGCCTAGTATGATAATCTCTAGGTCCATCCATGTTGCTGCAAATGGCATTATTTCATTCTTTTTTTATAGCTGAGTAGTATTCCATTGTATGTGTGTACCACATCTTCTTTATCCATTCATCTGTCAATGGACATTTCAGTTGCTTCCATGACTGGGCTATTGTAAATAGTGCTGCTATGAACATTGGGGTGCATGTATCTTTTTGAATTACAGTTTTTTCTGGATATATGCCCAGGAGTGGGATTGCTGGATCATATGGCAACCCAATTTTTAGTTTTTTGAGGAACCTCCATACTGGAGGTTTTCCATAGTGCCTGTGCCAATTTACATTCCACCAACAGTGTAGGAGGGTTCCCTTTTCTCCACACCCTCTCCAGGGTTTATTATTTGTAGACTTTTTAGTGATTGCCATTCTGGCCAGTGTGAGGTGGTACCTCATTGTAGTTTTGATTTGCATTTCTCTAATAATTAGCAATGTTGAACATCTTTTCATGTGCCTATTGGCCATCTGTATGTCTTCTTTGGAGAAATGTCTATTTAGGTCTTCTGCCCATTTTTGGATTGGGTTGTTTGTTTTTCTGTTATTGAGTTATGTAAGCTGTTTGCAACCCTTGTTGGTCACATCATTGGCAAATACTTTCTCCCTGTCCGTAGGTTGTCTTTTCATTTTGTTTATGGTTTCCTTTGCTGTGCAAAAGCTTATAAGTTTGATTAGGTCCCATTTGTTTGTTTTTGCTTTTATTTCTATTGCCTTGGGAGACTGACCTAATTAAACATTGGTAATATTTATGTCAGAGAATGTTTTGCCTATGTTCTCTTCTAGGAGTTTTATGGTGTTATGTCTTACATTTAAGTCTTTAAGTCATTTTGAGTTTATTTTTGTATATGGTGTGAGGGTGTGTTCTAAATTCATTGATTTGCTTGCAGCTGTCCAACTTTCCCAACACCACTTGCTGAAGAGACTCTCTTTTCTCCATTGTATATTCTTGCCTCCTTTGTCAAAGATTAATTGACCGTAGGTGTGTGGGTTTATTTCTGGGCTCTCTATTCTGTTCCACTGATCCATATGTCTGTTTTTGTTCCAATACCATGCTGTTTTGATTACTATAGTTTTGTAGTATTGTCTGAAGTCTGAGAGGGTTATGAGGCAGGTAGAATTCTTATCACCATTTTACAGATGAGGAAACTGAGATTGACAACTGCACAGACCTGGGTAGCAGAAGCCTCCCTACTCCACTTGGTCCTCATCCAGGTCCTTCAGCTGCTTTTGTTGTCTGGCTGAAGATCAGTCTCCCTGTCTGGGCCTCTTGGTGATGAGATCAGAGCTGGCTTCCTGCCACCAGTCGAGATTGGTGATGCTGGGTTATCTGTAGTTGTCTAGAGCTGTCTTCACTGAGATTGCTGGCATCACTGCCAGTCAGATTGCCAGTCCCAGTGATGTGCCATCCAAGTGTGCCATCCATTGTCCCACCAAGGATGCTCCCACCAGTCTGCCAGGAGGGAACACTGATGATGCTCTGCTTCGATCTAACAGTGATTCTCAATTTTGGCTGCACATTGGAATCACTTGAGGAACTTTCAAGAATCTGTTGCCCAGGCCACGCACTGGATCAACTGCATCTGAATTTCTGGGGCTGGGGCCCAGGCATCAGTATTTTTTAAGACTCCCAGGTGAGCTAAGATTGAGAACCACTGTTAGCTGTCTGTCACTGGAAAAGGGGAGGCCAGATCTCTATGGAAACAGTCTTCAAACTGACCCAACACAAGGCTGTGATCTGGCTGCCCTTCTTTTCAATTTGTTTATTAAAAGTATAAAATTTCTAAATGGGCTGGGTTCCATTTTCTTGTTACAGAGAACAGAAAGATAAGCATTCTGCAATAAACATTTGGTATGCATTATTCCTTCAAACTAGGAGGGCCAGAATAAAATATTACGCTGTCTGGTAGATAGTCATTACCAGAAAGAACAGTCACAGATTGACCATTTTTAAATCAATGTAATTAATTAATTAATTTTATTTATTTTTGGCCACGCTGCATGGCTTTTGGGATCTTAGTTCCCCAAACCAAGGATCGAATCTGGGCCCACAGCAGTGAAAGTGCTGAGTCCTTCACTGGACATCGAAGGAATTCCCCATTTTTATCATGCTGGATACTGGGGAAGACAGACAAGCAGTTACAGTTCAGCATGACATCTATGATGGAGAAGAATTCTATGGAAACCACAGAAGGGACTCCTGTCAAAGACAATGTGGACAAATAAGGAGATTGATTTTATTCAGTCCATTTCCTCAGGGGGAGCCCCACAGATACAAAGATCAGAGTGTCTAGGCAGGGTGGTTTTGATTCAGACTGTTATAGGGAGGAATAGATAGGTTACAGGTGTGAGGAATTTACAGTTGGGATTGTTTTGAATCAGGGGAAGTCTCAGTCAGCTAAACAGAAAATGTTTGTCTCTGTGTCTAGCTAGGGGACACAGGGGATGAGAGTTCTCATCTTAGTTAATCACTCATGAGACAAAGAACAGGACATTGGCCAGAGACACAAAAGTCGAAGGGTCTGTGTCTGGCCTTGTCACTTCTAACCGAGATTTTGTGTATGTGTATATGTGCTTTTCCTCTTTTTTATTTTTTTTTAAGAAAGTTTTTATTTTATTTTATTTATTTATTTTTTTGGCTGTGCTGCACGGCATGTGAGATCTTAGTTCCCAGACCAGGGATCGAACCCATGCCCCCTGCAGTGGAAGTGTGGAGTCTCAACCACTGGACCACCAAGGAAGTCCCTCCTCTTTTTTTTTTTAACTGGTAAAATTTCAAATATATGCAAAGGTAGAGAGAATAGTATAATGAATCCTCATATAACAGTTCTCCAACTTCAATAAGTATAAAAATTTGGCCACCCTTGATAACCAACCTTCCTTCCTTTCTCTTTCTTTCTTTTCTTTCTTTCTTTCTTTCTTTCTTTCTTTCTTTCTTTCTTTCTTTCTTTCTTTCTTTCTTTCTTTCTTTCTTTCTTTCTTTCTTTCTTTCTTTCTTTCTCTTTCTCTCTTCCCTCCTTCCTCCCCTCCTTCCTTTCTTCCCTTCTTTCTTTCTTCTTTCCTTCCTTTCCTCCTTCCCTCCTTCCTTCCTTCCTTCCTCTCTTTCTTTCTTGTATTTTAAACAAATCCTACACATTGTGTCACTGCATTCCTATATCCTTTGATATGCACCTGTGAATAATATTCAACCAATTTTTGAGGTTCAGGAAGCCTTCCTAGAGGAAGTGACTTCTAAACTGAGGTCAGAAAGATGGGTAGCAGCAAATAGCCTGGTGAAAATGCAGATGGCAGGGCTGGAACAAGGAGCAGGGCAAGTTCTAGGCAGGAGGAAGCTCTCGTGCAAAGACTTCAAGGTACATTTTGAGGAGAAAGGGATCCATGAGAGATGAGTGTGATGACATAAACTGTGGCCCTTTCATGAAAGGTTTTGTGAGCCTTGGGTTCCAGAAGGCCTAAATTAACTAGAGGAGTGAGAAAGGAGAAAACAGCATACGGAAAGATTTCTGTGTTCCACATGGACCGCTCTTGGACCAAGGCTTCACCGCTCTGGGGTCTACTTTCAGTTCTTCCCTGGGGTGGGGAACAGAGTCTAGCAGGTCTCAATTCATCATCAGAACAAGCAAAATGGGGCTTCCCTGGTGGCGCAGTGGTTGAGAATCTGCCTGCCAATGCGGGGGACACGGGTTCGAGCCCTGGTCTGGGAAGATCCCACATGCCACGGAGCAACCAAGCCCGTGCGCCACAACTACTGAGCCTGCACTCTAGAACCCGCGAGCCACAACTACTGAAGCCCGCGCACCTAGAGCCTGTGCTCCGCAACAAGAGAAGCCACCTCAATGAGAAGCCCACGCACCGCAACGAAGAGTAGCCCCCGCTAGACGCAATTAGAGAAGGCCCGCATGCAACAACGAAGACCCAACGCAGCCAAAAATAAATATATTAAAAAAAAGAAAAGAACAAGCAAAACGTGTATTTCAGGGGCCTTGGTTCTCTCACAGGGCATGGCCTCATTCCTGTTGGCAGAGGTAGGCTGGTTCCTGTCTGGTCCATCCCTCTGCAGGCTGTTAGATCAGAAGTGGGGACTGGTCTTTCACGGGCCTATTCCTCTGGAGACCTACCCAGAGAAGTGGAGAGATCCATGTTCTTGAATGAAAGAATGAAGACGTTATGCGATACACAGCTGAGTCCATAGGTCAGAAGAGATCTGAGCTGGCAACAGAGATGTGGGGACTCTCTGCAGAGATGGCACTTGAGGTGAGAAGTGAGCTTGGGTCAGTACCCAGAGGGATGCTACTATTTAAGTACCTGGCAGAGGAGTCATGTTACATCTTGGTATCATTTCCCTGAGCTTCATAATTGCCCCTGGTTCCTTACTTTTCTTGTCCCCAACTGTGTTCCTATAGTAAAAACTACAAAACCCCTAATTATAGCAAAGTTGTGTGGCCTTGCCTTTGGGCATAGTGAGGACAAGAAGAGAGAGGGTTTTATTCGACTCTACAGCAGGTTGGAGTACAGATCTCAAGGAGGGGATTGTAAAGTGACCAGGATGAGAGAGAAGCAAGCTGAGTCCCTGGGAATTACAGAAATGGGGGCGGGGGTGGGGGAGAAGAAGAGCAGGAGAAGCCAGACTAGCCAAAGGGGAAAAGAGATTTAACAGAATAAGCGTGACACAACAGTGAATACATATTTAATGAGACTGCATTTTTGTCACTAAAAATTAAATCCATTATAATGAGCTTTTATTAAGTACCTTGTGCTTGGCACTTACTCTACGTATTTTTCACATAATTATAGGGACACCCCAGGGAAGAGGGGTTCACAGTCCTCAGTCTACAAATGAGGAAACTGAGGCTCTGAGAGATCATTCAGTGTCTTGCTGTTTAGAAGAGCTGGAAATGACTCAGTCACTTCATAACTGTGGGACCTGGGGCAGGTGCCTTCATCTTGAACCCCTCAAAGACACCCGGCCATTGAGAGAGATCCCAGGCTTACAGCCACAGGCCTGAAAGGGCTCTAATACCCCTCCACCCCCTCTCCCATGTTACAAATCGCAACATTCATATTTTACGGATGAGGAAACTGAGGTCGGAGGCAAGGCCGGGTTAGGAATGCAGGCTCCTGGTTAAGAATCTCTCATTCTGAAGCGGAAGCTGCTCGCGGATCAGGGCGGACAGTCCCTTTTCTCCGATTCTACATAAGAAACACATGCCCAGAGGAGAGACTAATCCAAGGCCATGATGCGAAAAACAAATCTAGAGGCCACCAGACTCTAGTGCTGCTGGAGGCTGGGCGCCCGCCTCCCTCGACGCGCCTCCTTTCGGCGCTGTGCTAGGGGTCCCGTCGGGAGGAGGGCGAATGCGGTCTCCGGTTTCCAGGCACAGCGGATGTAGCAGCCTCTGCCCTAGGGGAATCTCATCCGGTAGAGCGGATTGGGGGAGGACCACGTGGGCGCTTCGGGTGCAGCCAGTTTGCAATCACCACGGAAACCCCCTTCCCTGACCCCCAGGGACCATGGCTCTCCCTCCTTCCCACGCATGGGCGGGGAGAGGAAATGTCGACCAATGAGATAGTGGGAATCCCGTGACGTCGACGGTATCTGGGCCGGAGTGGAGAAGTTGGAGGTGAGCAGAGTCGGACGCCGGGGAAGCTAGTCAAGGGTTGCGAAGAATGGTGCCGGGCGAGGAGTAAGATAGCGTCTGAGAGACGCAGCTTGCTCTCCTCCTGGGTGTCCCACAGGCACCTCCTCTCGCGCGTCCCCCAATTCACCTTTTCTTTACCCCCAGATGCTCCGCCTTCTGAATTCAGTGTTCAGTGCCGGCACCGCCGTCTGTTCCAGGAGTGGTGGCCGTGGGGTGGGGCAGGGTGGAGGAGAAGGCCTCGCTGAGGAATCCATCGCTGGCTTTTGATTCTGCCTGGGAAGGCTGAGGGGGGTTTAGGCAGCGATGGGGGGGCTTCTCCTGAATGGGGAGGGCGGAGGCGGGAAATACCACCCTGGGGATCAAAAGTCAGCTCCACAAACTGAGGTGTACATGGGGGGTGGGGGGAGTTGGCTAGAGCCAAGTTGTAGGCAGCCGGGGTGCCAGCTGTGTCCCCTTCGTCCTGCTCCACGTGTTCAGCAGATAGTGAAAAATGTGGGTCTGTCGCCACAGAGGCCAGGCTGGACATTCCTACACTGCAGGCATCTACTCGCTGGTATTTGCATGTGTGGGTGGGGTGAGGGATGGTATCTTTTGGACCCAAAAGGCCAGGGGGCTATTCCTCACATGGCCACAGAACCTGGTTCAGCCCAGCTTGTGGAGTGTCCCTGGAAGGAGGTCAGTCCTCCTCCTTTCCTTTGTTCAGTGTGTATTAAGGGCCATCTTTGAGCCAAGCCCTGTTCCAAGGACTGGGGATACAGTAATGAATAAGACAAGGTTCCAGCCCTCCAGGAGTTTGGATTCTCGGATGCGTTAGAACCTCAGTTCTAGACTCTATACCTCAGCCTCTGCTCTGAAGGTGATCATTTGTGCTGAACTCAGTGAACGTCCAGATGTAGCCCTATACCTCAGTTTTATTGAGGTATAATTGACATAAAGTTGTAAGCTTTTTAAAAGTGTGCATCATGGTGATTTGCTGCATGTGAAATTATATGTTTGCATTGTGAAATGAGTCCCCCCATTGGGTTAATTAAAACATCCATCACTTTAAACATTTGTCTTTTTTGGTGAGAACATTTCAGTTCTATTCTCTTAGCAAATTTCAGTTATACAATAGTGTTTTCAACTATAGTAACCAAGTTTTAAGTTAGATCCTCAGACTGTAATAGGGAAGAACCTTTGTATTCTATATATTACAAGTTAATCACTAAAAGGATGTTGCCTATAAGCTTAAAGTATACATAATGGCCCATCTCTGGGACCCCTGCCTCCCAGGTAATGTGCATTAAGCTAATATAACTTTGATTAGCTCGCAGTAAACATCCTGATCAGGCCCACCTGCGAATGGCTGCAGGCAGGAAGAAATTAACACAGCCCCTACGGAGGCTGACGGGAACCAGGAAGTGTTCGACTTTACTCCCTCCCCTTTTAGTATAAGAGAAGCCTGCATTCTAACTTGGGATACGAGTTCACCATCTTCTCAGTCCGCTGGCTTTCCAAATAAGGTTACTGTTCTTTGTCCCAACAACTTGTCTCTCAATTTATTGGCCTGTTGTGTGGCAAGCAATATGAGCTTGAACTAGGTAACAAATTTTGGGGATCCAGCCAAGAGCCTTGATGCTCATGGCTAGCTAGTCCAGTTTGGGAATTTTCAGTTAAGGCCCTAGCAGCTGCCGGGACCACTTGTGCTGAGGATCTTCCCTTCAAAATTCCCCAAAGTGGCACTTGCTGCCCCAGCGCTTGGCAGTTGGAGCAAGAAGCATTTGGAAGCTGGTGGGCTCCACATAGTAGGGTAAGTCACTTCGCTGTGTACAGCCAGGAACTTTATTTCCTCTCTGTTTGGGGCTTTTTCTCTGGAGTAAGCCAATTTGTTTGGGGTACCCTGTTGGAGAGAGGAAATAGTTGTTGGTCTTTTATCTGATTTGGGAACCAGTTAGTTTGTTTCTTTGGATGCTAGCATTTGTGTGTGAAGTTTGTGTTTTGTTTGTCTTGAATTTCTGTCTTTAAAAGTGGGAAATGTTTCAACTATCCCTAAAGAAAGTCCTCTGAGGCGCAATTTGGATATGCGATGTGATTACAGCTATGAAGCCATGGGTGAGAGGAAGACGATATTTTATTGTAACAATGTGTGGCCACAGTACCTGTTAGGATCTCCACAAGGGCATTATGCAGGGTTATCTTGGGACCCTGTGCACCACGGACTGCTACCCTTACTGTGTTAATTATGTAATTTATGGTCTCCTGTGTCGTTGGTATATGTAAAACCCCAAGACCAAACTTGAGCGTTTGTTTAGGATTTTCTGTTTGTCCTTTGGGTTTTTCATTTCATTTTGTTTGGTACTGTTTGTCCATTTACAGCCAAAGTCAGTTTTGTGATTTTAAAACTTTTACTGATACCAAATGGAGGAAAGGAACAGGGAAACAAACAAACAAAAACAAAAAAATGTGTCTGTTCTTGTCTAAGAGTGGGACATTCTCAGGAAGAAAAGGTTCCACTTTGTTCCTAAAATCACCAAAAGCCACAAATAGAAATAGAAGTGTCTTTTCCATAAATGTTAGTAAAAAGTGTTTAGCCATCCAGACAGGTGATCTTGATTTGTCCCATCTGCCAGAAACCCAATTTGAATCCAATCTCTTTTGTAACTAATGGGTTTTACCTTGTTGTACCTGATTCATGGCTGAAATTTTGGAATGGGAACTATGAGGTCCCTGTGTTTGTATTTGTAAGTGTGTTATAGATGTGTGGCATTGCCAGAATTAATTTGTAGAAGAGCTCTATTTAACTGGCTTAAAGGAAATTAAGTGCTTATATAAATACTCAAATATTAAAAAAAAACTGGCCAGAATGAATTTTGGGTTCAGGAAATATTCAGTATTGAATTAATATCTGGTATTAAAGTTAGATTAAGCTTGTTGGTGTGATTAATACTTTAAAGTCATCAACATTAAGTATAATACTTTTATTGTACCTAGGTTTACTAGAAATCAAATAAGACCTTATTATTCCTGTTAACAAAGTTTGTCAGCAAGAAAAATAACAATATGACAAAACTTTTAATTAAATAAAATAGAGGCAAATGAGGTAAGAATTTTAGGTGAACTCTATAGGAATAATTATGTTTTGGGAACATCTATCTAAAATAACCTCTAGATTTTTGTAACTTGAAATGAAGGTAAGTTAAAGGAAAATAATTCATTGACTATCTGGGTCATTTCAAATAGGATAAAATATTAGAACATTAATTGCTGGGCAGGTCTAAGTTTACTTACCTTTGCCTTCTTAGGAGAGGAAGACTAAAGCATAAGTTTGTCAATCAAAAAATGCTAGTATGCCAGTGAATTACTTACTTCTTGGTTTTCACTAGAGATTAAGGTTTTAAGTTTAAAAATTATAAGTGAAAGATTTCAGTATGCAAAAATGTAAGATGTGTGTTTTCAGCAAAGGAGGTATGAGAAATGAAAATGCATTTTGTTAAAGGGAAAAAGGTGGTTTTGTCCTAGAGCTGATTGTTTCTGAATGGAAAAGAAAGTGAGGGACTGATTAATATGGTTGGATACATATGTATGGATACAAAAAGTTGTGGAAGGTTTGTGGAGGAGGAATGCTGAAAGAGTTTTGTGCATGGTCAGGATTGGCTAAGATAAGATCGAACTTAATTAAGAAAATGAATGTTAAAGGTAAACGGGTACAAAACCTGAATTCGATTCTCTAAGAGGGCAAAGTTTTCTTCAAATATTGACCTACTTTTGGTAATTGTGAGTTTCTTTGTTTAAGTGATCTGTATTTGCCATTGAGATCTTTTATTATCACTGATTAAAACTTTTTGATATTTTTGAGAAAATTCCAAAGATCAAATTCTAAATGAATTCATTTCACCTCTAGCTAACTTTGAGGCTTTCTAAAGGGTCCCTGGAACACCTCAAATTATTTGTTTTCTCTCCATCTCAGAGGAATATTAAACTAATTAGGTTTATTTGGTATGTTAAATTACATGGGAAACATTATCAAATAAGTGGCGATAAAACTTCTTAGATTGTATCATATAAGTAAATGTTACTAATATACATGTTCTAGAAATTATATGGAACTCCTAAAATTCTGGTATATTCTGGTAAATGATATCAGTCATAATTTTAATCTTAAATTGTATGTCACAGCAGTAACCAAGTTTCTTTTCAATTGCATTGTAATCCCGATTGGTTGACCCTACAGCAAAAAGGCAAACTTAATGGTTAGAGATGAGCAATTGCTATTTATGGTTTTACAGTGGCTTTTGAATGACTCTGTAGCTATGTTGTGAAGAAGTGGGGAAGACTGATGAAATCCTTTATGTGCAAGCATTTGTGTTATTACATCAGGGAAAATGAAGGGAATCAGAATGAGGATATGTTGCTTCAAACCTTAACTCGTCCAGCTGAGCTAGCTGTCCCAGCCACTCTGGCTGTTATACCAATATATCCACCCCTTCCACCACCTTCCTTTCCTTTCCAACCCCAACTCCTGACCCTTGGGCTCGGGACTTCCCCTCCTTCTAGGGATCAATTAGAAAATCCTGTGTTAGTTTCTGGGGCACAGGGACTTGGTCTGGTATCACCATCTAAGGCCCAACAAGGCAGCCAATTTGGGCCAAGAGCCACTCCCACGGCAGGGCAATTGCCACTGCTGTTATTGTGTATAGGGGGCTAAATGCAAATGACCAGCCAGCTTGGTTTCTCAGACTTGTTTAATTGCAACGATCGATCACAACCCTCCTTTATAGCGAGGATCCTCTACACCTGAAACCCACTTGGCAGGACCCACAGCTGAACCAAATTGGGACCCCAGAGAGGGAGGAATGCCCTTGTTAGAGCACTACTTATTAGTGCACTTGGCAGGGCTTTGAAACGGGGAACCAAAGTAGCCAAAACAAAACAAAAACAAATGAAGACCTCTCTGAATTTTTGGGAAGGATTTATCAGACTTACAGACATCATCTTAATGCAGATCTTGAGGCCCCCGAGAATATTAGAATGGTAAATTTGACCTTTTTGAGGGGGCAAAGTGCCTCAGATATCAGGAGAAAGTTGCAAAAATTAGATGGTGCATTTGGAATAAACACTTCTTGATTGTTAGATGTAGCTTTTAAAGTGTTCAACAGGGAACAACAACAGAAGAAAGAAGCTGCAAAAATGAAACAGAACGCCACTTGTTGGCAGTGGCATTGGATCCCCAGAAGGTTAATAAACCAAAGAGAGGTAAGCCACCATTGGGGAAGAACGTTGGAAAACAGATGGCCCTAGGCGAGAACAGAAGAAGAAAAACAAAAAGATGAGAGCCTCTCATATGGCAGAAAGAAAGGAACACTCTGATGAATGAGGAGGCCCAGGGCCTCCCTTGGACTTGAGGTGCTTAATTCCCCACAAGAGCCCCAGGTAAAATTGACAGTGGGGAATGAGCTGATTAACTTTCTGATAGACCTCACCCTGAAGATTTTCACCAGGACAGCTTGACATCAGAGTCGCTCCAGAACATGCTTTAAGCTTACAGATGGTGCTCATGAAAACCCCAGGAAAGGAAACAGAGCTCTTCCCCGCCCACACCCCTATCCCCCTCCCCCCGACGCCAGGTCTATGAAAAGGTAAGACCAGAAGTGTGTGCCAGTGGCACCCCAGGGAAGGCCAAAAGCACGTGGCCAATACGAATCCCATTAAAAAGGGATGATGGGACACCTGAGCTAAAACAATATCCTCTGAGGCAAGAGCATCACTTCTCCCACAGATTGACCTGTCAAAATACCAGCCAGTGTATTCAGAAAAGGACAAAGAGGGGGGTTTCACTTGGATCACACCTAACCCGGCTGGAAATGCAGTGCACAATTGTTTCGATCCCTGAGGTACTCTGGACCGTGTGCTGCAGCACATTCATGATAGCACCCATTACAGGAGATTTGCCATCTTAGAAGCGATTCAAAAATATATATAGGGGGGCCTAACCTACAAAATGCCATCCAGCAAGTCACTCAGAATTGCATGATTTGTGCTAAAAATAACCCAAAGACTGCTGTCAGACCTTCCCAGATGGAGACTCAACACAGAGGAACCTGCCCCCTCAAGGACCAGAAAATAGACTTTACTCAAATGCCTTGAGCTGCAAGAAATTTCAGATAACCTGCTAGTGTCTGGACACTTTTTCAGGATGGGCGGAAGCATATCCCACCTGGACAGAAAGTCTCTGAAATGGTTAAAGCCCTCCTTAGGGAAATGATCCCCTGATTTAGATTAAGGCATTGAAACTACATTCCTCCTGGAGACCACAATCAACAGGGTAAACCAAGAAAATGAGTCGTACATTAATAAGAACATTGCTTATGTCAAGAGATTAATTTAACTTGGGATAAGGCCTTGCCAGTTGCCCTGCTACTGATCAGTGGCTCCCAGAAGCAGGCTGAAGTTTAGCCCCTTTGAAATATTGTATGGTATGCCATTCCAGGTGTCTGCTCAGGCAGGAGAATCTGTAAATGCTCTAAAAGACCTAGCATTTGCCAATGATGTTAAAACTTTGGGCTGTGTACTAACCTCTGTTCATGACTTTACCTCCAACAAGTCTGTCTATGCAACTGAAGGAGATGGGAATTTCGTTGCAGCTGGAGAAGGGTAAGCCAATTTGTTTCCAAATAAACAGCACAGGAATTGAGTATATGTATTGGGAACTGGAACCAAAACCTCAAGTTCAATTACACATTGGACCACACAGTGCGAAGGGGTTCCATCAGGTTCAAGAAGTTGTAGATAAAACAGGACTGACTAAAGGTTTTAAGGATACTTGTTGTCTCCAGAAGTAACCAGAGCGGTCTTTGTCCTTTTTCCCATAAGACTGTGGAATGGACATCGACAGTGGGGAACTGTAATAGGGAAGAAGCTTTGTGTTCTATTACAAGTTAGTCACTGAAGGGATGTTGCCTATAAGCTTAAATTACACATAATGGCCTGTCTCTGGGAACCTTGCCTCCCAGGTAATGAGCATTAAGCTAAAATACCTTCATTTAGCTCACAGGAAACATCCTAAGCAAGCCCACCTGTGAATGACTGCAGGAAGGAAGAAATGAACAATCCCCTCAGCGGGCTGACGGGAACCAGGAAATGTTTGACTTTCCTCCCTCCCGTTTTAGTATAAAAGAAGCCTGAGTTCTAACTTGGGACATGAGTCCACCATCTTCTCCGTCTGCTGGCTTTCCAAATGAAGTAGCTACTCCTTGCCCCAACGCCTCCTCTCTCGATTTATTGGCCTGTCATGCAGTGAGCAGTACAAGCTTGGACTTGGTAACAAGACTTTATTCACCTTACAGCTGGAAGTTCGTTCCCTTTTACCAACCCCGCCCTATTTCCCCCACACCCCAGCCCCTAGCAACCACTTTTCTACTCTGTTTCTATGAGTCTGACTTTTTTTAAGATTCCACATAGAAGTGATTCATTGATTCCATGTGGTATTAGTCTTTCTCTGTCTGGCTTGTTTCACGAAGAAGGTATCCTTTCTTGATGCATCCTGACTGCATCCTGAAAACAGCCCCTTGGGGCTGTGCAGGGGCTGCCTCTCCAGGCCCCTAGGTGGTATCCATCCCACGCCCTCCCCTCAGTATGTTCTCTCCCCTCTGGTCTCAGACCAAAGGATTCACCCAGGAAGACTGGGTTCAAGGAGGCTCCCCAGGCCTCTTAAGCTGCAGTCCCTGGAAGCAGTCAGTGGGGCAAGGCCCTGGGACACGATGATGAGGTTGAAGACACTTGGGGGCTGATCAAGGGAAAAAATATGACCACGAGGGAAGCAGTTGTGCTGGAACAAGTGTGCACATGAGGAGAAGTTCATCACGGTATAGACCGTGAGAGGCTTTTGGTGAGTGGACCACCCTCCAGAAGCGGAGGAGAACAAGGGAAGTCCCAGGGATTTGGGACTGGGAGAGGGGCTTACATGGCTCAGAGCGTGGTGAGGAGCATCCGGGTCAGAGAACTCCAAAGGTCACTTGGGGTCTTATAACTACCAGGCTCTATCTCATCTACAGCTGGCAGACGTGAAGCGAGCCACGTCTCGCAGGGTATGCAAAGTAGGCAGCCTCTAAGTGGCTAGAAATCTGCTGCTTTGGGCTCTATTTAAAATAGCTGGATGTGTAAAATTTTGAGTTTCTCACTGGCAGGCTTTGGGCAGGTCTCAGTCCTCAGTGAAGAAATAAAACACCTAGCGACCGATACGCAGGCTGTCTTTGGCCCATATATGTAACACATGAACTGAAGGAGGAGAGAAAGGTTTTTCCCGATGGCCTTGCCTTCAGGCACAACCTTGACACAGGCTCCTCTCAGATAGTAAATGAGGGCATCTCATTATGGGTAATTTCCACCCTCGGAGGACTACGAAGCCTGCTGTTCAAGGTCGTTCATGGTCTGGCCTCTGCTGGCTCTTAAACTGGCTGCGAAGTGTTTAATGGCTCACTGGGTAGCTAGTCTCCTTAAAATACAAATTTCCTCCTATTATCCCACTTGAAAACCTTAATGCTCCCTATTGCCCACTTTGTCCTACAAACTGGGTGGCTTAAAACAACAGAAATGTATCGTCTTACAGTTCTGGAGGCTGGAAGTCCAAAATCAAGGTGTCACAAGACTGCTCTCTCCCTGCGGACTCTAAGGAAGGAGTCCTTCCTTGCCTCTTCTGCCTTCTGATTTTTGCCGACAATCCTTGGGTTCCTTGGCTTGTGCAGGCATCACTTCAGTCTCTGCCTCTCTCACCACATGGCTGACCTCTCCCTGTGTGTGTCTGTGTCTCTTCCCTTCATACAGGGAACTGGTCATATCAGATCAGGGTCCACCCTTACTGACCTCATCTTAACCTGATTACATCCACAAAGGAAGTCACATTCACAGGTACGGGGGTTAGGACTTCAACCTATAGTTTTGAGGAACTCAACTCAACCCACTCAACCCATAATACCAAGTGGCTAACTTCTGGTTAAACATATGTGGTGGAAATATACAGGAGCTTCCGTAGAAAAGGAAAGAGCATGTGGGTTCCTTTGCTCTTTCTCTGTCCCCTCCTCCATCCTGCTGCCCAGGACTTGGACTCGGATGTTGAGGCCACACAAGGCGAAGCAGCAACCCGGAGGGGCTTGGGTTCTTCATGGTGTGGAGCATGTTTCCAGCCCTGGACAGTCAACCCGGACTTTAAAGAGAAATCAGGGATTTCCCTGGCGGTCCAGTGGTTAGGACTCGGAGCTTCCACTGCTGGGGGCCCGGGTTCGGTCCCTGGTTGGGGAACTTAGATCCCATAAGCCATGGGGCATGGCCAAAAAAAAAAAGAGAGAAATCAATGCCTCAGTGTATTGAGGGTTTCTATCACTTGCGGCAAACACAGTTCTGATCAACACACTTGGTGCTGTCCTGGACTTGTGGCTTCTCCATGAGGTTTGGTTTCTCCTTGGACTTACCAAGGGGAAGTGAGCACGGGTCCTTCTGCTTTTACATCTTCAGACTAACTTGGGGATTCTATCACATGCTCCCTTTCTCAGGGACACTCACCTGCGCCTGATCTCTCTGTCTTCTTTTTTTTCTCCTTTCCTCAGTCAGAGGGTCTTAATCTCTCCTAGGTCAGGAAAAAGGTATTCTCTTACATTCATCCAAATCTATGATTTCTGCCATAAACTGCCTGCTCTGAGTCCCCTGGGGCTTTGACTTTTGAGATTCAAAACCGTTATTTCATTATGTTGTCTCAAAGATGTAGCTTAAAAGTCAGAAATCTAAAAGACACTTTTGTGTTGCTGTAGCCCTCTGTTTCTGGGTCTGTGAGCCCAGAATGCTGTAGCTGAGGCCCCAATAGGGGAAGGATCACAAGGGACCAGGGATGTCGAGGAATGAAGACACGTTTTCGAATTTATCAGCTATGACCCAGCCATGTGAGCATTTACCTAGATAAGGTGCCTGAAAATGCCAATACTGGAAAAAGTCTTAAAGAATCTCCCCCCAAAGAAGAGTTCTATGTTCAAAAAGTTTGAGAAACACTCAGAACTTTTTTTCAATTGAAGTATAGTTAATTTACAACGTTGTGTTAGTTTCAAGTGTACAGCAAAGTGATCCAGCTGTGTGTGTGTGTGTGTGTATATATATTCTTATATTTTCCATTATAGGTTGTTACAAGATATTGAGTATAGTTCCCTGTGCTATACAGTAGGTCCTTGTTGTTTATCTATTTTACATATAGTAGTCTGTATATGTTAATCCCAAACTCCTAATTTGTCCCTCCCCCTTTCCCCTTTGGTAGCCATAAGTTTGTTTTCTATGTCTGTGAGTCTGTTTCTGTTTTGTAAATAAGTTCATTTGTATTATTTTTTAATATTCCACATATAAGTGATGTCATATGGTATTTGCCTTTCTCTGTTTGACTTACTTCACTTAGGATGATAATCTCTAGGTCCATCCATGTTGCTGCAAATATCATTTTTCATTCTTTTTTATGGCTGAGTAATATGCCATTGTGTGTATTTATATACCACGTCTTCTTTATCCATCCATCTGTTGATGGACATTTAGGTTGCTTCCATGTTTTGGCTAATGTAAACAGTGCTGCTGTGAACATTGGGGTACATGTATCTTTTCAAATTAGGGTTTTCGTCTTTTCTGGATATGTGCCTAGGAGTAGGATTGCTGGATCATATGACAACTCTAGTTTTAGTGTTTTTTTTTTTTTTAAAGGTCAAGTTTTTTTTTGTTTTTTGTTTTTTTAATTTATTTATGGCTGTGTTGTGTCTTCGTTTCTGTGCGAGGGCTTTCTCTAGTTGTGGCAAGTGGGGGCCACTCTTCATCACGGTGCGCGGGCCTCTCACTATCGCGGCCCCTCTTGCTGCGGAGCACAGGCTCCAGACGCGCAGGCTCAGTAATTGTGGCTCACGGGCCCAGTTGCTCCGCGGCATGTGGGATCCTCCCAGACCAGGGCTCGAACCCGTGTCCCCTGCATTGGCAGGCAGATTCTCAACCACTGCGCCACCAGGGAAGCCCTTAGTTTTAGTTTTTTAAGGAACCTCCATACTGTTCTCCATAGTGGCTGTACCAATTTACATTCCCACCAACAGAGTAGGAGGGTTCCCTTTTCTCCACACCCTCTCGAGACAGCATTTATTGTTTGTAGAGTTTTTGATGACGGCCATTCTGACCAGTGTGAGGTGATGCCTCACTGTGGTTTTGATTTCTATTTCTCTAAGGATCAGTGATGTTGAGCATCTTTTCATGTGCTTTTTGGCCATCTGTATGTCTTCTTTGGAGACATGTCTATCTAGATCTTCTGCCCATTTTTTTGAGTGGGTTGTTTGGTTTTTTGATATTGAGCAACATGAGCTGTTAGTATACTTTGGAGATTCATCCCTTGTCGGTTGTTCCGTTTGCAAATATTTTCTCCCATTCTTGGGGTTGTCTTTTCATTTTGTGTATGGTTTCCTTTACTGTGCAAAAGCTTTTAAGTTTCATTAGGTCCCATTTGTTTATTTTTGTTTTTATTTTCATTACTCAAGGAGGTGGATCAAAAAAGATCTTGCTGTGATTTATGCCAGAGAGTGTTCTGATTATGTTTTCCTCTAAGAGTTTTATAGTGTCCAGTCTTACATTTAGCTCTTTAATCCATTTTGAGTTTATTTTTGTGTATGGTGCTTTTACATGTAGCTGTCCAGTTTTCCCAGCACCACTTATTGATGGCCATTCTGACAAGTGTGAGGTGGTACCTCATTGTAGTTTTGATTTGCATTTCTCTAATAATTAGTGATATTGAGCATCTTTTCATGTGCCTATTGGCTATCTGTACGTCTTCTTTGGAGAAATGTCTATTTAGGTCTTCTGCCCATTTTTTGATTGGGTTATTTGGTTTTCTGATGTTGAGCTGCATGAGCTGTTTGTATATTTTGGACATTAATCCCATGTCAGTTGCTTCATTTGCAAATATTTTCTCCCATTCTGAGGGTTGGCTTTTCATTTTGTTTATGGTTTTCTTCTCTGTGCAAAAGCTTTTAAGTTTGATTAAGTCCAATTTGTTTATTTTTGTTTTTATTTCCGTTACTCTAGGAGACAGATCCAAAAAAATAATGCTGTGTACACTCAGAACTTTTAATATGCACTGTGCAGTAGATAGGGTGCAGTATCTGCTAAATGGATCTTGTATCTTTCTCCCCAGAACCCTTTACAAACACATTGAAGCACACGAAGGTCTGTCTTCTAAAACGCATCTCTACATAAGTATATGCGTGTGCGTTGCTGCAGGGTGTTCAGGAGGAAACATCAGCTGATACAAATGGTGGCCTCTGGGGAGCCAGGGTGGGAATTAGACTTTCTCTTCACGAGACAGCTTTTGCTGTTCTAGGCTTATGTTTACTATGTGCATGTGTTAAGATAGATACAATAAATCTGTGGAAGCTTAGATGAGCCCAAAGCTGGATGTGCAGTTGACATCATATTTAACTGAATCTTTCTTAGGAATGACAGCTGCCACCCTCCCCTTGAGAGCCAGACTAAGAAATAGCCCTCAGAAACTCATCATTCAGCCTGACGTAAGAGTAACATTGAGGACGCTATAAAATAGAAAAGCAAAAGCAAAAACGAACACCCAAAACTGATTTAACTGCTTTAGTGTGGAACTGGATCTGCCACATTTTTAAAAGCTCTGATGTGCAGCCAGAGTTGAGACCCATGGGGACTGAGTGATATTTAAGACGTGCTCCTTTGCGAACCATTCCCCTGTGTTGGGCAAGGCACTTGGCACGGGGAATCCAAAAGTGAGTGAGACTCAGTCTCTAACTTCAAATGGCTCCTGGAGCTGGAAGTTGCTTTTTATCTTAGAAAAGAATTTTCCAGAAAGAGCCTCCTCCCAATCCCCTTAGCTTCACTGCTTGTACTGGGGCTGGGTTTGCCCAGAGAGAGCCTCGGAAGGTAAAGAGCTTTGGGTCACCTGGAACCCTGAGGGCAGCCTGACCCGTCCAGGCACTTCTGAGAGCCTCTGCATTCTAGATCCCATTCTCAGGCCTAAGAACTAAAAGGGGCGCCCTGGCTTGTATAACAGCCAGATCCAGATTTGGCTGTAGAAAAAAAGTCTTTCCGATTGCCAGCCCTCTACAATTTTTAGCATCCCAGATGCAGATTCACCCAGTCCTTTTAAATTTTTAAAATTAATTTAATGTAATTTAATTTTTTATTGAAGTATAGTTGATTTACAATGTTGTGTTAGTTCCTGATGTACAGCAAAGAATCTATGTATTCTTTTTTGTGTTCTTTTTCATTATGGTTTATTACAGGGTATTGAATATAGTTCCCTGTGCTATACAGTAGGAACTTGTTTTTATCTATTTTATATGTAGTAGTCTGTATCTGTGAATCCCAAATTCCTAATTTATCCCTCCCCCAGCCCCTTTCCCATTTGGTAACCATAAGTTTCTTTTCTATGTCTATAAGTCTGTTTTTGTTTTGTAAATAACTTCATTTGTATCATATTTTAGATTCCGCATTATAAGTGGTATCACATGGTGTTTATTTTTCTCTAACTGACTTACTTCACTTAGTATGATAATCTCTAGGCGCATCCATGTTGCTGCAAATGGCATTATTTCATTCTTTTTAATGGCTGATTAGTATTCCATTGTAACAATATACCACATCTTCTTTATCCATTCGTCTGTCAATGGATAATTTAGGTTGTTTCTGTGTCTTGGCTATTGTAAATAGTGCTTCTATGAACATTAGGGTGCATGTATCTTTTTGAATTATGGTTTTGTCCATATATATGCCCAAGAGTGGGATTGCTAGATCATATGACAACTCTATTTTTTGTTTTTTAGGGAACCTCCATACTGTTCTCCATAGTGGCTGTACCAATTCTCATTCCCACCAACAGTGTAGGAGGGTTCCCTTTTCTCCATACCCTCTCTAGCATATATTAATTGTAAATTTTTAAATAATACCCAGTCTTTTTTTAAACTCTGGCAATGGAAAAATCATTTCATGGGTGAAAGCATTCCGGTTTTGGACAACTCTAATCCGATCTTAAAATGTTTATCTTGAAATAATTGCAGGCTTGTAGGAAACTGCAAAACTAGTCCAAAGAGCCTCCTGTACCCTTCACCTATCTTCCCCCAGTAGTGACATCTTATATGGGTGTAGTACAGTATCAAAGCCAGGTTACCATTCTGGACTACAGGTCTTACTCAGTTTTTATCACTTAAAAACAAAACAAAACCAAACACTGCATTCATTTGTGTGTGTGTATGTTCTATGCAGCTTGATCGCCTGTAGAAACTCCCATCACCGTCACCACAATTAAGATACAAAACTGTTCCACTGCTGAAAAAAACTCCCTCCTGCTGCCTTTTTGTATTCACGCCCACCCCCTCCCCCTCCCCTTCCTGGAAACCACTAATCCATTCTCCATCTCTAGATGGAGAATGTTACATAAATGGAATCATACAGTATGCAATCTTTATTTTAAAGATAACACCTTTATTGACATATAATTCACATACCATGCAACTCATCCATTTACAGTGTTCAAGTTCAGTGGGTTTTAATCCATTAAAAGAGTTGCACAGCCATCACCACAGTCAATTTTAGATACTTTTCATCACACCCAGAAGACACCTTATACGCATTAGCAGTCACTCCCTATTTTTCCCAAACCCCCAGCCCCCCAACCACTAATCTACTTTCTGTCTCTATAGATTTACTTATTTGGGACATTTCATATAAATGGAATCATATAACGTGTGGTCTTTTGCGACTGACTTCTTAGCATAATATTTTCAAGGTTCATCCATGTTGTAGCAGCTGCAGGACAAGATTAAACTGGTCCCACTCTGTCAGTAACAAGATACTGAGTTGTTTTTCAGACAACAGAGCAAAACCATAAATTATGCAAAGCATGCACGGAAGAGAAAATTTTGACCTCAAATAACACCTGGAACCAAAGTCCTCTCCCCCCAGCCCCGAGAACTAAACTGTGGGGACATGACTGGAACTTGAACACTGGAACCCTTTCAGAAATGAAGGGTCCATTGCCCAAGAAGATCCAGTGCCAAAGTCTCCTACCATATCTTCCCATAAATGCCAAGTTCCAAAGCCCTCCAATCGAAACCTGCCCTGCCAGCGCTTCTGCTTACCAATCCATCCTCCCCTAACTTATAAAAGTTAGACTGGGGCTTCCCTGGTGGCGCAGTGGTTAAGAATCCGCCTGCCAATGCAGGAGACACGGGTTCGAGCCCTGGTCTGGGAAGATCCCACATGCCGCGGAGCAACTAAACCCGTGAGCCACAATTACTGAAGCCCATACAAGAGAAGCCACCACAATGAGAAGCCCGTGCACCACAACAAAGAGTAGCCCCCACTCGCCGCAACTAAAGAAAGCCCACACGCAGCAACGAAGACCCAACGCAGCCAAAAATAAAAATAAACAAAATTTAGTTAATTAATTAATTAATTAATTAAAAAACCAAAAAACTTTGACTGAATCCCAGATCGAGGAGACAAATTTGACCCATGCCTCCTGTCTCCTTGCAGGTTTATGTTGCGATAAAGCCTTTTCTTTTCTTTTTTTTTAAATATAACAACTACTATTAACATTAGTTGAGCACTTACTACTGTTACTACTACTAATATTTATATAATACAATTTCTTTAACATCTTTATTGGAGTATAATTGCTTTACAATGGTGTGTTAGTTTCTGCTTTATAACAAAGTGAACCAGCTATACATATACATACAACCCCATATCTCCTCCCTCTTGCGCCTCCCTCCCACCCTCCCTATCCCACCCCTCTAGGTGGTCACAAAGCACCGAGCTGATCTCCCTGTGTTATGTGGCTGCTTCCCACTAGCTATCTATTTTACATTTGGTAGTGTATATATGTCCATGCCACTCTCTCACTTTGACACAGCTTACCCTTCCCCCTCCCCATATCCTCAGTCCATTCTCTAGTAGGTCTGCGTCTTTTTTTTTTTTTTAATCAGTCATCAATTTTATACACATCAGTGTATACATGTCAATCCCAATCGCCCAATTCAGCACACCACCATCCCCACCCCACCGCGGTTTTCCCCCCTTGGTGTCCATACGTTTGTTCTCTACATCTGTGTCTCAACTTCTGCCCTGCAAACTGGTTCATCTGTACCATTTCTCTAGGATCCACATACATGCGTTAATATACGATATTTGTTTTTCTCATTCTGACTTACTTCACTCTGTATGACAGTCTCCAGATCCATCCACGTCTCAACAAATGACTCAATTTCGTTCCTTTTTATGGCTGAGTAATATTCCATTGTATATATGTACCACATCTTCTTTATCCATTCGTCTGTCGAAGGGCATTTAGGTTGCTTCCATGACCTGGCTATTGTAAATAGTGCTGCAATGAACATTGGGGTGCATGTGTCTTTTTGAATTACGGTTTTCTCTGGGTATATGCCCAGTAGTGAGATTGCTGGATCATATGGTACTTCTATTTTTAGTTTTCTAAGGAACCTCCATATTGTTCTCCATAGTGGCTTTATCAATTTACATTCCCACCAACAGTGCAAGAGGGTTCCCTTTTCTCCACACCCTCTCCAGCATTTGTTGTTTGAAGATTTTCTGATGATGCCCATTCTAACTGGTGTGAGGTGATACCTCATTGTAGTTTTGATTTGCATTTCTCTAATAATTAGTGATGTTGAGCAACTTTTCATGTGCTTCCTGGCCATCTGTATGTCTTCTTTGGAGAAATGTCTATTTAGGTCTTCTGCCCATTTTTGGATTGGGTTGTTTGTTTCTTTAATATTGAGCTGAATGAGCTGTTTGTATATTTTGGAGATTAATCCTTTGTCTGTTGATTCATTTGCAAATATTTTCTCCCATTCTGAGGGTTGTCTTTTCGTCTTGTTTATGGTTTCCTTTGCTGTGCAAAAGCTTTGAAGTTTCATTAGGTCCCATTTGTTTATTTTTGTTTTTATTTCCATTACTCTAGGAGGTGGATCAAAAAATATCTTGCTGTGATTTATGTCAAAGAGTGTTCTTCCTATGTTTTCCTCTAAAAGTTTTATAGTGTCCGGTCTTACATTTAGGTCTTGAATCCATTTTGAGTTTATTTTTGTGTATGGTGTCAGGGAGTATTCTAATTTCATTCTTGTACATGTAGCTGTCCAGTTTTCCCAGCACCACTTACTGAAGAGACTGTCTTTTCTCCATTGTATATCTTTGCCTCCTTTGTCATAGATTAGTTGACCATAGATGTGTGGGTTTATCTCTGGGCTTTCTATCTTGTTCCATTGATCTATGTTTCTGTTTTTGTGCCAGTACCATATTGTCTTGATTACTGTAGCTTTGTAGTATAGTCTGAAGTCAGGGAGTCTGATTCCTCCAGCCCCGGTTTTTTCCCTCAAGACTGCTTTGGCTATTCGAGGTCTTTTGTGTCTCCATACAAAGTTTAAGATGATTTGTTCTAGTTCCGTAAAAAATGCCATTGGTAATTTGATAGGGATTGCATTTTATCTGTAGATTGCTTTGGGTAGTAGAGTGATTTTCACAATATTGATTCTTCCAATCCAAGAACATGGTATATCTCTCCATCTGTTGGTATCATCTTTAATTTCTTTCATCAGTGTCTTATAGTTTTCTGCATACAGGTCTTTTGTCTCCCTAGGTAGGTTTATTCCTAGGTATTTTATTCTTTTTGCTGCAATGGTAAATGGAGTGTTTCCATAATTTCTCTTTCAGATTTTTCATCATTAGTGTATAGGAATGCGAGAGATTTCTGTGCATTAATTTTGTATCCTGCAACTTTACCAAATTCATTGATTAGCTCTAGTAGTTTTCTGGTGGCATTTTTAGGATTCTGTATGTATAGTATCATGTCATCTGCAAACAGTGACAGTTTTACTTCTTCTTTTCCAATTTGTATTCCTTTTATTTCTTTTTCTTCTCTGATTGCCATGGCTAGGACTTCCAAAACAATGTTGAATAATAGTGGTGAGAGTGGACATCCTTGTCTCGTTCCTAATCTTAGATAAAATGCTTTCAGTTTTTCACCATTGAGAATAATGTTTGCTGTGGGTTTGTCATATATGGCCTTTATTATGTTGAGGTAGGTTCCCTCTATGCCCACTTTCTGGAGAGTTTTTATCATAAATGGGTGTTGAATCTTGTCAGAAGCTTTTTCTGCATCTATTGAGATGATCATATGGTTTTTCTTCTTCAATTTGTTAATATGGTGTATCACATTGATTGATTTGCGAATATTGAAGAATCCTTGCATCCCTGGGATAAATCCCACTTGATCATGGTGTATGATCCTTTTAATGTGTTGTTGGATTCTGTTTGCTAGTATTTTGTTGAGGATTTTTGCATCTATATTCATCAGTGATATTGGTCTGTAATTTTCTTTTTTTGTAGTGTCTTTGTCTGGTTTTGGTATCAGGGTGATGGTGGCCTCATAGAATGAGTTTGGGAATGTTTCTTCCTCTGCAATTTTTGGGAACAGTTTGAGAAGGATAGGTGTTAGCTTTTCTTTAATCCTGGACTTCTGTTCGTTGGAAGATTTTAAATCACAGTTTCAATTTCATTACTTGTGATTGGTCTGTTCACATTTTCTATTTCTTCCTGGTTCAGTCTTGGAAGGTTATACCTTTCTATGAATTTATCCGTTTCTTCCAGGTTGTCCATTTTATTGGCATAGAGTTGCTTGTAGTAGTGTCTTAGGATGCTTTGTATTTCTGCGGTGTCTGTTGTAACTTCTCCTTTTTCATTTGTAATTTTATTGATTTGAGTCCTCTCCTTCTTTTTCTTGATGAGTCTGCCTAATGGTTTATCAATTTTGTTTACCTTCTCAAAGAACCAGCTTTTAGTTTTATTGATCTTTGTTATTGTTTTCTTTGTTTCTATTTCATTTATTTCTGCTCTGATCTTTATGATTTCTTTCCTTCTGCTGACTTTGGTTTTGTTTGTTCTTCTTTCTGTAGTTCCTTTAGGTGTAAGGTTAGATTGTTTATTTGAGATTTTTCTTGTTTCTTGAGGTAGGCTTGTATAGCTATAAACTTCCCTCTTAGAACTGCTTTTGCTGTATCCCATAGGTTTTGGATCGTCGTGTTTTCATTGTCATTTGTCTCTAGGTATTTTTTGATTTCCTCTTTGATTTCTTCAGTGATCTCTTGGTTATTTAGTAATGTATTGTTTAGCCTCCATGTGTTTGTGCTTTTCACGTTTTTTTCCCTGGAATTCATTTCTAATCTCATAGCGTTGTGGTCAGAAAAGATGCTTGATATGATTTCAATTTTCTTAAATTTACTGAGGCTTGATTTGTGACCCAAGATGTGATCTACCCTGGAGAATGTTCCGTGCGCACTTGAGAAGAAAGTGTAATCTGCTGTTTTTGGATGGAATGTCCTATAAATATCAATTAAATGTATCAGGTCTATTGTGTCATTTAAAGCTTGTGTTTCCTTATTAATTTTCTTTTTGGATGATCTGTCCATTGGTGTAAGTGAGGTGTTAAAGTCCCCCACTATTATTGTGTTACTGTCGATTTCCTCTTTTATAGCTGTTAGCAGTTGCCTTATGTATTGAGGTGCTCCTATGTTGGGTGCATATATATTTATAATTGTTATATCTTCTTCTTGAATTGATCCCTTGATCATTACTTAGTGTCCTTCCTTGTCTCTTGTAACATTCTTTATTTTAAAGTCTATTTTATCTGATATGAGTATAGCTACTCCAGCTTTCTTTTGATTTCCATTTGCATGGAATATCTTTTTCCATCCCCTCACTTTCAGTCTGTATATGTCCCTAGGTCTGAAGTGGGTCTCTTGTAGACAGCATATATATGGGTCTTGTTTTTGTATCCATTCAGCAAGCCTGTGTCTTTTGGTTGGAGCATTTAATCCATTCACGTTTAAGGTAATTATCGATATGTATGTTCCTATGACCATTTTCTTAATTGTTTTGGGTTTGTTTTTGTAGATCCTTTTCTTCTCTTGTGTTTCTCACTTAGAGAAGTTCCTTTAGCATTTGTTGTAGAGCTGGTTTGGTGGTGCTGAATTCTCTTAGCTTTTGCTTGTCTGTAAAGCTTTTGATTTCTCCATGAAATCTAAATGAGATCCTTGCCGGGTAGAGTAATCTTGGTTGTAGGTTCTTCCCTTTCATCACTTTAAGTATATCTTGCCACTCCCTTCTGGCTTGTAGAGTTTCTGCTGAGAAATCAGCTGTTAACCTTATGGGAGTTCCCTTGTATGTTAGTTGTCATTTTTCCCTTGCTGCTTTCAATAATTTTTCTTTGTCTTTAATTTTTGCCAATTTGATTACTATGTGTCTCGGCGTGTTTCTCCTTGGGTTTATCCTGTATGGGACTCTCTGTGCCTCCTGGACTTGGGTGGCTATTTCCTTTCCCATGTTAGGGAAGTTTTCGACTATAATCTCTTCAAATATTTTCTCTGGTCCTTTCTCTCTCTCTTCTCCTTCTGGGACCCCTATAATGCGAATGTTGTTGCATTTAATGTTGTCCCAGAGGTCTCTTAGGCTGTCTTCATTTGTTTTCATTCTTTTTTCTTTATTCTGTTCCGCAGCAGTGAGTTCCACCGTTCTGTCTTCCAGGTCACTTATCCGTTCTTCTGCCTCAGTTATTCTGCTATTGATTCCTTCTAGTGTAGTTTTCATTTCAGTTATTGTATTGTTCATCTCTGTTTGTTTGTTCTTTAATTCTTCTAGGTCTTTGTTAGACATTTCTTGCATCTTCTCAATCTTTGCCTCTATTCTTATTCCGAGGTCCTGGATCATCTTCACTATCATTATTCTGAATTCTTTTTCTGGAAGGTTGCCTATGTCCACTTCATTTAGTTGTTTTTCTGGGGTTTTATCTGTTCCTTCATCTGGTATATAGCCCTCTGCCTTTTCATCTTGTCTATCTTTCTGTGAATGTGGTTTTTGTTCCACAGGCTGCAGGATTGTAGTTTTTCTTGCTTCTGCTGTCTGCCCTCTGGTGGTTGAGGCTATGTAAGAGGCTTGATGGGAGGCTCTGGTGGTCAATAAAGCCTCTTCTTTCCTCAAAAGCCACTGCCACACTATTGGCCTCTATGCACATCCGGCAGCAAGCCTTTTGCTCAGTAACATTGTAGCATGTACTTCATTCCTTTTTATTGCTGAATAATATTCCCTGTATGGATATAGCACTTTTTTTTTTAAGTTCATAATCTTAATTCTAATATGTTTTTTTAAACATCTTTATTGAAGTATAATTGCCTTACAATGGTGTATTAGCTTCTGCTTTATAACAAAGTGAATCAGTTATACATATACATATGTTCCCATATCTCTTCCCTCTTGCATCTCCCTCCCTCCCACCCTCCCTATCCCACCCCTCTAGGTGGTCACAAAGCACCGAGCTGATCTCCCTGTGCTATGCGGCTGCTTCCCACTAGCTATCTATTTTACATTTGGTAGTGTATATATGTCCATGACACTCTCTTACCCTGTCACATCTCACCCCACCCCCTCCCCATATCCTCAAGTCCATTCTCTAGTAGGTCTGTGTCTTTATTCCCGTCTTGCCACTAGGTTCTTCATGGCCTTTTTTTTTTCTCTCCTTAGATTCCGTATATATGTGTTAGCATACTGTATTTGTTTTTCTCTTTCTGACTTACTTCACTCTGTATGACAGACTCTAACTCCATCCACCTCATTACAAATACCTCCATTTCATTTCTTTTTATGGCTGAGTAATATTCCATTGTATATATGTGCCACATCTTCTTTATCCATTCATCTGTCGATGCACATTTAGGTTGCTTCCATGTCCTGGCTATTGTAAATAGAGCTGCAATGGACATTTTGGTACATGACTCTTTTTGACCTATGGTTTTCTCAGGGTATATGCCCAGTAGTGGGATTGCTGGGTCATATGGTAGTTCTATTTGTAGTTTTTTAAGGAACCTCCATACTGTTCTCCATAGTGGCTGTATCAATTTACATTCCCACCAACAGTGCAAGAGTGTTCCCTTTTCTCCACACCCTCTCCAGCATTTATTGTTTCTGGATTTTTTGATGATGGCCATTCTGACCGGTGTGAGATGATATCTCATTGTAGTTTTGATTTGCATTTCTCTAATGATTAATGATGTTGAGCATTCTTTCATGTGTCTGTAGGCCATCTGTATATCTTCTTTGGAGAAATGTCTATTTAGGTCTTCTGCCCATTTTTGGATTGGGTTGTTGGTTTTTTTGTTATTGAGCTGCATGAGCTGCTTGTAAATCTTGGAGATTAATCCTTTGTCAGTTGCTTCATTTGCAAATATTTTCTCCCATTCTGATGGTTGTCTTTTGGTCTTGTTTATGGTTTCCTTTGCTGTGCAAAAGCTTTTAAGTTTCATTAGGTCCCATTTGTTTATTTGTGTTCTTATTTCCATTTCTCTGGGAGCTGGGTCAAAAAGAATCTTGCTGTGATGTATGTCATAGAGTGTTCTGCCTATGTTTTCCTCTAAGAGTTTGATAGTGTCTGCCCTTACACTTAGGTCTTTAATCCATTTTGAGTTTATTTTTGTGCATGGTGTCAGGGAGTGTTCTAATTTCATACTTTTACATGTACCTGTCCAATTTTCCCAGCACCACTTATTGAAGAGGCTGTCTTTTCTCCACTGTATATGCTTGCCTCCTTTATCAAAGATAAGGTGACCATATGTGTGTGGGTTTATCTCTGGGCTTTCTATCCTGTTCCATTGATCTATATTTCTGTTTTTGTGCCAGTACCAAACTGTCTTGATTACTGAAGCTTTGTAATATAGTCTGAAGTCAGGGAGCCTGATTCCCCCAGCTCCATTTTTCGTTCTCAAGATTGCTTTGACTATTCGGGGTCTTTTGTGTTTCCATACAAATTGTGAAATTTTTTGTTCTAGTTCTGTGAAAATTGCCAGTGGTAGTTTGATAGGGATTGCATTGAATCTGTAGATTGCTTTGGGTAGTAGAGTCATTTTCACAATGTTGATTCTTCCAATCCAGGAACATGGTATATCTCTCCATCTATTTGTATCATCTTTAATTTCTTTCATCAGTGTCTTATAATTTTCTGCATACAGGTCTTTTGTCTCCTTAGGTAGGTTTATTCCTAGATATTTTATTCTTTTTGTTGCAGTGGTAAACGGGAGTGTTTTCTTAATTTCACTTTCAGATTTTTCGTCATTAGTGTATAGAAATGCAAGAGATTTCTGTGCATTAATTTTGTATCCTGCTACTTTACCAAATTCATTGATTAGCTCTAGGAGTTTTCTGGTAGCATCTTTAGGATTCTCTATGTATAGTATCATGTCATCTGCAAATAGTGACAGCTTTACTTCTTCTTTTCCGATTTGGATTCCTTTTATTTCTTTGTCTTCTCTGATTGCTGTGGCTAACACTTCCAAAACTATGTTGAATAATAGTGGGCAACCTTGTCTTGTTCCTGATCTTAGTGGAAATGGTTTCAGTTTTTCACCATTGAGGACAATGTTGGCTGTGGGTTTGTCATATATGGCCTTTATTATGTTGAGCAAAGTTCCCTCTATGCCTACTTTCTGCAGGGCTTTTATCATAAATGGGTGTTGAATTTTGTCGAAAGCTTTCTCTGCATCTATTGAGATGATCATATGGTTTTTCTCCTTCAATAGCACTTTGTTTATCTATCCATCACTTGATGGACATTGGGGTGTTTCCACTTTTTGGCTGTGATGCATAATGCTGCTGTGAACATTTATGTACAAGTTTTTGCATGGATGTATGTTTCCAGTACTCTTACGTATACACCTAAGAGTGAAATTGTTGGATCATATGATCACTCTATGTTTGACCTTTTCAAGAACTGCCAAACTGTTTTCCAAAGCAGCTATACTATTTTACATTTTCACTAGCAGTGTGTGAAGATTCTAATTTTTCCACATCCTCACCAATACTTATTATCTGTCTTTTGGATTATAGCCATCCTAGTGGGTGTGAAGTAGAATCTCATTGTGGTTTTGATTTGAATTTCCCTAATGACTAAAGATATTGAGCATTGTTTTTTTTTTTTTTTTTTTTTGGCTTTTAAAAAGTCTTTAATTTTATTTCCATCAGAAGTATGTGAGACTTCTAGATTCGATATAACCTTGCCAAGCCTGCATACTATATATGCATATATATGTATATATGTATGTATATATATATATATTTTAGTGTAGTTGATTTACAGTGTTGTGTTAGTTTCTGGTGTACAGCAAAGTGATCCAGTTATATAATTTTATTACAGGATATTGAATATAGTTCCCTGTGCTATACAATAGGACCCTGTTGTTCATCCATACTATATATAATAGTTTGCATCTGCTAATCCCAAACTCCCAATCCATCCCTCCCCCACCCCATCCCTTGGCAACCACAAGTCCGTTCTCTACGTCTGTGAGTCTGTTTCTGTTTCGTAGATAAGTTCATTTATTTATTTATTTACTTACTTACTTACTTTACTTACTTACTGCACTGGTGGCTTGTAGGATCTTAGTTCCCTGACCAGGGGTCAAACCTTGGCCCATGGCAGTGGAAGCGTGGAGTCTTAACCAGTGGACCACTAGGGAGTTTTGTGTCACATTTTATTTTTTTTAATGATTATTTATTTATTTTCTTATTAGTCTTCCATTTTATACACATCAGTGTATACATGTCAATCCCAATCTCCCAATTCATCACACCACCACCACCCACCCCCTGCTGCTTTCCCCCCTTGGTGTCCATACATCTGTTCTCTACATCTGTGTCTCTATTTCTGCCCTGCAAACCAGTTCATCTGTACCATTTTCTAGGTTCCACATATATGCGTTAATATACGATGTTTGTTTTTCTCTTTCTGACTTACTTCACTCTGTATGATAGTCTCTAGATCCATCCATATCTCTACAAATGACCCAATTTCGTTCTTTTTTATGGCTGAGTAATATTCCATTGTATATATGTACCACAACTTCTTTATCCATTCGTCTGTCGATGGGCATTTAGGTTGCTTCCATGACCTGGCTATTGTAAATAGCGCTGCAATGAACGTTGGGGTGCATGTGTCTTTTTTTTTTAAATTTTTTATTTTTTTTAATGCTGTTCTTGTCTGCTTACATTCTTTTTATGTATGTATGGCTGTGTTGGGTCTTCGTTTCTGTGCGAGGGCTTTCTCTAGTTGGGGCAAGTGGGGGCCACTCTTCATCGCGGTGCGGGGGCCACTCTTCATTGCAGTGCATGGGCCTCTCACTATCCTGGCCTCTCGTTGCCGAGCACAGGCTCCAGACGCACAGGCTCAGTAATTGTGGCTCACGGGCCGAGTTGCTCCGCAGCATGTGGGATCTTCCCAGACCAGGGCTCGAACCCACGTCCCCTGCATTGGCAGGCAGATTCTCAACCACTGCGCCACCAGGGAAGCCCGCATGTGTCTTTTTGAATTATGGTTTTCTCTGGGTATATGCCCAGTAGTGGGATTGCTGGGTCATATGGTAATTCTATTTCTGGTTCTTTAGGGAACCTCCATACTGTTCTCCATAGTGGCTGTATCAATTTACATTCCCACCAACAGTGCAAGAGGGTTCCTTTTTCTCCACACCCTCTCCAGCATTTGTTGTTTGAAGATTTTCTGATGATGCCCATTCTAACTGGTGTGAGGTGATACCTCATTGTAGTTTTGATTTGCATTTCTCTAATAATTAGTGATGTTGAGCAGCTTTTCATGTGCTTCTTGGCCATCTGTCTGTCTTCTATGGAGAAATGTCTATTTAGGTCTTCTGCCCATTTTTGGATTGGGTTGTTTGTTATTTTAATATTGAGCTGCATGAGCTGTTTATATATTTTGGAGATTAATCCTTTGTCCGTTGATTCATTTGCAAATATTTTCTCCCATTCTGAGGGTTGTCTTTTCGTCTTGTTTATGGTTTCCTTTGCTGTGCAAAAGCTTTGAAGTTTCATTAGGTCCCATTTGTTTATTTTTGTTTTTATTTCCATTACTCTAGGAGGTGGATCAAAAACTATCTTGCTGTGATTTATGTCAGAGTGTTCTTCCTATGTTTTCCTCTAAAAGTTTTGTAGTGCCCGGTCTTACATTTAGGTCTCTGATACATTTTGAGTTTATTTTTGTGTATGGTGTTAGGAAGTATTCTAATTTCATTCTTGTACATGTAGCTGTCCAGTTTTCCCAGCACCACTTACTGAAAAGACTGTCTTTTCTCCATTGTATATCTTTGCCTCCTTTGTCATAGATTACTTGACCATAGATGCGTGGGTTTATCTCTGGGCTTTCTATCCTGTTCCATTGATCTATGTTTCTGTTTTTGTGCCAGTACCATATTGTCTTGATTAGTGTAGCTTTGTAGTATAGTCTGAAGTCAGGGAGTCTGATTCTTCCAGCTCCATCTTTTTCCCTCAAGACTGCTTTGGCTATTCGGGGTCTTTTGTGTCTCCATACAAATTTTAAGATTTTTTGTTTTAGTTCTGTAAAAAATGCCATTGGTAATTTGATAGGGATTGCATTGAATCTGTAAATTGCTTTGGGTAGTGTAGTCATTTTCACAATATTAATTCTTCCAATCCAAGTCATTTTCACAATATTGATTCTTCCAATCCATTTTCACAGTATTGATTCTTCCAATCCAATCCAACATGTATATCTCTCCATCTGTTGATATCATCTTTAATTTCTTTCATCAGTTTCTTATAGCTTTCTGCATACAGGTCTTTTGTCTCCCTAGGTAGGTTTATTCCCAAGTATTTTATTCTTTTTGTTGCAATGGTAAATGGGAGTGTTTCCTTAATTTCTCTTTCAGATTTTTCATCATTAGTGTATAGGGATGCAAGAGATTTCTATGCATTAATTTTGTATCCTGCAACTTTACCAAATTCATTGATTAGTTCTCGTTTTCTGGTGGCATCTTTAGGATGCTGTATGTATAGTATCATGTCATCTGCAAACAGTGAAAGTTTTACTTCCTCTTTTCCAATTTGTATTCCTTTTATTTCTTTTTCTTCTCTGATAGCCATGGCTAGGAGTTCCAAAACTATGTTGAATAGTAGTGGTGAGAGTGGACATCCTTGTCTTGTTCCTGATCTTAGAGCAAATGCTTTCAGTTTTTCACCATTGAGAATGATGTTTGCTGTGGGTTTCTCGTATATGGCCTTTATTATGTTGAGGTAGGTTCCCTCTATGCCCACTTTCTGGAGAGTATCATAAATGGGTGTTGAATCTTGTCAGAAGCTTTTTCTGCATCTATTGAGATGATCATATGGTTTTTCTTCTTCAATTTGTTAATATGGTGTATCACATTGATTGATTTGCGAATATTGAAGAATCCTTGCATCCCTGGGATAAATCCCACTTGATCATGGTGTATGATCCTTTTAATGTGTTGTTGGATTCTGTTTGCTAGTATTTTGTTGAGGATTTTTGCATCTATATTCATCAGTGATATTGGTCTGTAATTTTCTTTTTTTGTAGTGTCTTTGTCTGGTTTTGGTATCAGGGTGATGGTGGCCTCATAGAATGAGTTTGGGAATGTTCCTTCCTCTGCAATTTTTGGGAACAGTTTGAGAAGGATAGGTGTTAGCTTTTCTTTAATCCTGGACTTCTGTTCGTTGGAAGATTTTAAATCACAGTTTCAATTTCATTACTTGTGATTGGTCTGTTCACATTTTCTATTTCTTCCTGGTTCAGTCTTGGAAGGTTATACCTTTCTATGAATTTATCCGTTTCTTCCAGGTTGTCCATTTTATTGGCATAGAGTTGCTTGTAGTAGTGTCTTAGGATGCTTTGTATTTCTGCGGTGTCTGTTGTAACTTCTCCTTTTTCATTTGTAATTTTATTGATTTGAGTCCTCTCCTTCTTTTTCTTGATGAGTCTGCCTAATGGTTTATCAATTTTGTTTACCTTCTCAAAGAACCAGCTTTTAGTTTTATTGATCTTTGTTATTGTTTTCTTTGTTTCTATTTCATTTATTTCTGCTCTGATCTTTATGATTTCTTTCCTTCTGCTGACTTTGGTTTTGTTTGTTCTTCTTTCTGTAGTTCCTTTAGGTGTAAGGTTAGATTGTTTATTTGAGATTTTTCTTGTTTCTTGAGGTAGGCTTGTATAGCTATAAACTTCCCTCTTAGAACTGCTTTTGCTGTATCCCATAGGTTTTGGATTGTCGTGTTTTCATTGTCATTTGTCTCTAGGTATTTTTTGATTTCCTCTTTGATTTCTTCAGTGATCTCTTGGTTATTTAGTAATGTATTGTTTAGCCTCCATGTGTTTGTGCTTTTCACGTTTTTTTCCCTGGAATTCATTTCTAATCTCATAGCGTTGTGGTCAGAAAAGATGCTTGATATGATTTCAATTTTCTTAAATTTACTGAGGCTTGATTTGTGACCCAAGATGTGATCTACCCTGGAGAATGTTCCGTGCGCACTTGAGAAGAAAGTGTAATCTGCTGTTTTTGGATGGAATGTCCTATAAATATCAATTAAATGTATCAGGTCTATTGTGTCATTTAAAGCTTGTGTTTCCTTATTAATTTTCTTTTTGGATGATCTGTCCATTGGTGTAAGTGAGGTGTTAAAGTCCCCCACTATTACTGTGTTACTGTCGATTTCCTCTTTTATAGCTGTTAGCAGTTGCCTTATGTATTGAGGTGCTCCTATGTTGGGTGCATATATATTTATAATTGTTATATCTTCTTCTTGGATTGATCCCTTGATCATTACTTAGTGTCCTTCCTTGTCTCTTGTAACATTCTTTATTTTAAAGTCTATTTTATCTGATATGAGTATAGCTACTCCAGCTTTCTTTTGATTTCCATTTGCATGGAATATCTTTTTCCATCCCCTCACTTTCAGTCTGTATATGTCCCTAGGTCTGAAGTGGGTCTCTTGTAGACAGCATATATATGGGTCTTGTTTTTGTATCCATTCAGCAAGCCTGTGTCTTTTGGTTGGAGCATTTAATCCATTCACGTTTAAGGTAATTATCGATATGTATGTTCCTATGACCATTTTCTTAATTGTTTTGGGTTTGTTTTTGTAGATCCTTTTCTTCTCTTGTGTTTCTCACTTAGAGAAGTTCCTTTAGCATTTGTTGTAGAGCTGGTTTGGTGGTGCTGAATTCTCTTAGCTTTTGCTTGTCTGTAAAGCTTTTGATTTCTCCATGAAATCTAAATGAGATCCTTGCCGGGTAGAGTAATCTTGGTTGTAGGTTCTTCCCTTTCATCACTTTAAGTATATCTTGCCACTCCCTTCTGGCTTGTAGAGTTTCTGCTGAGAAATCAGCTGTTAACCTTATGGGAGTTCCCTTGTATGTTAGTTGTCATTTTTCCCTTGCTGCTTTCAATAATTTTTCTTTGTCTTTAATTTTTGCCAATTTGATTACTATGTGTCTCGGCGTGTTTCTCCTTGGGTTTATCCTGTATGGGACTCTCTGTGCCTCCTGGACTTGGGTGGCTATTTCCTTTCCCATGTTAGGGAAGTTTTCGACTATAATCTCTTCAAATATTTTCTCTGGTCCTTTCTCTCTCTCTTCTCCTTCTGGGACCCCTATAATGCGAATGTTGTTGCATTTAATGTTGTCCCAGAGGTCTCTTAGGCTGTCTTCATTTGTTTTCATTCTTTTTTCTTTATTCTGTTCCGCAGCAGTGAGTTCCACCGTTCTGTCTTCCAGGTCACTTATCCGTTCTTCTGCCTCAGTTATTCTGCTATTGATTCCTTCTAGTGTAGTTTTCATTTCAGTTATTGTATTGTTCATCTCTGTTTGTTTGTTCTTTAATTCTTCTAGGTCTTTGTTAGACATTTCTTGCATCTTCTCAATCTTTGCCTCTATTCTTATTCTGAGTTCCTGGATCATCTTCACTATCATTATTCTGAATTCTTTTTCTGGAAGGTTGCCTATGTCCATTTCATTTAGTTGTTTTTCTGGGGTTTTATCTGTTCCTTCATCTGGTATATAGCCCTCTGCCTTTTCATCTTGTCTATCTTTCTGTGCATGTAGGTTTTGTTCCACAGGCTGCAGGGTTGTAGTTCTTCTTGCTTCTGCTGTCTGCCCTCTGGTGGATGAAGCTATCTAAGAGGCTTGTGGAAGTTTCCTGATTGGAGGGACTGGTGGAGGGTAGAGCTGGCTGTTGCTCTGGTGGACAGAGCTCAGTAAAACTTTAATCCACTTGTCTGCTGATGGGTGGGGCTGGGTTCCCTCCCTGTTGGTTGTTTGGCCTGAGGCGACCCAACACTGGAGCCTACCCGGGCTCTTTGGTGGGGCTAATGGCGGACTCCGGGAGGGCTCACGCCCAGGAGTACTTCCCGGAACTTCTGCTGCCAGTGTCCTTGTCCCTTAGTGAGCCACAGCTGCCCCCCGCCTCTGCAGGAGACCCTCCAACACTAGCAGGTAGGTCTGGTTCAGTCTCCCCTGGGGCCACTGCTCCTTCCCCTGGGTCCCAATGCTCACACACTACTTTGTGTGTGCCCTCCAAGAGTGGAGTCTCTGTTTCCCCCAGTCCTGCAGAAGTCCTGCAATCAAATCCCGGTAGCCTTCAAAGTCTGATTCTCTAGAAATTCCTCCTCCCGTTGCCAGGCCCCCAGGTTGCGAAGCCTGACGTGTGGCTCAGAACCTTCCCTCCAGTGGGTGGACTTCTGTGGTATAAGTGTTCTCCAGTTTGTTAGTCACCCACCCAGCAGTTATGGGATTTGATTTTATTGTGATAGCGCCCCTCCTACCGTCTCATTGGGGCTTCTCCTTTGTCTTTGCATGTGGGTATCTTTTTTGGTGAGTTCCAGTGTCTTCCTGTCGATGTTTGTTCAGCAGTTAGTTGTGATTCTGGTGTTCTCGAAGAGGGTGTGACAGCATGTTCTGCTACTCCGCCATCTTGAACCAATCTCTGTGTGTGTCATATTTTAGATTGCACATATGAGTGATATGATATGTATTTATCTTTCTCTTTCCGACTTTACTTAGTATGATAATCTTCAGGTCCATCCATGTTGCTGCAAATGGCATTATTTCATTCTTTTTTATGTGTGAGTAATACTCCATTGTATATACATATACCACATCTTCTTTACCATTCATCTGTCCAGGGACATTTAGGTTGTTTCCATGTCTTAGCTCTTGTAAATAGTGCTGCTATGAACGTTGGGGGGCATGTATCTTTTTGAATTATAGTTTTGTCTGGAGATATGCTCAGGAGTGGGATTGCTGGATCATATGGCAACTCTATTTTTAGTTTTCTTGAGGACCCTCCATACTGTTTTCCACAGTGGCTGCACCAGTTTACATTCTTACCAACAGTGCAGGAGGATTTCCTTTTCTCCACACCCTCTCCAGCATTTGTTGTTTGCAGACTTTTTAATGATGGCCATTCTGACTGGTGTGAAGTGGTACCTCATTGTAGTTTTGATTTGCATTTCTCTGTTAATTTGTGATGTTGAGCATCTTTTCATGTGACTATTAGGCCATCTGTCTGTCTTCTTTGGAGAAATGTCTGTTTAGGTCTTCTGCCCTTTTTTTTTGATTGGGTTAGCTGTTTTTTTGGTATTGAGCTGCATGACCTATTTGTATATTTTGGTGATTAATCCCTTGTTGGTTGCTTCATTTGCAAATATTTTCTCCCTGTCTGTAGGTTGTCTTTTCACTTTCTTTATGGTTTCCTTTGCTGTGCAAAAGCTTAGAAGTTTAAGTCCCGTTTGTTTATTTTTGCTTTTTTAAAAAATCTTTATTTTATATTGGAGTATAGTTGATTTATAATGTTGTGTTAGTTTCAGGTGCACAGCAAAGTGATTCAGCCATACATATACATATGTATGGTCAAAGGACACACATAGTTTGAAAGAGAGGAGATGGAAAAAGGTATTTCATGCAGATGGAAATGACAAAGTGGGTGTAGCAATACTCATATCAGACAAAATAGACTTCAAAACAAAGACCACAAAGAAAGATAAAGAAGGACAATGAAACAGAGAAGGAGTCTCTTGTAGGCAGCCTACTGTAGGCTCTTGTTTTTCATCCAATCTGCCACTCTGTCTTTTGACTGGAGCATGTAGTCCATTAACATTTAAGGTAATTATTGATAGATATGTATTTATTGCCATTTTAAACCTGTTTTCCAGTTGATTTTGTATTGTTTCTTTGTTCCTTTTTCATTTTGTTTCTCCTATTGCAGCTTGATAGTTTTCTTTTGTATTATGCTTGTGTTCTTTTTGATTTTTGTGTATCTATTGTATGTTTTTGATTTGTGGTTACCGTGTTTCTCAAGTATGTTAATCCCTTCCTATGGCGACTTGCTTTAGACTGATAGTCATATAGGCTCAAACAGATTCTAAAAAAACAAAATCTACATTTTCTTATTCTCCTCTCCGATGTTTTATGATTCTGATGTCCTCTTTTACATCTTCATGTTTATCCTTTCGCTGTTCATTGTGCTTATCACTGCTTTCACAAAAATATTTTTATTTTTATTTTTTTAATTTGTGTACTGTCTAATTTGAGTGATTTAGTTTCCAATTGTGATTTTCTCTTTCCCATAGATTCTTGCTGCTTTTCTATTTAGAGAAGACCTTTCGATATTTCTTTTAGGGTAGGTTTAGTACTGCTGTGTTTCTTTAGTTTTTGCTTGTCTGAGAAATTCTTTCTCTCTCCTATTCTAAATTATATTCTTGCTGTGTAGAGTATCCTAGGTTGCATATTTTTCCCTTTTAGAACTTTGAATATGTCTTACCACTCCCTTCTGGCCTGCAACGTTTCTGTAAAGAAATCAGCTGATGTCCTTATGAGGGTTCCCTTGTAATTAACTGTTCTTCTCTTGCTGCCTTTAGAATCCTCTCTTTAACTTTTGCCATTTTAATTACAATATGCCTTGGTGTAGGTCTGTTTGGGTTCATCTTGTTTGAGACCCTCTGTCCTTCCTGTGCTTGGATATCTGTTCCTTTCTTTAGGTTAGGGAAGTTTTCAGCCATAATTGCTTCAAATACATTTTTGATCCCCTTTTCTCTTTCTTCTCCTTCTGTGCCCCATATTATACATAGATTGACATGCTTTATATTATCCCATAGGACTCTTATATTGCTTTCATTTGTCTTTCTCTCTGCTGTTCTGATTGGTTTATTTCCATTATTTTATCTCCCAGATCACTTATTGATTCTTCTGCATTATTCAATCTGCTATTCATTGCCTTTAGCTTAGCTTTTGTCTTGGCAAATGAGTTTTCTAATTTTTTTTGGCTACCCTTTATATTTTCTAGTTCCTACAGTAATCTGCATTTCTACTGGTAACATTTCTTAATTACTTCAGTATTTTCATTATCTCCCTTTTGAACTCAGTATCTACTAGACTGAATAGTTCTGTTTCATTGTTCTTTCAGGAGAATTCTCTTGATCTTTTAGTTGGGAGTTGTTCCTCTGCTTCTTCATTTTACTTACATTTCTCTGACTCTATGAATTTAGGAGAAACAGTGATCTACTGTGGTCTTAAAGTGCTGTTTATATGTGGGAGTGTCCCTGTGTGGCCTCCGTGAGTCTAATATTTTTGGTGCGAGGGCTGTTTTTAGTAGGGGTGTCCGCTGCATCTTTCCTCAGTGTGTGCTGGCCATTATCCCCTTGATAGGGGGTTTGACTGGTGTTTTGATGACCACAGCCTGCACTGGCTATTGAGCAAGTCCTCCTCTTTGCTCTGTGGTTGTCACAGCCCTGTCAGGGGCAGGGTCTGCTTCCCAGCTGTTGGAGTAGAAGCCTCCACATCTGTTTCTGAGCTTCGGTTTGAGGCAGGAAG
Organism: Eschrichtius robustus; assembly: GCF_028021215.1. Lineage (NCBI taxonomy): Eukaryota > Metazoa > Chordata > Mammalia > Artiodactyla > Eschrichtiidae > Eschrichtius > Eschrichtius robustus. Next base: position 13,788,368 of record NC_090831.1, read on the forward strand.
GATTGGAGTGCTCCTGCTGGGACAGGAGCCCCAAGGATTCCTCCGCTGGAGATTTCCACCCAGGAGTATTTTCTGTGCTGTCACCTGACACCTGTTGTGTGGACTCACACAGGACACTGTTGTTTGCACTGCCCTCAGCCTCACCTCTACTGTGGGGATGCAGGCAATTGGCCTGGGTGTCCCTCAGGTGCTGTGTTCCCATAGCCACCAGCACTGATCTGTAGGCGCAGATCCCCTGAAGTCAGGTATCAGGACCACAGGAGTCATGCACCTGGATTTGCTGTGGGAGCTGTGGAAGCAGCCCAGCACCCAGCCCAGCCTCCAAGTGTGTGTGCCCACAGAGCCCACAGCTGCTAAGGCCAGACCCGTCCCAGCCGAGGAAACACCCATAGTCCACTTGGATGTCCCACAGGCACTGAGCTTACAAAGCTGCTGGTGGTGGCATAAATCCATGGATGGCATGCTGTGGCGAGAGAGCTCAGATTTCAGCCCTGCTTCCTAAGTCATGCGGCCCCTCAGCTCTGATTTCAGCCCCGCCTCCATGTGTGGGCCAGCCCCTGGTGCTTGACTGATCCCAAAGCTCGTAGAGGTGGCACCATGCCAGCTGAGAGCACGCTGAGACATAGGCTGCTATGGAGGACCCCGCCCCTCCCTTCGTGTGCCCCTTAACAATGGTGCTTCGCTTCTGTGGTGGGCCTGGTCTTCTTCCACCTAAGCCACCAGTTGCGGCCTGTGCCATGCTCTAGCCCCTTCAGGCTGTTTCCATGCAGCCAACCCTGTCCTCTCCCTGGGTCTGTCCTCTGAAGCCAGAGTTTCAGCATCCCGCCCCTGCATGCACCAGCTGATGTGAGTGTCAGGCTGGGGAGTGCAGACAGGTGGCACGGACCCCCTGTGCAGGTGTCGCTCTCCTCTGCCTGCCGCAAACCGGCTGTTGCACTCTCCTTCCAGCCTCGGAAGCTCCCTTTCTATCCTGGCTGATTTCCCTTCCAGTGAGGGGCCTTCCCAGAGTGCAGGAACATTTCCTCTTTCACAGCTCCCTCCCAGGGGTGCAGATCCTGTTCTGATTTCCTTTTCTTTTTTTTTCTTTCATCCCACCCCTTATGTGGAGATTGCTTGCACTTTTGGGTGTCTGAGATATGCTGCCAGTGTTAAGTAGCTATTCTGTGAGAATTGTTCCACATGTAGATGTGTTGTTTTTTTTCTAATTTTTTTTTTTTTTAATATTTTAATTTATTTTTGGCTGCATTGGGTCTTCATTGCTGCGCACGGGCTTTTCTTCAGTTGCAGTGAGCAGGGGCTACTCTTCATAGCCCTTCTCATTGCAGTGGCTTCTCTGGTTGCTGAGCACGGGCTCCAGGTGCACGGGCTTCAGTAGTTGTGGTTCACGGGCTCTAGAGCGCAGGCTCAGTAGTTGTGGCGCATGGGCTTAGTTGCTCCGCGGCATGTGGGGTCATCCAGGACCAGGGCTCGAACCCATGTCCCCTGCACTGGCAGCTGGATTCTTAACCACAGCGCCACCAGGGAAGCCCCTGTAGATGTGTTTCTGATGTATTTGTGGGAGGAGGTGAGCTCCATGTCCTTCCACTCCACCATCTTGATTCTGTCTCTGAGCATCTTTTCATGTGCTTATTGGCTATTTGCATTTTTTTTTTTTAGGAAAAAAATGTTTTTGGATCTTTTGTCCATTTTTTTTTTAAATTTTATTTATTTATTTATTTATTTATGGCTGTGTTGGGTCTTCGTTTCTGTGCGAGGGCTTTCTCCAGTTGCGGCAAGCGGGGGCCACTCTTCATCGCGGTGCGCGGGCCTCTCACGATCGCGGCCTCTCTTGCTGCGGAGCACAGGCTCCAGATGCGCAGGCTCAGTAATCGTGGCTCACGGGCCCAGCTGCTCTGCGGCATGTGGGATCTTCCCAGACCAGGGCTCGAACCTGTGTCCCCTGCATTGGCAGGCAGATTCTCAACCACTGTGCCACCAGGGAAGCCCCTTTTGTCCATTTTAAATTGGGTTATTTGTCTTTTATTGTTGAGTTTTTAAAAATATAGTCTAGATGCAAGTTCCTTATCAGATATATTATTTGCAAATATTTTCTTTCATTCCGTGGGTTGTATTTATGCTTTCTTGATGGTATTCTCTGAAGCACAAAAGTTTTAAATTTTGATGAAGTTCAATTTTTTTCTCTTTTTTTTTTGGTGTGTGTGTTATAGCGTAGAAGGCTTTGCCTAATCTAAGGTTATAAAGATTTACTTCTCTTCTAAGAATTTTGTAGTTTAGTTCTCACATTTTAGGTCAGTGATCCATTTTGAGTTAATTTTTGTATATAGTATGAAGAAGGAATACAGTTTCATTCTCTTATTTGTTGCTATCCAGTTGTCCCAGAACCATTTTGTTGAAAAACTATTCTTTCCCATTGAATTGTCTTGGCACCCTTGTCCAAGAGGGATTGACTATAAATGTGAGGATTTGTTTTTGGACTCTCAATTCTATTCTGTTGATCTATTTGTCTGTTCTTATGCCAATACCACAGACTTGATTACTCTAGCTTTGTAGTAAGTTTTGAAATCAGGACTTTTTTTTTTTCAAGACTGTTTTGGCTATTCTGAATCCCTTGAATTTACATATAAATTTTTAAATTTTTCTTTATTTTCTTTATTTTTTTGGCTGCGTCAGGTCTTTGTTGCTGTGCACAGCCTTCTCTCTATTGGTGGCATGTGGGCTCTCTCTAGTTGTGGTGCATGGGCTCCAGGGCACGTGGGCTCCAGGGCACGTGGGCTCCGTAGTTGCGGCGCACGGGCTCCAGGGCACGTGGGCTCTGTAGTTGTGGCGCACAGGCTCCAGGGCACGTGGGCTCTGTAGTTTGCGGCACGCGGGCTCTCTCATTGAGGCATGCGAGCTCAGTAGTTGTGGTGCACGGGCTTAGTTGCCCCGCGGCATGTGGGATCTTATTTCTCCGACCAGGGATCGAACCCATGTCACCTGCATTGGAAGGCGGATTCTTTACCACTGGACCACCAGGGAAGTCCCTGTCATCTGTTAATCTTCTTTGGTGAAGTGTCTGTTAGGGTCTTTGGCCCATTTTTAAAATTGGCTTATTTTCTTATTGTTGAGATTGCAGAGTTCTTTGCATATTTTGGATAACAGTCCTCTAACAGGTGTGTCTTTTGCAAATATTTTCTCTTGGTGGGCGATTTGTCTTCTAACTCTCTTGATAGTGTATTTAATTTGCATTTCCCTAATGGCTAGTGATGATGAACATCTTTTCATGTGTTTGCCATTTAGTGAAATATCTGTTTATGTCTTTTGTCCATTTTCTAATTGTTTTTTTGTTTAATGTTGAGTTTTGAGAGTTCTCTATATATTCTAGTTATATGGCCTTTTTTGGCTACATGTAATCATATATTTAAGAAAATTAATTTCAATTATGTGCATAATACATGATTGCATTCTTCATTTAAAAACGAAGATAAAGATAGATAAAGTTTAAACCCTCAAATCCTTTCCCTTTTCACCATCCTCTCATGGGTAACCATTATTACGTATTTCAGGTATATCCATCTAGATTTTAAAAAAAATAGCTTTCTCAAGATAAACTCAGAGCATGTATATGGTGTTGTTCGTATGTGGGTTTTACAAAAAAGTTGTAATGTTTGTATCGTGGTGCAAGATGCATTTTTGACCCAAGAATATTGTAGAGATCTCTCTGTGCTGATAAATATCTCTAGTCTGTTCGTTTGAACTGCTGTATATAGCATTGATGGTCTGACTATGTTAGGTTTATTTAGCCATTCCTCAGTTCCTAGACATTTAGGTAGTTCTCAGTGTTCCTTAGTAAATAATGCCACAGTGACCCACCTTGTGCGTGACTCTGGGCACATATGCAATTGTTTTCTTAGAGAGAGAGAGAAAAAGGGAATTTTGTGAATATTGAGGTGTGTGCTTTTTATATTTGAGTAGATCCTGCCATATTGCCCCCCCAGAATGTTTTTCCCCCCACCTTGGCCAACAACTGCATATCTTTTGACTATAACACCCACCCACTATTTTGTATCCCAACTGTCTACCAACTGCAAAGAGGAGGGATATCTGAGGTGGGCCTTGAACAGGAGTGGGATTTAGACATGTTGCTGGTGAGAGTCACACTTATTGAGTGCCTTCTATGTCACAGGGTGTGTACCCACACGCTTTCGGTCCATCCCTACTTATTAGGAATTGTCATTGACTGGAGGAGACTAAGGAGGCATGGAGACTAAGTTCAAAGCGAATTCTAAGGTCCCCTCTAAGCCGACTTCTAGGGTCCAGGAAAACCATCTAAGTAGCTTTCCACCGAATCGGCGTCCTTCACAAAGATCAGTCCATAAACAACAAACAGATTTGGCATGTGATGGTGCAACACTCAGGGCGATGGCCTGCAATTCCTTGCACTTCCTCCGTAGAGAAGCCCTCTCCCAGCAAAGGCCCAGGAGAAGTTAGCTCTCATACCTGCTCCTTTCTCTTCCAATTCAACAAGGCTTGACTCTTACTTTTTGGCTGTTGCGAACATTTTGCCCTTAGGAGCATTTTCTAACTGCTAGGAGCTTGTGAGCACCTAAACGCTTCAGCTGTTTGCTTTCCTTGGAGCTTTTGATAAAAGTGATCTTGTTTTTCTGTCAGATTAGTTGTGCAAGTTATCACGGGTCTCAGGGCCTCTCTTCAACAGATTTTATTTTTTGGCCGTGCGGCTGGAGGGATCTTAGTTCCCCGACCAGGGATCGAACCCGTGCCCTCAGCAGTGAAGTGTGGAGTCCTAACCACTGGACTGTCAAGGCTTCCCTTAAACAGACGTTAGATGCTCTCTGGGCCCCTCTCTCTCCCCAGAAATGGTGCTTCTGTAGGGACTGAGAATACAGACCGCTGAATGTCCCTCCCCGCCCACCTCCTGTCTATAGGCAGTTGTCCACAACAGCTGCACTCAGGGCTGCTTGAGCAAAGGACTCGGAAATTATTTTGCAGTTAAAGAAATACGGGAGGAAGGTTTCTGGCCTGCCAAAGAATGCTGCCTCTTTACTGACGTTATGGAAAAAGCACTGTTAAGGCTGACTCCAGAGCTGAGCTCTGCACAAGGTTTTCCTTCCCGCACTTGATCTTTCTCTTAGCAACCAGGCTGTAAGCGCAAGAGGCCTCTTCTGTTCATAGCAACCTCTGCAAACTCTCTGAAGGCAATCACTGACTAGGTGGCTGCAGCCTTGGGGGAATCCTGGATATTTCCCACAATAGTACGGGCCACTGAATAATTAATTCTAGTCTCCACTCTACTCCTCTGTGCAGTGATTCAGAGCATGGACTCGGGAGCCAGACTTCTTTGCTTCCAATCCCAGTTAATAATTTTACCAGCTTTGTGGCCCTGGGCAAGTTATTCAACAGCTCTATGCCTCAGTTTTTCCATCTGCAAAATAGGGGCTAAGGACAGCACCTACCTCACAGGGTTAATAATAGGTTAAAAAATATAGGGAGGGCTTCCCTGGTGGTGCAGTGGTTGAGAATCTGCCTGCCAATGCAGGGGACACGGGTTCGAGCCCTGGTCTGGGAAGATCCCACATGCTGCGGAGCAACTGGGCCCGTGAGCCACAACTACTGAGCCTGCGCGTCTGGAGCCTGTGCTCCGCAACAAGAGAGGCTGCGATAGTGAGAGGCCCGCGCACTGCAATGAGGAGTGGCCCCCGCTCGCCGCAGCTAGAGAAAGCCCTCGCACAGAAACGAGGACCCAACACAGCCATAAATAAATAAATAAATTTATTAAAAAAAAAAAAAATAGGGAGTTCCCTGGCAGTCCAGTGGTTAGGGCTCTGTGCTTCCACTACAGGGGGCCCAGGTTTGATCCCTGGTCAGGGAACTAAGATCCTGCAAGCCGTGCATGGCGCATATAGAATACACTGTGTGTTTGCTATTATATGAATTTACAAACATAACAAATAGGGGGTCTAGCCCCGTGTAAGGAGACCTAGACTTAATCTCTAATTCTTTAAAAACTTCTTTTCCTTTCCTTATGCATGGAACACATAGGTACTTTCTTCAGTGTGAATGTCTGTACTTGTCCCAAACTCACGTCTGTCCTTCCATCTGTTGTATTCCCAGCAGTGCCCACAGTAGGTGGTCCGTAAAAACCTATCGAAAACTAAAAGGGCATGAAGGAAGACCTCCATTGACCTGCCACTCTTCACTTCCAAAGTAATTTGCTAAAGGGGACTTGGGTTCTCCATTAGCTTCAGGTGCAATTCAGACTCCTTAGCCCATGTCAACCCTTAGGACTTCATGAGCTATCTTCCCCGCCTGTGTGGGCAGCCAGGTGAATCTGCTCTAACACTGGATTAAATAAAAAGGATTACTTTGAAAACTTTAGAGGAAGTTTTGGTAAATAGTTTTACTCTTAGGGCAGTTAGATGAGGTTGCCGAATTTTTTTACATCCTTGTCACAGAATTTTGAAAATGACATTCCGATTCACTTTGAGACGACTTAATCTAAGCTTTGTTTGGTACCTAACATTTAACATCATGCCCATTATTGGTGTTAAAAATGGGTCCACACAGTGAGATTAAAATGATGCCATTTAGAACTTAAATGTGTTCATTCTGGCACTGCTTATGAGTTAAGTAGGAAATTAAAATGAATTGGATTTTGAGGGGTTGTGTTCAGTGTTGGGCCAGATCGTTTCTAACCCACAGGCCGTGTGATGATTAACAGGCCACTATTTCCCAGCAGACATCAGATGAGAGAGAACGGCCCGAAGTGTGATGAAACGGTAGGGGGGTGGTTTCTCCTGCCACAATTTGGAAATTCAAGCATCCCTGGAGATCATTCTGATTTAGAAAATGAATATAAAGCTGCCACCTACCCACTCTGGAGTGGAGTAGTATTCTAAAAGTAGTGTATACATTTGTGACTTTCGCGACAGCAGAAGAGAGTGTCTTCCGTGCAGTTCTGCACGTGGGGCTCCTCCATTTCTGAGCCTTGATTAAACCTGAGCAATGATGATCCTGACTGAGGAAATCTGGCACAGAATTCTTCTCACACAGAAGTCCTTCAACTAATGGCTCAAAAGATTTAGTTGTAGTCAAGTCTCTGGTAAGGATGCCCAGGTTGCTAAATCTGAATTTTACATGTTATATTGTAAACATCAAGTAACACCACAAACATTTAAAAAAAGAAAGTTTATTGGTCTTTAAATGGCTCAAATTGCAAATAAACCAATCGGGTAGTGGCATCAGCCTAAGACATGTGATGCATCTTTGTCATTTGGCTTCATAGCACCTCAGTACCCAGGAGAGGAAAGGTCTTAAAGCAAAGTCACAATGTTAGTGGTTAGGACCCCTGGTTAAATGAGACTGCAACAAGTACACACGGAGATCGCTGGGCCCACGGGGCCGCGCTTACATTGGTAACTTTAATTCTGCACATGGCACAGCCTATGAAAAATATGAAAGATGTACATCTCAAACCCTTTAAGGACAAATATTTAATATGACAAGCCGGATGTAATATCTAAAGAGTTCAGTTCCTAAATAGCCTATTTTTGTTAACTTTACGTACACATCTGTCACCTGGAACGCTTGAACACATCTTTGACTTGCTGAAATTAGGACTGAGCAAAAAGAAAGAAAAACTTTGTTGAATCAAACTGTCCTAGTCCCATTACAAAGAAAAGAAAAATCTGACAGTGGTAAGTTTCCCATTGAAATTATGGCCCTCCAGCGGGCACGCCATACAGTGGGGACACAGCCTACTGTTTGGTGCCAGACATGTTTTCTGCACTATCCTCGGGTTTGGTTTGGTTGTTCGATGTTAACTTCAGGAAAACGTAGAAACAGTGTTCTTCATTACGAACACAGCCTACAAATAATCCCACTAACTCCCGTACAAACTGTAACCTCGGGAATACAAATTTAGAAGTTAACAGATGGTGAGCACGACTTCTCCGAAGTGTTCTAGTGCAAAACGCGTTAGCACTGTCCACGCTTTTCCTGTGCCCTGCTCCAAGGAGATCAGAATCTTAACACAAGCTCACCACCTGCAGAAAGGGATTTCCAGGGACCAGCATCTTAAAGAAAGAGGGTTCACTGAGACATAACTGGTACTGAATGCTCATAGTCTAAAATTATCTTACAAGTAGACACTGGTCCTTCATTTTAAACTACCTTACACTTAATTAAAAGCAATCAAGAAGCTCTGGAACCTTACTTTCAAGAACCAGAGTATGGCACACAGTTTAAATTTGGACAGACTCCTCCCAGTAATTTCTTGAGAATCTTCTATACAAAAGTTGTCCTCCATCCTGACATATATTCTCTCACCAGGACACATGGGCAATGGGCCCACGGCAGAGTGAGGACACACCCAGAATGATGTAAGTGGGTATCTTTAGGTTTCTAAATTAAGGCATATTAAAAAATTTCCATGTACAAGTTTACACCACTTTTCTAAGTTAATCACCGGGTAGTTAATGCAGGTTCACAGATGAATTACTCTCAATTGAACTATATGCAACAATCATGCCAGTAACTTTTTCTTCTATATTTTGCATAACAATGGTTAAAAAAAAAGTGGTACAGTTTAACTATCATGTTCACAATTGTCATTTGTCAAGGCAGTAGAAGACCAAGACATTTTAAAATGATATAAAATTTAAGCTTTATAATAAACCAGAGGAAGTAGCCTTTCCTCCCATTGCCCACCCCCATCTCACCTCTTGATAGTTCAAGAAAGACTGCCAGCAAAACACAAGTGCCCACGCTACATTCAGGACTGTGATACATGTAGGCAATTATGAAATAAGTTGAACTTTGCTTCTTGATGAAGCCACATTAATTTCTTTTTTAAGTGAATTTGACTTTCAGTGCAGTTCCAATTCATGCTTTTAGAGATACATAACAATTTCCAAAATGTTTAAGTAATTTCAGTCAATTGAGCCTTCAGTGGCAAAGCTTATAAATTATATTTCTTAGTATGGTCAAGATAGATAAGAAAGGAGTTTGGGCTTTGATTATAAAATGCAGCATCTTTCTCTTATTCTCTTGGCTAAACTTTTCCTCTTCTTTTTCCCATTCTTTTCTTTGCTGTCTTCCATCTTTCTGGCTCGAATTTCCCTCATTAAATCAAAAAATACCTAGAAAGAAGAAAATAGGATAAATAAACCAACTAGATCATATGTGCCTGGAATTTCTCTGAATCACAACAGTAAACCTTGGGAATGTTGTATGAATATTTAGGAGCTGTTTGGGGAGTACAGAGAGAGGAAAGCACCTAAGTAAAGCCTGCTTCTCCAAGTATATTGAGAAAATGGGAAAAATGAATTTGGTAAAATGTGTTTACATAATATAACATAATCTTTCCATCTGAATTTTCAAGATAAAAATGAAAAAAGCACTACAAGTGAGGCTAGCTCCAAAGATACAAAACTCAATGGATTACATTTGAGTAATTTATAATTAGTAATGTATTTTATCAATTAAATTTTAAAGTAATTTGTGTTTAATAAAATTTACATTTAATAACCTGGTTTTCTTCAGCCCTGTTTTAAAAAACAGCTGTGGAAAATGACTGCTTCCTTTATCGTTCTGATACCAGGCACTAGAAAACAATTTTGTCTGTTGCACTATATTTGAGGATTTATCAATTCTTGTTTGATGTCTAGAAATTGGCAAATAATGGGAGATATTACCATAATAATTTAAAAATTACTACTGTAACAATTCAAAAGTTCAATATCAATAACAAATGTCTGAGTACACACTGAGAAGGGCCTAGAAGGATGTGGACTCACACTGTACACAAATAGTCATGAGTGTGTGGATGATGAGTGGATGAATAACTTCTATGGGTCACACTTTTGCATTCTGGATTAAAAAAATGATTACTTCTAGAATAAAACTTGATAAGACTAAAAACAGACAAATTCAAGAAAACTGAAATCATATCAAGCATCTTTTCTGACCACAATGCATAGAAATCAACTACAAGAAAAAAACTGTATAAAATAACAGAAACATGTGGAGGCTAAACAATATGCTACTAAAACAACCAATGGATCACTGAAGAAATCAAAGAGGAAAGCAAAAAATACCTAAAGACAAATAAAACGAAAGCATGTAGCAATAACAAAATATATCTTGTATACAAAATATAGAAAAATCTCAAACAACCTAATCTTACACTTAAAGCAACTAGAGAAAGAAAAACAAACAAAACCCAGTTAGTAGAAGGAAAGAAATCATAAAGATCAGAGCAGAAATAAATAGAAACAAAAAACAACAACAGAAAAGATCAATGAAACTAAAAGCTGGTTCTTTGAAAAGATAAACAAAATTGATAAACCTTTAGCCAGACTCATCAGGAAAAAGAGGGAGAGGGTTCAAATCAATAAAATTCGAGATGAAAAAGGAGAAGTTACAACTGATACCACAGAAATACAAAGGATTGTAAGAGACTACTACAAGCAACTATATGCCAGTAAAATGGACAACCTAGAAAAAATGGACAAATGCCTAGAAAGGTACAATCTCCCAAGACTGAACCAGGAAGAAACAGAAAATATGAACAGACCACTCACAAGTACTGAAATTGAAACTGTGATGAAAAAACTCCCCACAAAAAAGTACAGGACCAGATGGCTTCACAGGCAAATTCTATCCAACATTTAGAGAAGAGTTAACACCTATCCTTCTGAAAGCATTCCAAAAAGTTGCAGAGGAAGGAACACTCCCAAACTCATTCTATGAGGCCATCATCACCCTGATATCAAAACCAGACAAAGATATCACCAAAAAAATTACAGGCCAATATCACTGATGAACATAGATGAAAAAATCCTCAACAAAATACTCAGCAAACTAAATCCAACAATACCTTAAAAAGGATCATATACCATAATCAAGTGGGATTTATCCCAGGGATGCAATGATTCTACAATATCTGCAAATCAATCAGTGTGATACATCATATTAACAAACTAAAGAATAAAACTATATGATCATCTCAATAGATGAATCTGATCAAAAGCTTTGTCTGCACCACCGATTTATGATAAAAACTCTCCAGAAAGTGGGCCTAGAGGGAACATACCTCAACATAATAAAGGTGGTATATGACCAACCCACAGCTAACATCATACTCAATGGTGAAAAGCTGAAAGCATTTCCTCTAAGATCAGGAATGAGACAAGGATACCCACTCTTGCCATTTTTTTTCAACATAGTTTTGGAAGTCCTAGCCACAGCAATCAGAGAAGAAAAAGAAAGGGAATCCAAATTGGAAAAGAAGAAGTATCATTGTTTGCAGATGACATGATACTACACATAGAAAATCCTAAAGATGCTACAGAAAATTACTAGAGCTCATCAGTGTTCAGTAAAGTTGCAGGATACAAAATTAATACACAGAAATCTGCTGCACTTTCTGCAATTTCTATACACTAACAACGACAAATCAGAAAGAGAAATTAAAGAAGAAACCCATTTACCATCACGTCAAAAAGAATAAAATACCTAGGAATAAACCTAAGTAGGCAAAAGACCACAACTGTAAGAGGCTGATGAACGAAATCAAAGAGGACACAAACAGATGGAAAGACATCATTTTTCTTGGATTGGAAGCATCAATATTATCAAAATGACTATACTACCCAAGGCAATCTACAGATTCAATGCAACCTCTATCAAATTACCAAGGGCATTTTTCACAGAACTAGAACAAAAAAATCTTAAAATCTGTACGGAGACACGAAAGACCCCGAATTGCCAAAGCAATCTTGAGGAAGAAAAATGGAGCTGGAGGAATCAGACTCCCTGACTTCAGACTATACTACAAAGCTACGGTAATCAAAACAGTATAGTACTGGCACAAAAACAGAAATATAGATCAATGGAACAGGATAGAAAGCCCAGAAATAAACCCACACACCTATGGTCAATTAATCTATGACAAAGAAGGCAAGACTATACAATTAAGAAAAGACAGTCTCTTCAATAAATGGTGAAACTGGACAGCTACATGTAAAAGAAAGCAATTAAAACATTCTTTATCACCATACACAAAAATAAACTCAAAATGGATTAAAGACCTAAATGCAAGACCGGATACTATACAACTCCTAGAGGAAAACCTAGGCAGAACACTCTGACTTAAATCACAGCATTATCTTTTTCCATCCATCTCCTAGAGTAATGGAAATAAAAACAAAAATAAATAAATGGGGCCTGATTAAACTTAAAAGCTTTTGCACAGCAAAAGAAACCATAAACACAATAAAAGACAAGCCACAGAATGGGATAAAATAATTGCAAACCATGTGACCAACGGGATTAATCTCTAAAATTTACAAACAGCTCATGTGACTCAATATCAAAAAAACAACCCAGTGAAAAAATGGGCAGAAGACCTAAACAGACATTTCTCCAAAGAAGACATACAGATGGCTGAAAAGCACATGAAAAGATGCTCAACATTGCTAATTATTAGAGAAATGGAAATCAAAACTACATTGAGGTATCACCTCACACCAGTTAGAATGGCCACCATCAAAAAATCTACAAACAACAAATGCTAGAGAGGGTGTGGAGATAGGGAACTCTCCTACACTGTTGGTGGGAATGTAAATTGGTGCAGCTACTATGGAGAACAGTATGGTGGTTCCTTAAGAAACTACAAATAGAGGTACCATATGATCCAGCAATCCCACTCCTGGGCATATATCCAGAGAAAAACATGGTTCGAAAGGATACATGCACCCCAATGTTCACTGCAGCACTGTTTACAGTACCCAAGACATGCAAGCAACCTAAATGTCCATCAGCAGATGAATGGATAAAGATTTGGTACATGACAATGGAATATTACTCAGCCATTAAGAAGAATGAAATAGTGCCATTTGCAGCAACATGCATGGACCTGGAGATTATTATGCTAAGTCAGACAGGGAAAGACAAATATCACATGATATCGCTTAATGTGGAATCTAAAAAAATGATACAAATGAACTTATTTGCAAAAGAAACAGACTCACAGACTTAGAGGATGAACTTATGGTTACCAGTGGGGAAGGGTGGGGAGAGGGATAGATTGGGAGTTTGGGATTGACATGTACACACTGCTACATTTAAAACAGATAACCAACAAGGACCTCTGTATAGCACAGGGAACTCTGCTCAATACTCTATGATAAGCTAAATGGGAAAGGAATTGGAAAAAGAATGGATGCATGCATATGTATAACTAAATCACTTTGCTGTATACCTGACACTAACACAACATAGTTAATCAACTATACTCCAATATAAAATAAAAATTAAAAGAAAAAAGAAAACAAGGACTATCAGACTAATGGGTTGAGTTAAATGCATGCAGGACCAACAGGAAAGGACACGGATAATTAAAGAAGGGGAAGACTGAGCATAAAAACTCAGAAAGAATGCAATGTACTGAAACACGTGGGTGACAGTTCAAACCCCATGAATTCTTGCCCCACTTTCTGCAGCTTGATGGCCTGGAGACTGGGGATTTTGGAACACCTCTGCTTCAAGTCCACAGCTGACCAGCCGGGGCAGGAAGCCTCCAAACTAACTACGTGTGATTAGCAGAAAACTCCCAGTACTGCTTTCTGATGTGAATACATCACTGCAGAATGGATATTAGAAGATGGGATTTCTAATTTTAGATGAGTATCTGCAATAAACTGCTAAACGAATCCCTATTGGAAACCACCAAGGTCATCTTAACTAGCAAACCCAATGGGAAACTTTTAAACTTTACATCAGCTAACTTAATGAATTAAGGTAAAGGAGGCCTTGTTTCAACTGCCAAGTGGAAGGAAATAAGTAATTAGGAGTAAGAATGAAGAATTGGTTTTGATCAACTCAGACAAATGATAATCCCAAAAGTACAGAGCTTCTTCCAGCTGTTTAAAAATACACTTTCAAAATTTCTTCTCGCCCTCATTTCCTCCCACCCTCTTTCCTCCTGTCCCCTTCTTTCCCTTCCCCCCATTTCCCCCACTGGCATGTACAGAATTTGACTCTTCTAATTCCAGAGTAGAGATCACAGGAAATCCCTGTCCTCACGTAAATGAAAGTGAAACAAAACTAGACAGACACAGACTCAAAATGCTTAGCTCAGAATACTTACAGTTGAAAAAACATATAAAAATTATTAGAAATGACAAACATCTCTCTTAAAGCATCACAGGCCGTTAGCTTTAATTGTAAACCTTTGCCTTCACCAGTTTCTTCATTTTAAGTACTTAACAGCCCCTAGTTCACAACACAGACAATACTAAATTTTCAAAAGGACTAAAGATCTACTATAAAGGCCAACACAAAAAGGAAGCAAAAATTTTACGTTAAGTGTTTTGTTTTTTACTTTTATTTTTGGCTGTGTTGGGTCTTCGTTGCTTGCACGGGCTTTCTCTAGTTGCAGCGAGCAGGGGCTACTCTTTGTTGCGGAGCACGGGCTCTAGGTGCGCAAGCTTCAATAGTTGTGGCACGCGGGCTCAGTAGTTGTGGCTCACAGTCTCTAGAGCACAGGCTCAGCAGTCGTGGTGCACGGGCTTAGCTGCTCCGTGGCACGTGGGATCTTCCCGGGCCAGGGCTTGAACCCGTGTCCCCTGCATTGGCAGGCGGCTTCTTAACCACTGCATCACCAGGGAAGCCGTAGGTAAGTGTTTTTTAAGTTTAGGATGGGAGAGCTTTTCTAATGAAGCCACAGAACCCAGAAGTCCCAAAGGAAAAACACTGACAAATTTGACAACGTAATCTTTAATGTTTTTTCCATGGCAAAACGTAAAAATCAGCAAGTTAAAAGACATGGTATGGGGACTTGCCTGGTGGCACGGTGGTTAAGAATCTGCCTGACAATGCAGGAGACACGGGTTCGAGCCCTGGTCCAGGAAGATCCCACATGCCGCAAGGCAACGAAGCCCATGCGCCACAACTAAGCCTGCGCTCTACAGCCTGCGAGCCACAACTACTGAGCCCACACTCCACAACAAGAGAAGCCACTGCAGTGAGAAGCCTGCGTACCACAACGAACAGTGGCCCCTGCTCACTGCAACTAGAGAAAGCCCACGTGCAGCAACAAAGACCCAACGCAGCCTAAATAAATAAATAAGACATGGTATGGAGCAAATCAATCAGTGTGATTCACCACATCAACAAATTGAATAAAAACCATATGACCATCTCAATAGATGCAGAAAAAACTTTTGATAAAATTCAGCACCCATTTATGATAAAAACTCTCCAGGAACTGGGCACAGAGGGAACATACCTCAACGTAATAAAGGCTGTATATGACAAACCCACAGCTAACATCATACTCCATGGTGAAAAGCTGAAAGCATTCTCTCTAAGATCAGGAAAAAGACAAGGATGTCCCCTCTCACCACTCTTATTCAACATAGTTTTGGAAGTCCTAGCCATGGCAATCAGACAAGAAAGAGAAAAGGGATCCAAATAGGAAAAGAAGAATTAAAACTGTCATCATTTGCAGATGAACATGATACTATACATAGAAAATCCTGAAGGTGTTACCAGAACACTACAAGAGCTCATCAGTGAATTCGGTAAAGTTGCAGGATACAAAATTAATACACAGAAATCTGTTGCATTTCTATACACTAACAACGAAAGATCAGAAAGAGAAATTAAAGAAACAATCCCATTTACCACTGCATCAAAAAGAATAAAATACCTAAGAATGCAACTACCTAAGGAGGCAAAAGACCTGTACTCCAAAAACTATAAGATGCTGATAAAAGAAACTGAAGACAACACAAACAGATGGAAAGATATAACGTGTTTTTGGCTCAGAAGAATCAATATTGTCAAAAAGACTACACACTACCCAAGGCAATCTACAGATTCAGTGCAATCTCTATCAAATTACCAATGGCATTTTTCACGGAACTAGAACAAAAAAATTTTTTAATTTGTATGGAAACACAAAAGACCCTGATAGTCAAAGCAATCTTGAGGAAGAAAAATGGAACTGGAGGAATCAGGCTTCCTGACTTCAGACTATACTACAAAACTTCAGTAATCAAAACAGAAATATAGATCAATAAAACAGGATAGAAAGCCCAGAGATAAATTGACCATAGGTGCGTGGGTTTATCTACAACAAAGGAGGCAGGACTATACAATGGCGAAAAGACAGTCTCTTCAATAAGTGGTGCTGGGAAAACTGGACAGCTACATGTAAAAGAATACAATTAGAACATTCTTTATCACCATACACAAAAATAAACTCAAAACTGATTAAAGATCTAAATGTAAGACTGGATACTATACAACTCCTAGAGGAAAACCTAGACAGAACACTCTTTGACATAAATTGCAGCAATATCTTTTTGGATCTGTCTCCTAGAGTAATGGAAATAAAAACAAAAATAAACAAATGGGACCTAATTAAACTCAAAAACTTTTGCACAGCAAAGGAAACCATAAGCAAAATGAAAAGACGACCCACAGAATGGGAGAAAATAACTGCAAACCATGTGACCAACAGGGGATTAATCTCTAAAATTTACAAACAGCTCATGTGACTCAGTATCAAAAACAAACAACCCAATGAAAAAATGGGCAGAAGATCTAAATACACATTTCTCCAAAGAAGACACACAGACGGCCAATGGGCACATGAAAAGATGCTCAACACCGCTAATTATTAGAGAAATGCAAATCAAAACTACAATGCGGTATCACCTCACCCCAGTCAGAATGGCCATCATCAAAAAGTCTACAAACAATAAATGCTGGAGAGGGTGTGGAGAAAAGGGAAGCCTCCTACACTGTTGGTGGGAATGTAAATTGGTGCAGCTACTATGGAGAACAGTATGGAGGTTCCTTAAGAAACTAAAAACAGAGTTACCATATGATCCTGTAATCCTACTCCTGGGTATATATCTGGAGAAAACCATAATTCAAAAAGATACATGCACCCCAGTGTTCATTGCAGCACCATTTACAATAGCCAAGTCATGGAAGCAACCTCAATGTTCATTGACAGACGAATGGATAAAGAAGATGTGATATGTATGTGTACACACACACACACACACACACACACACACACAGAGGAATATTACTCAGCCATAAAAAAGAATGAAAGAATGCCATGTGCAGCAACATGGATGGACCTAGAGATTATCATACTAAGTGAAGTAAGCCAGACAGAGAAACATAAATATCACTTCTATGTGGAATCTAAAAAAAAAAAAGAAAGATACAAATGAACTTATTTCCAAAAAAGAATGAGACTCACAGACATAGAAAATAAACTTATGGTTACCAAAGGGGAAGGGGTGACAGACAGATAAATTAGGAGATTGGGATTAACATATACACACTACTATACATAAAACAGATAAGCGGGAACAGTGCTCAGAGCTTTCTGAGATGCTCTATGCAGTTATAATCCTCAAATTTGGCTCGAATAAAAATTTCTATTTCTTTTGTAGGAAAAAGAAAAAAGACAACTAACAAGGACCTACTGTATAGCACAGGGAACTATACTCAATATTTTGGAATAACCCATAAGGGAGAAGAATCTGGAAAAGAATATACATGTGTATAACTGAATCATTCTGCTGTACACCTGAAACTAACATGATATTGTAAATCAACTATACATTTAAAAAAAAAAAAGATAAAAAAAGATATGGTATGCATTAGGAGACACTGTCCACAACAGACATAGTGGACAAAGGATTAATGTCCTTAATATAAAGCAGACTTAGGAATCAAAAAGATAAACCCCCCATTAGATCAATGGGCAGGAGAAAGTAATTTCAGCGTTCCCAGAAGATCTACAAACGGCCAGTGAATCAACTACAAGACGCCCAGCCTCAGTAGTAATCAGGAAACACAAAAGAAATGATTTCCCCATCTTGGTGGCGACATTTAAAGGCTCCTTTAATTGGTACTGACAAGTAGTGGGGAAAGGGTTTCCTCACACTCTGTTGGTGGGAGTGTAAGGCAGCCTCTCTGGAGGGTGACTTGTCATTAAAATTTAAAATGCACCCTTGCTTTTAGTCTTGTGTGTGTGCACGTGCACACAGTTCACTGCAGTATGTTTGTAATAGCACTGAAGACAATCTAAATGTCGCTGATAGGCTTTTTTCATAATTCAGCCATTTTCCTAACTATGGAACGTTTTGTAGATTTTAAAAAGAATGTGGTATGTCTATATGCAACGAAATACAGAACATTCTTTATCACCATACACAAAAATAAACTCAAAACTGATTAAAGATCTAAATGTAAAGGAACTACAAGATCTATTTGTTGTGAAATTTAAAAAGCAAACCACAGAAATACACTATACATACACATATACACACACACAAATCCTATTTATACAGTTGGAAAACAAGCAAATACAAACTTTCCCTTAGATTCTTTTTTGTTTTTCCCCTTAGATTCTGTATGCCTGTATTTAAATGCAGGCAAATGTCTGGAAAGATACACACGTGTTAGCAGTGGTTACCTACAGGTAAAGGAGGTGAGTGGAATCTGGGTGGAATGACAGACTCACTTTTCCTCCTTATACTTTTCCTCTGTATCACGAATTTTTCTTTATACAATGAGCATACGTTCATTGTATTACTTGTATAAAGAAAAAAATTAAAAACATTTTCAAAAACAAGACACTACATTTCTAACAAAATTCTTTCCCCAACATAAAATTGGCTCTCTTGACATAATAAATCATACTTTCATTTTGACATCTACTTGCCTAATTTCTTTCCATTTCCCCCAAGATGTTCCTTAAAATTAAAAGCAACCTTGGAGTTGCGATTTAAAGAGCCAGAGCATTGAGCTAGAAGGGTACTACAGGGCCATCAAGTGACCTGGCACCCAGTAAGGACCCAAGCAGCTTTCCCAGATGGTCCTCTAGCCTCTGAGTGATTCCTCTGTGACAGGCCAGGCCTCAGCTCAACAATTCTGATGGTCATGAAGCTTTTTCACAGGGTAGTTTTAAAATCTGCTTCTTTGAAACTTCTACCCAGTGGTCTATCTGGAATCCTGGTAAGGATAAGGCATGGGCGTTTAAAAGTCTTGTGGGAGCTAGTATTTGTTTTCTGTGACAACACAAGATACCTCTCAATTTAATAGAAGGAGACAATGTTAACACTTAATCCTGGAAAATCTGATCAGACTTCTGGTAGTGGATGACACACAACATGGGAGATGCCACAGGTATTCCAACCATTGTTTTAAGTAAAAGAGAGAGGGAAGAACATTGGCTCCAGAGCCGGCCACAGCCAGAGCCAGCAGATGCCACTACAGCGGTGACATGGTGAGCTTGAGCCAGGTGTGTAATCTCTCCACACCGCCGTTTCCTCATCTAAAAAGGCGCCATGAGAGGAGTATCTATGCTTCATAGGGTTAAAGATAAAACAGTGAGAGCTCGCCACAGTGGCTCTTGCAAGCACTGAAGAGTATTCGCTCTTACAACTATGTATTACATCATTGCCTCAGCAAACAAACCCAAAAAACAAATATAATCCAAACGTAACCAAATTTAAGAAACTGAAGAGTTTGCTGCAAGTTACTTTTCCTTAGCCACTGAGGTACTTTATCTGGTAGCCACTCTTCAGGACACAGCAGTGAAAAATGCATCTGTCTGTGACTTAGTTCTCTGGTGGCAACCACAGGTACTAGAATCTTACATATTCCCCTGATATATACATACATGTGTGCTTGTGTGTGTCTAAGTGTGTTTCAAACACAGATGGCAGCAAACTACAGACACTGTTCTGTACTTTGCTTTTTCATTTACTGATGTTGAAGATCATTCCATATCAGCACATCTAGCTCTACCTTCATTTCTTTTCAACAGCTGTACAGTATTCCATTATATGGACGCACCATAATTTAAAGCAGTCTGTTACTGGACACTTGGATATTTCCCATTTTTGCTTCTACAAATAATGCTTCAATGACTATTGCTGAACATACACTTATGCATGGATGTATAATTTTATCCGTATAATAAATTTTTAGAACTTGAATTGTTGGGGTCATAATTTTGATAGATAATTGCCAAACTGCCCTTCCATGAACATATGAGAGTTCCTCTTCTTCCCATACTCCTGTCAACAGTATTATTATCAACCTTCTTGCTTTTTTCCAACTGACAGGTAAATATGTCATTATATTTTAAAATTGCACTTCCCTTTTTATAAGTAAGACTCATAAGCCTCTATGCAAGTTTAAACGCGATTTGCATTTCTTTTCTGTGACAGGGCTATCTGTTTTTCGACCATTATTTTCCCATTGGGTTGTTGGTCTTTTTCTTACTGTCTGGTGATATCTCTGATAATGCACACTACCGTACTTTCCCAGGGCCTCTGATGCCAGCAGGTGACACTACAGGACTGCTTCAAGCCTCAGAGCTTGGACAGTTATTGCTCCCCACTCCCCTTAGATCACGAAGGTTTGTTCTATAACCTGCTCAAGACATCAAACAGGAGGAAACAAAGTATACATATGCTATGACAATCTTCATTGGTGCCTTTCAAAACCCCAAACATGCTGAACCTTAAACTATATTTCATTAGTACTTTAAAAAACATTTGCCATAACTTTAGAGGAAACTGGTCTACTCAGTAGAAATCTTATAGCAATTTGTACAGATGTCTTGGACTTACAGGAATCTGACTGTGTGACTAAAAAGAAATCAATCAGTTTAAGACAGTAATAACACTGTCTTAAAACCTACAGTAAACAAGCAGAAAGAAATCTCTAAATTTTTAACATCATGATTTCTGGATCAGGGTTGCGAATCTTCAGGCACAACAGACCAGCTCACAAGCACCTGCGGCCACCTAGGGCAGTTACTCCAAGTGTGCCGCGCCGCCTCGTCTGCACACCCAGGAGCCAGCTAGACAGGCAGATTCTCAGGTCTCACCCCAGACCAAGCGAATCAAAATCTCTGGGGAAGACCCAGGAATCTGTGTTTATCAGGCTCTATAGGCAATCCTCCTGCACGTTAGTTTTTGAGAGGCACGCAGTAGAGCCTAGATACGCGGGGGCTGAAAGGGCCCCGCCTGGAGGGCTCTCAGAGCCTGTGCTGCCCCAGCGCAACGGGCAGGCTTCCTGAATACTGATGATGGCGTCCCGCAGCCGGATGAAAGGCACCTGGGAAGGCTTCTAGGAACGAGGTAAGGGTGTTCTTCACCTGGTCTCCAGGAAGGGCCAATCTGAACACAGTGTGAAGATGAGGGGAGAGGGCACAGGAGCTCCCCTTCCACTTGGGGGAGAACAGAGGCTGAGGGTGGGGAAGGCAGCTGTGCTGACAGATTTCAAAATCCTCTCCCCCGGGTCTGGGAGAACTTAAGTGAGGCTGGGCAGGTGTCAGCTCAGAGGACTTACATAGTTCCTTCTAGATTCTCCAGCCAATCAGGATAAGGAAAAAAAAAAAAAAAAAAAAAGGAGGGATTCAGGTCAGGAATCTGTCAGTGCTCTGAAAAAAAAAAAAAAAAAGGTACATCTAGCTGCAGTGTCTCATGTTTTAACGCCTCTCGGGAACCTAAGGACAAAGTGAAGTAAGAAATTCCTAACACGTTGTACTTGAGCATTCAGGGCCGATAAAAAATCAACACGTATTAAATCTCTATTCGAAAGTCTCACAGAATCTCTAGACTAAACAGAGCCGAGTTAAAGCAAATCAACCTATTTTTAACATGACGTGGTAGTAGAGCCACCTTTTACCTTGTCAACATTAGCTCGCGTTTTAGCAGACGTTTCCACGTAGTTAACGTTCCACTGATCGGCTCTGGTTTTTGCCTCTTCTACAGAAACCTGCCTCTTATCTTCCAAATCTGATTTGTTTCCAACGAGCAGAAACGGAACATTCTCATCTTCCTTTACTCTTAAAATCTGCTCCCTGGATAAGAGAAAATGAGCAAGAAATATTAACGTTATCTCTACGTGTTAAAATAACAAAACACGCAATTAGCATTTATTTATGTTTCTATACAATAACAACTAGCTCATTTATTACACAGTAGGAAACAAGCAGCACTTCTTCCTTTTTCTACCATCAATGATTTGAGCTCCACATTCACTTCATTCGGAAAAATACACCAAAGAACAGTATAAATATGGCAGTAGACGTACGAAGTGAATATCAAATGCGACTTCCTCCGAAATGCTTTTTTAAAAATAAACTTTTTATATTAGAATGATTTCAGATTTACAGAGAAGTTGTGAAGATAGGACAGAGAGTTCCCATATACCCCACATCCAGTTTCCCCTACTGTTAACATTAATGTGGTACACTTATCACAATGTATAAACCACTGTTGATACAAGTATACCTTGTTTACTGCAATCTGCTTTACTGTGCTTTGTAGATACTACTTTTTTTTTTTTTTAACAGACTGAAGGTTTGTAGTCACCCTGCGTCAAGCAAGTCTATCAGCGCCATGTTTCCAACAGCATTTGCTCTCTTTGTGTCTCTCTGTGTCACATTGTGGTAATTTTCGCAACACTTCACACTTTTCCATTATTATTATATTTGTTATGGTGATCTGTGATCAGTGGTTTCTGATGTGACGACTGTAATCATTATTGGCATTTTTGCTTGAAGTGATGCTCTCTTTAAATAGAGTTCGAGAGGCTACTACAGAATTTTAGAATAGGAAAGCACCTTTACAAACTGGTCCAACTTCATTCTTATCAGAAGGAAAGTGAGAATGAAAAAACGTAACAGAGCTTTCTAACATTTCTATCAAACACTTACTAAGCACTACAAGTTGTAGGCCAGCAACTGTGCCAAATAGGGGTACTAGGGACACTGAAATGGATAAGAAGAGTTTTTACCATATCAGGAAAAACACATATAAATCAATCTCATATAAGAGTGGGGCGAGTGTGCTGTTGCAGCTGTGGTAAGCATACCGCACACACACACGAGGGAACGACGGATCCTGCCTGGGTGATGGGAGGCCCAGGAAGGCTGCCGGGAGGAGCTGACAATCAGAGAAATGCAAATCAAAACTGCAGTGAGGTACCACCTCTCACTGCTCGGAATGGCCATCATTAAAAAGTCTATAACAAACGCTGGAGGAGGCGTGGAGAAAAAGGAACCCTCCTACACTGTTGGTGGGAATGTAAGTTGGTGCAGCCACTATGGAGAACAGTATGGAGGCTCCTTAGAAAACTAAAAAGAGAACTACCATATGATCCAGCAATCCCACTCCTGGGCTTGTATCTGGACAAAACTCTAATTCAAAAAGATACATGCACCCCAATGTTCACAGCAGCACTATTCACAATAGCCAAGACACGGAAGCAACCTCAGTGTCCATCGACAGATGAATGGATAAAGAAGATGTGGTATATATAGAGACATATATAGATATATATACACACACACACACACACACAATGGAATACTACTCAGCCATAAAAAAGAATGAAATAATGCCATTTGCAGCAATATGGATGCAACCAGAGATTATCATACTAAGTGAAGTCAGAAACAGAAAGATAAATACCATATGATATCACTTATATGTGGAATCTAAAATATGACACAAATGAACTTATCTACGAAACAGACCCACAGACATAGAGAACAGACTTGTGGTTGCCAAGGGGGAGGGGGTTGGGATTGGCAGATGTAAGCTTTTATATGTAGAACGGATAAAAAAACAAGGTCCCACTGAATAGCACAGAGATCTATACTCAATATCCTGTGATAAACCATAATGGAAAAGAATATGAAAAAATAATGTATATATATATATATATATATATATATATATGTATAACTGAATCACTTTGCTGTACAGCAGAAATTAACACAACACTGTAAATCAACTATACTTCAATAAAAAAAAAAATTAAAAAGACAGGAGCTGACACTGTGCTATACTTTGCAGGTCAGACCGTGTGGAGTGCCTACTAGAACCATTCAGACGATCTCAAAAATGGCTTTCCTATTGTTGGTCAGTTAGTAGGAGCACTTTTTATTTACGGGAGGGGCAACCATTCAGACGATCTCAAAAATGGCTTTCCTATTGTTGGTCAGTTAGTAGGAGCACTTTTTATTTACGGGAGGGGCAACACACTGGAGGTACAACAGACAAGTAATGAATGATTCACTTATTTTCTGTAACAGCAACAGCCCAAGATTCTTTCTCTTGGCATAAAAATACTTCACTCCCTTGAGATACCACTTTGGCTTTGGTGACTATGGTGACAAAATGTATTCCATTACTCAGAACAGAATCTGCTACATAATAAGCACTCAAAATATTTTTTTGAATGAATGAATAATCACTGACACTTACGTAACTTTCAACATGTCTCCCAGGATTACAAAACTCCCTTTGCACTTTATCGCACACAAAACTCCTTCCTTATAGAAGCCAACAAACTTAATGTTACGAATAAATTTACATTTTTAAAGTTTCTCAATGACATGCTTTTTTGCAAAGGAGGTGCTTTTGGAATCTTTTAAGTTCTTGAGAGTTTCATGTACACATAAAAAGGAATGCTTTGTGTAACGCTTGCTTCAGTTTCTTGCTCAACCACCAGGAATGACCTCTTTCCTCATCTGTGGAAACCCTTCTTCTCCTGCAGGGTTATCTATCTCTTGAAGGCCTCCCAGCTCCTCTCCTCTCCTGGATCCTCTGTAACCATCACTGGCCACATCTCCTACTTTGTCGCTAACTTACATTTGGTTTCATGACTTATTCAACTCAGCTGCGTGAATCTTGAAAACAGAGGATATATCACATGCTGCCTTGGTGTGCCCCACGCCAAAGCAGACAACACAGAAATAAAAATATACAAGTAAAGAATGCTTGTGATTATGCATGCCGTCCTTACGAGACGACTCAAGAACTTATTTATGCTATATTTCTCTCAAGTATAGAGAGGAAACCTCTCCCCTTTACCAGCCCCCCGACCCCGCTGCCCAAAACCAAATGGAGGACAGATTTTGATTACGCAAACAGTAAATAAGATGTAAAAAAAAATACTGCATAACAAAGCCTTGTGTGCCAATCTATGGTGGTATTATTTCTACTACAAGTCCGTGCTGTCAGTGAGGTGGATGGCAATGTGCCTCCTGGGCGTGACACAGGTGCTGAGACACCAGTGACCAACACAGCAAGAGTGACAGTCTGGGCCAGAGATCCATTATGCAACGCAAGCGTCTACTCTTACGGCAGCAGTAGTACTGTGCTTCAAAGGGAAATACTTCAGAAACGCGTGAGGAGAGTCTGGGTACGGGTGCTGCCACAAGCTCAGGCTCCAGTGCCGCTGGCACCGGCGCGCCAAGGATGTGAGCACAGGCGCGCGGCGGACAGCGTCACGCTGACATCAGAGAGGGAACAAACGCGACCAGACGCAGAGGGAAAGGCGATCCAGGTAAGAGCCTCTGGCTGCCTGCTTGTTTCTGGGGAGCAAGCTGTCGCGCGGTGTTAACGACGCGACTCCCTGACCTACCTGAAGTCGGCTGTGGCTGCGAAGGACTCCATCTCCGTGATGGAGAAGACACAGAGAAAGCCCTCGCCGCTCCGGAAGTAGTTGTCCCTGATGGCAGCGTAGTCCTCCTGCCCGGCTGTGTCCAGGATGTCGATCTGCACTTCCTCCCCGTCCAGCACCACCTTCTTCCGGTAGCTGTCGGCTTTGGTCGGCTCATAGTCCTCCACGAACTGCCAGAGACGAACAGCGCATCCACGTGAGAATTATCCTCACTTTCCAAAGCTGCTTATTTTGAAATACAGAGTCACGTGAAGTTGCCAAAATAGTACTGAGAGGTCACATGGGGCCGTCATTCAGTTTTCCCCAATGGTAAACACTACATTCATTTAAATTTCCATTTCAGGCAATTCGGTGGCTTCCTCTTTTACAAAAAGTGGGGACTGAACAGCTCTAGGCCGCGGACGGCTTGAAAACCGTGCCTTTTTTCTTACTTAGAACAAACACTACACCTGCAAAAACTATTACACAGATATTTTATCAAATGTTTAAGAACCCTTTCTGTGTGACTCTAAATAAAAATGTTCACGTCAGAACTGTGGAAATAACTTGAAAGTAAGTTAATATTTAGGTAATAAGCATTGAAAGCACGGTTAAATCTTTTCTTTCTCCAAAATGAACCGTGTCAAGCAAGTGGCTTATACTAGCCTGTAAAATGCCAGATCTTGAACTTTGAAATTTCTCCCCAAACTTCCAATTTCTTAAAATAGTACAATTAAACAACTTTATAGTGGTACTTCTATCTTTTACCCCCTAAATCTCACCTCGATATTTTTGATCAGTGTATCATTGTTGGCATACGGGTATGTATACACACATACTTTAGTGGGTTTTTTGTTAGTTCCTATAAATATTTTCATTATCTGATATTCTCTTATTTATTTGCTCAATGTCTAAATCCCCCTATTAGAATTTAACCCCTGGGGGCAGGGACCTTGATTAGTCTACTCATCACTGTATCTCCAAAGCCTGGAATA
The DNA here is from genome assembly GCF_028021215.1 of Eschrichtius robustus. Lineage (NCBI taxonomy): Eukaryota > Metazoa > Chordata > Mammalia > Artiodactyla > Eschrichtiidae > Eschrichtius > Eschrichtius robustus. The sequence goes on from NC_090831.1 coordinate 13,814,869, forward strand.
TGCCTGGTACATGGAAGACACTCAACAAATAATTATTAAAAAATCAAGCACAGGGCTTCCCTGGTGGCGCAGTGGTTGGGAATCTGCCTGCCAATGCAGGGGACATGGGTTCGAGCCCTGGTATGGGAGGATCCCACATGCCGCGGAGCGGCTGGGCCCGTGAGCCACAACTGCTGAGCCTGCGCGTCTGGAGCCTGTGCTCCGTAACAGGAGGGGCCGCGACAGTGAGAGGCCCGCGCACCGCGATGAAGAGTGGCCCCTGCTTGCCACAACTAGAGAAAGCCCTTACATAGAAACGGGGACCCAACACAGACAAAAAAATAAAATACATAAATAAATAAGTCAGGAGCTCTTCTTAAAAAAAAAAAAAAAAAAAAAAATCAAGCACAGTGTATTTGTAACTGTAAAAGCTACAGAACATTCTATGACAATTACATGCTAATATTTTACAAATATTAAATATTTATGAATATTTAATGAATAGAAATATTCAGATAGCATATCTGATAATATTATGAATATTAAATATTTATGAATATTAAATGAAAGCGTAACCATTCCTCAAATGTCAGACGTGAACATTCTTACTTTTGACCTCCTATTGTCAAGAAGGGGACTGACTTAAGGATTAGTTTGAAGAAAAGCAGCTATTAAGGTGAATAGCATGAAAAACAGAACTGAACAGATAAATTAGCAATTTCATTTAAAGTACCATTTCAGTTTCTCCCTCTCTAAATTGTTTATCATAAGCAACACGACTGACGGATTTAAGAGTTCTGTGTGTATGAAAGAAATGCTGACGAGCAGGCAATGAAAAGAGACCTTAGGTGGTAAAAGTCCGCAGGATTTTTTTCTTAGAAGACTAGGTTTAATACTTACTCATCAGAGATCACTCTTCTTGGGCAGGTTGGAAAAACCTCTTTGAGGTTCTGTTTCCTCATCTGTAAGATGGGGAAACCACTGCCTACCACACAGGATTTTTTTTGAGGATTAAGAAAGAGTAACCATAAATCTTTGCTTCTATTTGGGAGGAGGAAGAATTGAGGATCAATGCTTAAATTTGATTACCAACTCTTAAATCATTTAGCCTTATTAATAGTCCTCTAGGGAAAGAATGTATTTGCTGTATATAGGCTGAGACCTTACCTCTGGGACAATAAAGTCTGATACAAATACATGCACAGAAATCTGTAACCTGTCTAGTAATTTTATTTTAGGGACACAGCCTTTTCCTGCTTAGTGTTGAGTGTGGTGCCACTCCAGTACACAATAACTGACTTTTTCACTGAAGTTATTAAAGGACAACTTATGTATATTAACGTCAAGTTTCAATTAGGTACTATATCCACCAGTTCTATTAATTCAGGTGGGACTCACCATTAAAACACTAAAAATAAAAAAGCCAGTTAGACTGCTCAAAAATAGGTACTGTTTCCAGGGTTTTTTTTAAAATTAATTAATTAATTAATTAAATTTTGGCTGCACTGGGTCTTCGCTGCTGCACGCGGACTTTCTCTAGTTGCGGCGAGCGGGGGCTACTCTTCATTGTGGTGCACGGGCTTCTCACTGCGGTGGCTTCTCTTGTTGCAGAGCACGGGCTCTGGGTGCGTGGGCTTCAGTACTTGTGGCACGTGGGCTCAGTAGTTGTGGCTCACGGGCTCTAGAGCGCAGGCTCAGTAGTTGTGGCGCACGGGCCCAGTTGCTCCACAACATGTGGGATCTTCCTGGACCAGGGCTCGAACCTGGGTCCCCTGCACTGGCAGGCAGATTCTTAACCACTGCGCCACCAGGGAAGTCCCTGTTTTGTTTTTTAAAAGCATAAGGACTTTAAGGACCTTGAGTTCTTGACTTGTTAAATCAAGTTGTATACAAATGTTGACTCTGAACAGAAGAAAAATGATCAGTAGCTTTCAAGAATTCAAGGAATCCATCCAAAACAGCACCAAAACTAAGCTAGAGAAATATTCTCTGAAAGCCCAAACTTTGATATCCATGGTAAAATCAGCACTTACCTCATCATACATGAACTGCAGAGTGAGAGCAGACTTGCCCACACCACCACTGCCTACCATGATGACTTTGTGTAAGGCCAAAGAATTCTGACCCTTCGGCTTATTTGCAGCCATCTTGTGTCACAGAATTTTCACCAAAGGATTAAGAAGAATCTGAAAAGAATGAAAGGACAAGTAATGCTCAATACATTCTTCTTCAGAATTCCAGTGTAGGAAAGAGATATGATGTCCTTAGGTGTCAAGGTATTAGTTTTCATTCTGCAGTGATTTTAAACAGATGGCAAGTGAAGTATGCTTATCTGGGGGAAGAACCACTTATCAGAGAACACCATGGCAATAAGACAAGTATATGACTCAAGGGCATTTCTCTTACAGTAGTTTTCAGTAATGAGCTTGCTGACCGAAAGTGAAAATTTCCCAGTGCAACCATATGCTGACAATAATGGAGTATTTAGTTGTTTTAGAATATGGTCACACAGATTACAAAGCAGGCTGAACGATCACTTTGTTTTCATATTATCCTCTATTGGTAATAATTAAAGAGATGTTTCTTCTAATTTCAGTAAGAAACAACTGATGAAAGAAAGAAAGAAAGAAAGGGGCGGGGAGAGAGGAAGGAAGGAAGGAAGAGAAAAGAGAAGAGAAGAGGGAGGGAAGAAGAAAAGGAAGGAAAGAAAGAAAGGAAGGAAGGACGGAAGGAAGGAAGGAAAAACCCATCCCAACTACTTGCTGGTAGAAATATAAATAGAACCGAATACCGTATACCCCAACTCCCAAGTATTATTATAGTACTGGAACACCTGTATATTTTGGGATGGATGGCTAATCTAACGTAAACACCTGAATCTAGTGTGCCCTCACTTTTGTTTACTACATTCATGTGCTCAGCGTGGAAAGACCAGGTTCCCCCAGAGGTTGTAGTGGTGATGCACACTAATGGCATCCCGTTACCTTTGGCCAGGGTACCAGGCCTTAGAAAAAGAGGCGGGGAGGTCACAGCAAACACTGCGTCTGTGTGGAGGCCCAGGAGAGGAGACTTGTTCTGCACCTTCCTTCTCAGCACCTCTGACCTGTCTCAGTCACAGCACACCTTCCTCAAGCTGCAACTTACAGAACACCCCCGCCCTGCCTACTTCTGTATCTCAGGCCATCTCTCCCAGCCTGGCCGCATCAGCCCACACTGGTCTCCTTTGATTTTTCATACGCTCTTCTCTGCCTCTTGGCCTTTACCATGCAGTTTCCTCCATTTGGCATATTCTTAATTTGGCTAACTCCTCTCAGTGTCGGGGTTTCAGCCTTACCTGAAACACTCAACCTAAATTAGGCTCTCCCCTGCCCTGTGCTCACATAGTACGTGATACTTTTCTTTCATAACCGTTATCACAAGTCGGAATTGCCTGAGTGTGTTAGCTGTTTAATACGGCTCTTCTTCCTAATATACCAGAAGCAACTTGAGTACAGGCGCCATGTCTATTGGTTTACTTCATGCTTAATGTAACTAACACGCCTTGGCAAAATCAGCCATTCAGTACGTGTGTGCGGAATGAACAAATAAATGTTCGAGTCTGACTTAACCTTGGGGAGTGCTTTAGACTGTACTGGTGTAAAGCAGCTATTGCTACTAGAGGTTCCATCACAAGCTTGTTAGGCAAGGGCAGTCTGCCGTGGGCTTGTGCGCCACACACTGGCTATGCAGGGCACCCAAGAGCTGGGCACTGCTCAGGCCGCCCCAGAAGTCAAGCCCATAAGCCTATTTGCCCAATACAGAAAAGTCGTAAGAAAAAAAGAAATCCCATAACCTTGCTCTCCATTTAACAACACGAATACATTACACTGTGTTTGAGACAGCTTCAGTCTGCACGGAGCGTAACTGAGATCACACCATATATGTGGCTTTTGATCCTGTTATTCTTACATTATGTCTAACATTTTAGTAGAGGCAGCTTAAACTGTGCAGCATATGGGAAAGAATCCACATTTGGAGGCTAGATGTTCAATTTAATTCAATAAACAAGGACTGAGACCCCCTTTTTCCTGGATACCAAGGAGATGATCATTGGATTCTGATGATTACCAGTGCTGAGAAACAGTGAAAAGTAATAGTGTACTTCAGATAAGTAACTAAAAGTCCAAACGATACCTCGTCTACGCGTTTATGGAGCAGCTGTTGCTGGCGTCCCTAAGTAAGGCAGGAAATGACTTCTTTCTCACCATTATGACCCTTACTTACTGGCAGCTGTAATCGCTTCACGGCTACGCAACTACTGTTATATTTTTAAAACAGTTAATACCACAGGAGCTCAGGGTGTGAGCATATCAATTAATACTCTACGAGTTCAGTGTGTGCGTTTTTAAAGCAAAACATTTAGCAGTTACACCAACTGGGTTAAAACACTTTCCCTTCCAGAACAATTTACAGTATAGTCTGTGACTTAGAAAAGGCAGAGATTCCCAAAGACGTTTTTCCCAAGTGCAGACTTTCTTTAATAACCATTAGCTGCACATCCCATACTTTCAAGGAAAGCTATCCAGGAAAAGAAGCCCCCGCCAAGGAGACACTCCTCTGCCCCACTGCAAAAACTTGGCTTTCCATAACTTAGGTCCCAATTCCTAGTCTAGATGTTGGAACTTAAGACAACATACATGTAAATAAGAAAATTCCATTAGTGCTAAGCGCAATGAAGAAACTAAGGGGCACCGGGATAAGGGGGGGGGGAGGGGCTACTTCAACCAGATGGTCAAGGGCGACTCCTTTGAAGAGGCAGCATTTGAGCTGAGACCTGAATTTTATAAAGGAACCAGCCAGCTCTGAGGGAAGAGCGTTCTAGACACAGGGAAGAGCAAGTGCAGAGGCCTAAGATGGGAGAGTGTTTGCCACGTTCTAGGGGCCAGAGGAGGGCCAGAGTGGATGGAGCCTACGAGTATCAGGGAGCGTTAACAGGAGGTGAGACTGAGAAGCAGGAGAGGCCAAATCATAAAAAGCCTTGAAGGCCGTGGAAAGGTGTTTGAGTTTTATTATCATTGTAATGGGAAGCCTCTGGAGAGTGTGTAAGCAGGACTGTGACATAATTTCATTTATGTTTTTAAAAAGATTACCGTGGCCAGTGTGTGCAGAATGAATGGTAGAGGTGCAAGAGCTGAAAGCAAAGGAGTCCATCCCATAGTCCATGACTAGGTTTGGCAGATGCAAGCTGCCAGTGACCTTGGGAAGAGTCACCTCACCAACGAGGTAGGAACCATAGCCTGAATGGGGTGGGTTGAGGAGAAAACAGAAGGTGTAGAAATGGACTTGACTCTGAAGATGAATGGAGAAATGGGGCCATAGATGGACACGGTTTTTTTGTTTCGGTCGCTTTTTAATTATTCTTAAGGGATGTTTATATGATAATCATCTAAAAGAGGCAGAAATTAATGAAGAAGAGAAGGTGCCTCTAGGAGTAGACCAGGGGAGTAGAGACCCAGGGCACACAGGAGCAGGGACAGCTCTTTCTTTGTAATGGGAGGTGAGGTAAAGCAAAGAACAAGGTACAGGTGCAGGCTGCAGACAGATCTGGCTCTTTCTTTATTTAACTGCATCTATTATTTCCTCCATGAAATATGATTCACACAGCAGTTTAGTGAGGAGTTGGAATTCAAAAGCACGCCTGTCTAGATAGATCAGTGGAACAGGATATACAGAAATAGATCCGAATACATACTATAGTTTAGTGTGTAATAAACGTGGCATTTCAAATGGAGGGTCGGGGAGGGAAGCATAGAGGATAATTCAGTAAATGGTACTGGGACAACTGGTGAGCTATCTGGGAAAAAATTAAGTTGGACCCATTCTCCTCACACCAATATAAATTGTAAATTTATAAAATAAATTTATATAAGTCTTTGAAAGTGGATCAAAGATTTAAATGATAAAATGAAATCACAAAAGCACCAGAAAAAAAAAAACCCACAAAATTTTTGTTTTATAATCTTAGAATGGGAAAGGCATAAAGTACTATCTAAAACTCAAGTCATAAAATAACTTTGATAAATTTTACTACTCAAAACAATTTCTACATGGCAAAATCTTCCATAAGCAAAATAAAAAGATAAAGATAAACTGAGGAAAATATTTGTGATTCATTTCAAAGAGAAGAGGTAATTTCCCTATATAAAAAGTTACTATAAATAAAACCAACAACTCTTAAGAAAATGGGCAAAAAATACAAATAGTCATAGGAAAGGAAATACAAAGGGCTCTAATATGCTCAACCTTGCTGATAAGCGAAATACAAATAAGATTAGACTGGATCTCAATTGTTTTACCCATCAGATTGGTATCAGTATGTTTGCAAGGACCAGCAAACTATAGCCCCCTTGGCCTGCTTTTTGTATGGCCTGTGGCTAAGAACGGTTTTGTGTTTTTGAAGGGTTGTAAACAAAACAAAACAAAATAAAACCAAGAAAAATATGCAACAGAGAACGTATGTGGCCCACAAGTCTAAATAATGTTTTCTTTCCACCCTCTACAGAAAAAGCTTGTCCCTCCCTGGTAGACAAACAGGCACATTCCTTCACTGCAGTGGAAGCGTAAATTGGAAACATGGACTAATTAGCAACCATAAAAAAAACAGATGCTCTTTACCCATTGATATGGACGGAGTTAAAACATATTGTTTTTTTAAACTAATTAATTAATTAATTAATTGGCTGCATTGGGTCTTCGTTGCTGCGTGTGGGCTTTCTCTACCTGTGGTGAGCGGGGGCTACTCTTCGTTGAGGTGCAACAGCCTCTCATGGCAGTGGCTTCTCTTGCTGCGGAGCACGGGCTCTAGGCGTGCGGGCTCAGTAGTTGTGGCTCATGGGCTGTAGAGCGCAGGCTCAGTAGTTGTGGTGCACGGGCTTAGTTGCTCCGTGGCATGTGGGATCTTCCCAGACCAGGGCTCGAACCCGTGTCCCCTGCATTGGCAGACGGATTCCTAACCACTGCGCCACCACATATTGTTAAAGTGAAAAAAGTAAGATATAGACCAGTATAACTTGTATGCTATGAACTGCATAAAAAGATGAGAAAAAAGGGATTTAGAGGTTTATTTGTTTATATACCGGAAACGATATAAAAAATGGTAACACAGGGTTGCCTGTGAGGATGGAAACTAAGTCACTGGTGGACAGAAGCGGGGTAATGGCTTTTTGCTAACTACCAGTTTCATTTTTGTATAATGTGAACATATAACTTGTTTTTAAAATTAAAATTAGTCATAAAATAAATAACATTACCCTGTTTATTTCCTGCACTCGCTTGGTAAAAATACAATTAACTACTTTCCTGGCACCTTATACAAACTAGGAATTGGAGGACTGAACCTGAATTTTAATTGAAATACTTCTCCATGTATGTGTATGCATTTGTGTTTTCCTCCTTCAAGTAACGAGATAGGGATCCTTGAACTTCAAATTGTTTGGTTTGTAGGGTTCCTCAATTATTTTCTATCTTTTGCTGTTCAAACAAACATTTTTTAATTACACAATGGCCTCCTCCCCCCTCCCCCCACCTTTTGGGTAACATTACATCCCTGTGACTTACTTATTTTATAGCTGGAAGTGTGTGTGCACCTTTTGACCCCCTTCACCCATTTTGCTGCCTCACCCCCATCCTGGCAACCACCAGTCTGTTCTCTGTATCTATAAGCTTGGTTTTCTTTCCTTTTTTTTTTTTTAGATTCCACATATAAGTGAAATCATATGGTATTTATCTTTCTCTGTCTGACTTATTTCTCTTAGGATAATGCCCTCAAGGTCCATCCATGTCACAAAGGGCAAGATTTCATTTTTTTTCATGGCTGAATAATACTCCATTGTACATATATGCCACATTTTCTTCAACCATTAACATGCTGATGGACACTTAGGTTGTCTCCATGTCTTGGCCACTATAAATAATGCTGCAATGACATGGGGGTACATGTATCTTTTTGTGTTAGTGTGGATCATATGGTAGTTCTATTTTTAAAAAGCGATGTCCTAGAACAATACTATAGAATCTATTTGGTTATGGGTGGGCTTCAAGTTTTCAACCTTACTGTTTTTCTCTGCTTCACCCAGAAGCTAGACACCTACACCATGCTCACCATGTTGATTTAAGTTATGAATTACCTGATTTTTCCTTCCTCTCTCCCTCCCATCCTCCATTAACAAATATACTGTGCCTTATTATGTAAGGCACAGTTCTAGGCACTGGGGATATGGAGTTGAATTCCATAGGCCTAGGTCCCTGCCCTCATATGTTTAGTTAACAGGTACCCATACTGTATTGTTTCCTGTTGCCACTATAACAAACACTATAAATTTATAGGGGCTTAAAACAACACAAAATTTATCATCCTGTTGTCAGAAGTCCAAAATGAATCTTAAGAGGCTAAAATCAAGGTGTCAGCAGGGTGGGTTCCTTCTGGACACTCCAGAGGAGAATCTGTTCCCTACTTCTCCCACTTCTAGAGACTGGCTTTCCTTGGCCCCTGGCTGCATCACTACCATCTCTGCTTCCGTAGTCAAACCTCTCTCTGCCTCCCTCTTATGAGGAGACCTGTGATTACATGTAAGGCCCACAAGGATAATCCAGAAAATCATCCCCCAATCCTTAACTTAATCACACCTGCAAAGTCCCTTTGGCCACAGGAAGTAACATTCAAAGATTATGGGGATGAGGACTTGGATATCTTGTCGTTGGGTCATTAATCAGCCTACCACACATGGGAGGAAGTGGGTCAAGGCGCTTCAGACCACAAATCTCCAACCCAAACTCTAGGCTCTCTATTTTACACTTTATGAAAATTTCTAAGACGTGATCAATCTAGTTCTCCAATACGTAATAAGGAATACTCTACCAAGTAAGATCTCAAACACTCCCTGTCCACTAAAAACAATAAACCCAACGATCTTTATATTTCCAGAGTTCATTATTACCTTTTTTAGACTTTCATAATAAAGACACTTACTATTAGGCTTTAGTTTAATAAAACTATTAGCTGGCAGAAGTTCTTACTGAGAGATTCCTTGTTAATAAAGAGATTAAATGGAGCACGCCTCTCCCCTCCAATTTGAACAGCGCATTAAAGGCTATGATCACTAAAGTTCAGTTCCTATCAAATCATTATAAACCATTACTAAGCACAAGCAGGTAGAGGCCCCAGTAGTGGGGGCCTCATTTTCAACCTTCAAAATGAAAAATAGTTCATATGGATAACTCACAAATGACACTCCCTATCTGCATTAAGAATACCTGCTCAATAAAGGAATTTAGTATAAAGTGAACAATTTTAGAACAGTTAGAATATACCTGACCAAGAAAGCAAGATACACAATTCTATTTGAAAGGGATTTGAGACTATTTCAGGTTATTACTAGGCACAGATACAGGTAATATCACTGGCGCATTTTTCCAACCATTTAAAGAGCAGGTATTATTAGTACTATTTAATGTTTTGCAACATAGAGAAAGCCTCCAAATTCTTTTTTGAGAGCTAGCTTAACATTGATGCAAAGTTCCTAACAAAGAGAGACTAAAGGAAAAACAGACTGACTGACCTATCATGTAAATATGGTGCAAAAATTCTAAATAAAAAATGTTAGAATCCAGCACATTAAAAGAATAAACCAAAGTGACCAGGTGGGATTCAACCAGATATGCAAGAATGTCTTATATTTTAGGAAGTCAATGTAATTCTTCATATTAATAGAAAAGTCATAGATTATCTCTACATGATCTGGAATGATATTTGATAAAATTCAAAGTCCACTGCTTATACCAATAATGATTTCATACTTAGGCCAAAGGAATCAACTGAAAAATTACTGTAAACAAGAGATTTCAAAGATAATGGTTATATAATCAATATATTATATAAAAAATAAATTTCTTTTCAAATAACCAGTTAGAGTATATAATGGAAAGAAAGACTCAATTTACAACAAGACTCACAAAGAATACATAATTAAGAATAAAATTAACACAAACTGTAAGATATTCATGAAGACAATTCAATAATGATATTTAGGTAACAGAAAGGGTGACTTTATGAACATAAATGAAGGTAGAGCCTGTTCTTGGGACAAGAAGATTGTATACTGGTAAAGGCATAAAACTCTGATAATAAGAAAGACTATTAATTTCTAATATATAAAAATCTCTTCACAATAAAAAAAATTTTTGACCACTGAGGACTTGACTTTGGAGTCATCTGATCTATCGCCTAGTTTTCTTTACCCTTAAATTTGTGAAGATAATTTCTGATGTTGGTAACTGGCTTTAACTTTTTCTTTAAAGGCAGGTTGATTTATATACAATAAAATCACCCTTTTAATGAGTTTTGATAAATGTATACAGTCATATAACACCACCACAATCAAGACACAGAATAGTTCCATCACCTCCAAAGGTTTCCCCTTACCTCTTTGCAGTCAATCTCCTCCCATCACCCCATCCCATGGCAGCCACTGATCTGATTTCAGTTCCTATTGTTTTGCCTTTTCCAGAATGTTATATAAATGGATCATATTGTACATAGCCTTTTGTGCCTGTTTCTTTTCACCTAGCTAAGGCTTTTGAGATATATTCATATAGTTACATGGATCAGTGGCACGTGCTTTTTTTTTTTTTTTAAACTGTTTGATAGTATTCCGTTGTCTGGAAGTAGCATAATTTGTTTATCCATTCACATTTGTTTGGGGTGTTTCCATTTTTACAATTTTATAAATAAAGAAGCTATAAAGAGTCGTGTACAGGTCTGTGTGTGTGTGTGTATATATATATATATGTTTTCATTTCTCTTGGATAAATACCTAGGGGTGAGACTGCTAAACTGTATGATAAGTATGTGTTGAAATGTTTTTCGAAGTGGCTATACCTTTCTGTATTTCCACGATGTATGAGATTACCAGTTGCTCCACATCCTGGTACAGTCACAGCCACAGTCTTTTCATGCTAAGCGGTCTACTGGATGTGTAGTGGTATTACACTGTGGTTTTAATTTGCATTTTCCTAATGACTAATCATGTTGGGCATCTTTTAGTGTGGTTATTTACCATCTATGTGTCTTGGAGTTCAAATCTTTTACCCATTTTTAAAAACTGGGTTTTAAGAGTTCTTTAGGTATTCTGGAATCAAATCCTTTATCAGAGACATACCTTGAAAATATTTTCCCCCAGTCTGTGGCTTATCTGTCCATTTTCTTAACAAGTTTTTTGAAGAGTAGAAGCTTTTGATTTTGATGAAGTGCAATTTATCAATTTTTTCTTTATGTTTCAATGCTTTTGGGGTCCTAATCTTTGACAAATTTTAAATGATGAAGAAGCTACTGTAATTTGAATATTTATAAACAAAACCTTACTATTTAGCTATTATTAAAAATAGAAAATGGAAGGAAGTCCATGTGAAACATAACTTGTAACTGACACCCTGAACTCTTGGAAGGTCCTCCTTTATTTCAAGATATGCAATCAGCTCAAAAGGAGCAATAGTCAAAGTCAGAAAGTCCCTGAGGCAATGTTTTACTTCTAAAATGTAATAACCTAATATTTTCCAATTACCCAGACTTCACTGAAGAAGGACAACACAAGATTATAACAAAGACTGAGCTAAAGAAAATAACGTTCTGTTTTAAGGGTACAATAGTTGAAAGCTGCTTAAAGATGGCTTAACAATTTGCCTGGTCTGCATAATAAAATGTATTTATATGACTTGCCAGACATGTTGTCAGACATCAAAGCACAGACTTTTAAAATCATGGGAACGCTCAAATTACTTTACCTCTTTGGGTCTCGGCTTGTTTGTAAAACTAAGGTTAAGATGAATAATTTAGCACGTGGAAGATGTCTAAATACACATAGTAAGTACGGGTAATGTAAACATTCAGGCATCTTTTTAGAAGACCCTACCTTTATATGCAGCGTATATTCAGTCCCCAGTCAGTGCAAAATTATTGATATTACCAGCAGCACAAAAGTAAAGCCCTCACCACGGTTAAAACTAACAAAATATTTCTAGAACTCAGGAGGAAGTCATGACTAAGCTGAGACTTGAAAGACAAAGCATTTTAGCAGACCAGGTGAACCTGGGGGTGTTGGTGAGAGATGAAGCTGTAAGAAGTAAAAAGGGTCAGAAACAGACGTTTACATGCCAGCAATTGAGATTTTTTTATCCTTAGAGCAAAGAGAATTACCAGGAGTTTTTAAGTGAGTGATTATGACTCAGAAGGCAGGAAGAGCAGCCGCAGGCTACAGGGCAATGGTGACTAGGGAGAAGATGGGGATGGATTTGAGACATTAAGAAAAAAGCATCAACCAAATCTGGGGACAGATTAGATATGAGAGGTGAAGGGACAATTCAAGCCAAAGTACCCAACTTCCTGGCTTGAGTGGATATGGGTAAGTAAAGGAAGAGGAACAAGCAGCCTTTTTAGGAGGGGTGGTGGTGAAAAGAGTTGGTGCAAGGAAATGATGGAAATCTACACCGATTTTTTTTTTTTTTTTTTTTTTTTTTTTTTTTTTTTTTTTAAATAATTGAAAGATTTTTTTTTTTTTTTTTAAGAAATTCACGTTCTTTTATTTATTTATTTATGACTGTGTTGAGTCTTCGTTTCTGTGCGAGGGCTTTCTCTAGTTGCGGCAAGTGGGGACCACTCTTCATCGCGGTGCGCGGGCCTCTCACCATCGCGGCCTCTCTTGTTGCGGAGCACAGGCTCCAGACGCGCAGGCTCAGTAATTGTGGCTCACGGGCCCAGTTGCTCCGTGGCATGTGGGATCTTCCCAGACCAGGGCTCGAACCCGTGTCCCCTGCATTGGCAGGCAGATTCTCAACCACTGCGCCACCAGGGAAGCCCCTACACCGATTTTTTAATGGATCAAAATATTTTAAAAGAAGACTCTAAGTATAGCCTAAGTATAAGCAGTTTTCTTACCCCAGTCACAGAGGTTCTGCTACCACACTATGACTTGATTTCAGCAATGTTGAGAAATAAGCAACAGGGCAGAACCTGAAAGGTGGAAGATAAAAAGACCGATAAACTACTATTCATGGCTATTTTAACATTTTTCTTTGAACCCCTATGTAGAAAAATATTTAATAATTATTAATTATAAAGAATATACATTTTGCTTCTGTATTCCTATGCTAACTATGGCAAGACACATAACAATAATCTTTTGAATTTTGAACCATGTGAGTCTTTTACCTATTTGAAAATTCAATACATGTTATTTACTGAACATAGCAGCTACAAAATTGGATGAAGAAGTAATATTCAAGCGCGAATTTAACAGAACTACTAAAAAAGTATGATTTATGTAATTTATACCTGCTTTAGAGTCTACTGCATCCAAGCTATAAATTAGGTGTATAAATACTGTTGACTTTCTCTTATTGATATATTTATAAATCTGATATTGCCTGTGAAAACTCTGCTGATTTAAGAAGCGGAACCAGAAAAAAATAATTGAATTAACCATGCCTGGGGCTTCCCTGGTGGCGCAGTGGTTAAGAGTCCGCCTGCCAATGCAGGGGACACGGGTTCGATCCCTGGTCTGGGAAGATACCACATGCCGCGGAGCAACTAAGCCCGTGCGCCACAACTACTGAGCCTGCGCTCTAGAGCCCACAAGCCACAACTACTGAGCCTGCGCTCTAGAGCCCACGAGCCACAACTACTGAGCCCACGTGCCTACAGCCCGTGCTCTGCAACAAGAGGAGCCACTGCAACGAAAAGCCCGCGCACCGCAATGAAGACCCAACACAGCCAAAAATAAATAAATAAATAAAAATGAAAACAAAAAACATGCCTGAATGATCCAACTTAAAAATGAACAGGGCATTTGATTAACTGAATAAGACATATCAAACTACATATTACAAGAAATACTGACAAAAAGTTTAACAGTAAACAGTCATTAGCAAATGAAATATTTTAAAAGAATCTAAGTATGACCTCTGGTTTACATGAAGACATCTGTTAAATCCCACTTTGGGATGCACGTTTCATTTAAGTTAGCTCTCTCTTTGTGTAGTGGCTTCCCTGATCTTTTGGTTTGCTTTTGGATTTCTTTTGTGTTTCTTACGCCCATATTCTGAGTCAACATATATTTATTAAGAGTCAGATACCGTGCTAGGCACTGGGAGGGGGGAGGGGGAGGGGGAGGGGGGAGGGGGGGGTACACAGATGAGCAAGTCAGAATCCCTGACTTTGAGACCTTACAACAAAGTAACAGAGGTGTGGGGGAGGACGGTATTAAGTTGTAACACACCAGTCTGCCTCCTGCATCCCTTTCCACTTAAGCCACACTTGCTTTTTCTATGTTGTTTTGTTGACTTCATAGCTTCAATTTTTATTTTTTAATTTAATCATCCTGTAGATGTAGAGCAGTCTATTTACCAACTCTTGTAATAGAAGACATCATAGCTGTTTGGAGTTCTTCTAAATTCTAAATGAATAACCATCTATTTCTATATTTAAAATGCTTTTCATGAGGTAGATTTTAAGGAATTGTAATGAATGAACGGATTGTTTAAGGTTTATTAGACATACTGTCCAACGCTTTTCAAAACTGCTATACAACTGTTCACGACATTCCTATTAGCAATGGGCATTCTTTTAAAAAATCTGCTAATTATATATTGGGAAAAAGATCTCATTTTTTCTAATTACGTCTTTGATTACATGATGAGGGTGACCATTTTTTCCATGTATTTATTTATTTTGTGAATTGTTAATTCACATCCTTTACTAATCTAGCAATAGTATCTCCTATTATACTTTTTATACTCTCATGTCACCATTGGCTAGGCTTTCTTTCTTGCTTTCCCAGTCCACTGTAGCAGGTTTCTTCTGTTGCTGGGTAGATCTACTTCCCATGACAGATCAGGAGAGGTAACAGACTATGTTCACTGGCATTTTAGTGGACGGGCTTTACTTCAGGGTTCATGGGCAAGGAACAGGTTGACAAGGTAGGATCTTTCTCCAAACATCAAAATAAGGAGAGTATCCCCTGGAACACTAACTCTTGCATTAGAACGCCTAGTCCTCCTCAGGCTGAGAGTTTAAAAACAAGGTTTGTTTGAAAGTAGATTTCCAAAATTAGCATGGTAACCAATGTTGTGTAATCTTTGTATGGGCTGAGTGAGTGGGTAGCATATCCAATTAGCTCTTGATATATCCTCCTTTAATTACTACCATGTCCTATCATCTCTTCTGCTCTCTGTTGCTACTGACTCAAGCTTAGAGTCTCTTCAGGACTCTAAGGGGAAAAATAGATTCCACGTGTAGTTTCCCTCATGGGTATGCTGGGCTGGGGCTTCCTCCACCCTGGTTCAGCCATCAACGCCATCTGTTTTCTGTCTTCTGGAACCTGAAAGTGTCTGCTTTGCTGATGGTCACTCCATCTGTTCCCATTCTCCGTTATGGATTTACAAATTTCCGCCTCTACATTTTTTTCCTCTCTGTCATTTCACAGGGAGTCGGGGCTACAGAGGAGTAGGACACATTAATTTAGTCTATTGGCTTTCCCTGTAGATGAGTTAAAATCCAGAGCTGACTTGATTTGGAATGCCAAAATATTTCAGATTTAGAAACTATGAAAATCTCTATTAAAGAGATCTAATTAAAATTAGCCTCAGCTTTTTTGCACAGCAAAGGAAACCACTGACAAAATGAAAAGACAACCTACTGAATAGGAGAAAATATTTGCAAATGGTATGACCGATAAGGGATTAATATCCAACATATATAAATAGCTCATACAACTCAATATGAACAGCTCATACAACTCAACATCCAAAAAAGCAAACAACCCAATTTAAAAAATGAGAAGAACTGAATAGACATTTTCCCAAAGAGGAAATGCAGATGGCCAACAGGCACATGAAAAGATGCTTGACATTGCTAATCATCAAGGAAATGAAAATCAAAACCATAATGACATCACCTCACACCTGTCAGAATGGCCATCATCAAAAAGACAACAAATAAATGTTAGTGAGGATGTGGAGAAAAGGAAACCCTTGTACCTTGTTGGTGAGGATGTAAACTGGTGCAGCTACTATGGAAAACAGTACAAAGGTTTCTCAAAAAACTAAAAATAGAACTACCATATGACCAAACAATTCCACTCCCGGGTATATATCCAAATAAAAACAAAAAAACTAATTTGAAAAGATACATGCACCCCAATGTTCATAGCAACATTATTTACAATCGCCAAGATACAGAAGCAACCTACACACACACTGGAATATTACTCAGCCATAAAAAAGAACGAAATCTTGCCATTGCAGCAACATGGATGGATGTGGGGAGCATTATGCTAAGTGAAGTCAGACAGAGAAAGATAAATACTGTAAAAAAAAAAAAAAAAAAGCAACAAACTAGTGAATATAACAAAAAGAAGCAGACTCACAGATATAAAGAACAAACTAGTGGTTACCAGTGGGGAGAGGGAAGGGGGAGGGGTAATATAGGGGTAGGGGAATAAGAGATAAAAGTATTAGGTATAAAGTAAGCTATAAGGACATATTGTACAACACGGGGAATATAGTCAGTATTTTAGAATAACAATAAATGGAGTATGACCTTTAAATATTGTGAATCACTACACTGTATACTTGTAACTTATTTAATACTGTACAGCAACTATACTTCAATTAAAAAAAACAGCCTGAGTTTTAAAGAATACAATTTATTCAGTACCAGTTATGAGAATAAATCCGTTTCCTGATGTCAACCGAAGGAAAATGCACAACCTTAAAGCTGCATGTTATGTTTTATCTGGGGACCTTCTTGAGGATGACAGCCCAGGAGACAGCCTCTCAGATAGCTCTGAGGAACTGTTCCAAAGAGGCAAGGGAGGATATATAGGAGTTTTTGCTGGGGGGGGGGGGGGGGGGCGGGAAACAACTACTGCTAATCACAAAAACCAGACATCTCAAGTTAATGATTTTAGTGCTTTTCTATGTATGGGAAGATGCAAGAGTCTGGGCTCACTGAAATTATTCCTTACATATGCACCTTAGCTATCTAGGGCCAGTATCGTGTTTTTCTCCACCCTGAATTCCTCTCAGGGCGCACCGTCAGGGTGGCCGCAGTGGCTGAGAGCTTGATGGCGGGCAACAGTCACTGTCTACCAGAATGGCAATCTTTGTTTACTGAAATGACAAGGCAACTTTTTTTTGTCCCCACCGATGCGGGTGAGCAAAGAATCACAAATAAGGAAGCAGCTAGGACTAGGCAATATCTGGCATAAAAAGGAGTTAAGAGTGAGGCACAAGTGGGAGAGAAGAGAAAGGAGAGCCAGTAGTGTTCGTTGCTATAGAGAAGGGTTGAAATGATTTATCTTTAACGTTTTCTTTACAGCATTGGGACTGGTTAGCTAAAACTCAATTTATAAGGTAACATATTGATCAGTCATGGCCCTGCAAATTAAGCACTGAAACCATTTTAACAAACCAGGAATTTAAGGCTAAAGTTTAACTCCACAGCAACAAAGAAAATCTCCCTTTGTACCAATTAAGCTTTACTACAGTTCTTTCATAGACGACCTGCTGAGTTTCTACTTTGTGGAATTGTGGCTGAACAGCCAATTCTTTTCAAAGGAATAACAAGGAGCTGCTAAAAAACCAGAAAGAAAGAAAATATAAACTAGTAACCTTTGAAATTCTGACTTGCTATGCCTGGCACCCCGTACCACTCCAGTCAGGTTAACCTCTTGGTATGTACTGTAAGATGCTCACTGTTAAGTATGGCATAGCAAATATACAGAAAATATCATTTTAAATTAAAAACCTCCTCTGACAATGAATATATTATCTGAACTTACATTTAATGACAACTTGAATATTATCAATTAAATTCTCCATTGCAAACCTGTTTACCACGGGTTCACTTCCAAGGGCTATGCTGAATGCTGTTGAATAGTCCTAATCTTACGGTTAGTGTTGATCACTACGCCATACACGCATGCAGCATACATGCATGCATGCATGGGACTTGAGCTCCCTCCCCCCTCAACAATTTTTCATGATCCTAAAAGTAACATGTGCTCATCGTATATAATGTGGAGAATAAAGAGAAGAAGGGAAAAGTCACCTGTGTCGTCCTATCATCCACTGTTAATATTTTTGAATTTTTATCTTCTTCTAGGACTATCTTATACAAAGCATTCAACCAGTCATATGGCTCAAGAAACTGGAGAAAAATTCTGAGGAGAGCAGAAAAGAAGAGAAAAAAGGAGATTTAAAAAATCATAATACCTGGAGATGGGACAACAACATTGGAGGAAAATAAACAATATTTTCATTTATTGAGATACTTTTTCAACTACTAATTATCTCATGAAACTCTCAAGGCTTCTTTATAACTATTATCCACATTTTACAGGTGAAAAAATTGAGCCACACAGAGCTTTTTAAAAGGTGCCCCAGGGCTTCCCTGGTGGCGCAGTGGTTGGAAATCTGCCTGCCAATGCAGGGGACATGGGTTCGAGCCCTGGTCTGGGAAGATCCCACATGCCGCGGAGCAACTAAGCCCGTGAGCCACAACTACTGAGCCTGCGCGTCTGGAGCCTGTGCTCCGCAACGGGAGAGGCCGCGATAGTGAGAGGCCCGCGCACCGCGATGAAGAGTGGCCCCCGCTGGCCACAACTAGAGAAAGCCCTCGCACGGAAATGAAGACCCAACACAGCCGTAAGTAAGTAAGTAAGTTAAGTAAGGTAAGTAAGTAAGTAAGTAAGTAAGTAAAGTAAGTAAAGTAAGTAAAGTAAGTAAAATAAATAAATAAATAAATAAATAAATAAATAAATAAATAAATAAATTTATTTATTTATTTATTTATTTATTTAAAAAAAAAAGGTGCCCCAAATCACACTGCTGATGTGGAGCCAGGATTTTTAAAAACCCAGATCCTAAGTGTTTACCACCTAAACTTCACTACCACTATGGAAGAAAATGGTTAAGAATGAGCTTTTCTACAAGGCTTAGGGCACAGATCGCTTTAGACACAATTTCTTTTAAATATAAAAAGATAATTCTCAAGGGTGGCACAGAAAAGCTACACAAATCATTTTATTTGGGTAATAACAACCTAAATGGGAAAAGAATTTGAAGAAAGAATAGATACATGTATATGTATAACTGAATCACTCTGCTGTACACCTGAAACTAACACAACATTGTTAATCAACAATACTCCAATATAAAATAAAAAGTTAAAAAAAAAGTCAGTGGTACTGAAAGAGCAATAGTCATACCAAAAGAAGCCATATTATAATTGCATTTATGAACACAGAAATTTCATAAAATACAAACACCCGAATTTTACTTCTTAATAAAAGAATAATTCGTTAGAGTTAAATGTGTTTTATCCCAGGAATACAGTAATAACTTAATATTAAGAATGGCATAAAATAATATAATCACATGATTAGGCCCAATGAGAAAAGCCACATAATCAACAAAAGAGAAAAGAAAAAGGCATCAGAAAAATTCAGTACTCCCTCCTGATAAAAACTTTTCTAAGGCAGACACCAGAGGCTGCCCACTGTTCGTGTATATACGTGCTTCTAATGAAATGCTTCACACACAGATTTGAGAGCCATTCTTTACAGGAGCCACACTAAACTTCTCTGTATTTTAAAAAAGTATATATGCCACTAAAGCAAGCACATTTCATGTGTAGGGAATGCAAATTAGAGAGAAGGTGATAGTGGGAGGAAGAAAAATAGCTCTGAATTCTCTTTTCTGGGTTTTAATATTCTTGTCTATGGCTGCCAGTGAATGAAGCGAAAAATTCTGCTCATAATTTTGGGCTTATCTAGCACCTACTTACCCAGAGATTTCAAAACACTGGTTAACAGTAAAAGCACAATACACAAGTTAACATCAGCAAAGGGAGATAGCTACTGTTCAAAGAAACTGATCCCATTTTCTCTCGGCTACATTACAATTATGAATCATGTAGGTAAGCTGCATTGTGAGTCATGTGAGTCAGGGTAAGTTAGTACTGAACTGTAGCCAGCTTACTACTGTTCATTCTCTTCTTCATGAAAAGGCAAAAGTGTATTTGAAAAGTACAAAATTCTAAGTTTAAGTTATATGAAAGATAATGTGAAGTTACAAACTAGGAGAGGAAAAAAAAAGACTTTGGAATTCCCTGAAAATCATGAAAACATCTTGTAGCACCTAGATTTTTCTTCCCAAGATTGAGTACTGATAAATCTTAATTTGAGATTTGATCATATCTTAAAGTTAAAAATGACAGTAATTTGTAGAGTCATAAAACTAAAGTTTCAGTTCATGACGAGACAACGGACTATATAAAAAACGTACAAGTCTGTATTTAAAACAAAACAAAACAAAACAAAACAAAACAAAACTTCTACGGTAAAAGAAAAATGACCTGAAGGGAAGATTCTCTTCACAGGTGGTTTTAAGCAGGAATTCCGATTCACTGGTCTAAGACGGGGACAGTGTCTATGTATTTTGTAAAAAGCTGCCTAGATAATTCTAATTGCATCCTGGTTAGGAATCATCACTCTGTATGTATATCTATAAAGTTGAACCATATCAAACTGCCAACATGAGATTTCCTTTTTTACATACAAAAATAGCAATTTCATATGATTCACCTAATAGAAAGTGGCCAAGGATTAAAAACAGCGAACACTTACTGAATGCTGTATGACTTTGTACCAGGCACTAAGTTCTTTATACCTGTTGTTGAAAGTCTGATAACACCAGGCAACAGGTGGGCAGAAATAAACCTAGACTCTGCATGGGGAGGTGAGGGGGACAGAGAGGCAGTTGAGAAAGAGGAGAGCTGAATCAGGGGTGATGCCATAGGGCAAATTATTGTTATGCTTGGGATCAAGACCACTGGGGGTTACAGATGGATTGATGGTGGCAGGAGAAGAGACTGGAGAACGTTAATTTAAAACAATTTCCGCATTTAGCAATTTATGTGGTCAAGGAAGGGACCACCCTTCTCAGTAATTTCCAACAAGTCTTTAACTGCAGGAAAACGGACTAGAACGCAAGTCCTATTCCTCTGAGGGGGGGGAGGTGTTGGGGGTCGGGGGGGGGGGGGGTGGAGAGAAAGGGAGTGCGCTCTCTCTTTAAGGAGTTTTTTGAGTACAGTCATGGCTCGTCAGGAATGGTCAGGAATCGGAGGCTGGGCAGCAGCCTCATGCACAAGGAAACCTCCAGTCTTTTCAAACTGTATCACTAAACACCCAATCATACATTTAAAATTAAAACATTAAACATGCGCACCTAAAGTCAAACCAGTGGTTAGAAGCACAGTTGTAATATCTCAATATCATTTAAGGTTACAGGCTTCAGCTAATAGAGAGGACAATTTCATGATCAAAGAGAGAACATCTGGAAGGTCCAGGCCCCAGAGAAAGTGAGATTTTCCTGGAGACCTCATCCAATACAATATCCTTTGGTATACTAGTCTATTTCTTCCAATTTTACATGTGATATGATTTTAACAAGTTACTTTCATTTTTACCTAAAAGTTTTACTGCAAGATATTTTTTAAAGTCAGGTAAATATAATGCAACTGAAGAACCACGGAAGAAGTCTTAATAATAACCCAGCCCTCTTATTTTTCAGATGAGGAAACAAGGGCTTGAGGAGAGTTAAGTCATTTGCCAGAAATTCAACAGAAATTTGTGGTAGAGTTAAAACTGGAACTGACCCAGGATGGTATGATCCAGCAGATTCTACGTATCTGTGCCAGTGTAGTTAGACCAGATGTGAAATCACTGTGTACTCGCAAATGACTTTTGAAGCAAATACCCCTTACCCGCTCTCACTGTTTTGCTCTATCCCCAGATCCGGGGTTCAGTTCAAGGGATGGGCTGAGCATGTCTGCTCTCCTCAGTAAATGGTACCGACTTGTCGGTCTCCACACCCACCAACCCACCATACTGGAGGGCCGTTCAACGAATGGAGTCAGTTTAACTAACCTCCTGAGGGACTGGCTTCAATGTGATCTAGTAGTTTTATGTTACGCCAGGTGTTCAAAAACGTGGTCTTGGTTACTCAGTGACAGGTGCTGAATGAAGACAAAGAGACCTGTTACAACAGACCCTCTGTAACAACAAAGCATTCATAAATCACCTTTTTTCCTTTTTGGGTTCTTGCTGTCATCAAGAATCAGTAGTGGCCTCACAGAGGTTATACAGTTATGGTTATAACTAACCAAATTGGTGAACCTTAACTCTAAAGGTTTGAAAAGAAAAAAAAAAAAAAAAAAATTAAAGCTCTTACATGCTATTTTATAAGATTTCATATTGAGAAACAGCCAGCATGAACAGATGAGGCCTGTATTTGTTTAATTCCAGCAGACTAAATTCTTAGGCCTAAATATAGTTGTCATTCTCATAAAGCCAAGAAATAGAAGCAAGAAAATTCAAGTAGTTCTGAACTCTGAATTGCTAGTTATATTTTGGTTGACAGGATGCAACTATAATGTACAAAGCATGAGAACAAATTTAAGATATCAGAATAGAGGTTTTGATCTTGCCATGCCCCCCAAAACCTATATACATACGAACTAAAATACCAAAGGGACTGACACAAATCCCCTTATTATTAACACCGCCTGCCTTTTATATAAGCACCACCTATCACAATAAAAAGTAAAATCAGTTTGACATGGCTTACTTAAAATTCGTCAGACTCCATATTGCTCTTGGGTTAAAATTTAAATTCCTTAATATTGTCTACCTATGTTATCTGCCCCTTTACTACGCTTGTCCCTTAAACCTTATATACCTCAATCCTGATGCATTTTTCAAGTTCTACTAACGAAATATGTGTAGACAATTTGGGGAAGTTTGGATTAAATGATAACAGGTAAAGTGGATTTGTAGGTAGCTGAACAACGTGGTACCAAGGAAGGTTAATAGAGTCTATAGGGACTGGCATGACATATTAATGACTTGAATATAGAAATAACAGGTATGGTTGAAATGAGTTTACAGTCATCACAACATTTTATGGATGCTATGTTCAGACCCACACATCTTTTTTCAAATAGGAATAATAAACTGCAATTACAGCATGAAGAAAAGATTAAGGAATGGGAAAAGAAAAACTCTGGCTATCAAAAGTTTATCTAACTACTGTGTTAGTCTATATACTTTTTAGAATTTTATCTGTAACAGCTTTGAGGTATAACATAATAAACCGCACGTATTCAAACGTTTGCCCCATTATAATCCCCTCTCTTCCACTCCCCCGCCAATACATCAATCTGCTTTCTGTAACTATAAATAAGTTAGCATTTTCTAGAGTTTCTACAATTATGTAATATGTACTCTATCTGGCTTCTTTCTCAGCATAATTTTGAGATGCATCCCTGTTGCTGCTGTATCAATAGCTCATTTCTTGCATTGTTGCACAGTATTCCATTGTATGGATACACTACGCTCTGTTTATCCATTCACCTGCTGATGGACATGTGAATTTAGTTTTTGACACCTGTTGACAAAGGTGCAAAAGGCAATGCAGAAAAGAAAGAATAGTCTGTCAACAATGATACTGGGACAACTAGATATCCATATGCCAAAAAAATGAACTTAGATCCATATCTTCCACCATATACAAAAATTAAGTCAGAATGGACCATTCCTATATTTAAAACCTAAAACTACAAAACTTCAAGAAGAAAGCATAGAGTTAGGCATATGATCTTGAGTTAGACAATTTTCTTAGATATAATACCAGAAGTAAAATCCAGAAGAACTGGTACTAAATTGAACTACATCAAGTACTAGTTTTTCTGGGTTTTTTCTGTCTGGGTAATTTGGATCAGTACTAGTTTTGTTCTGTTGTTTAAATTTTTTTTCTTGTGTGTTTAAAAGCAAGGCATGCTTGTGATGACTGTAACAGACTAATTTGGATTGCTGAAGCTGGTTCTGCTCTGGAGAGTAGTGGTTTTTTTTCCCTTTTCTTGTTTTTGAGGGGAGGGAGGAGTATGGGGTTTGTTTTTAGTCTTTTTTTTTTTTTAAACAATTGGACAGCCTTTAAGGGGAGGACAGAAAGATTCCCTATTCCACGTCCTAGACGTTTCTAGTTTAGAAAACATGTTCTCCACCTGGTGCTCTTAGGAAGAAGTATAGGAAACGCTGCATGTAACACTGTCCTTTTTGAAAATTGCCTCTTCTCCCCACCCTCGAGTAGGTCCAATATTTGATGAAACTCATGAAAATTGGTGGAACTTGACTAGCCTGTTTTCTAGGATGCATTCTCTATGTGACTTTCAAGGAAATCTGTTTGCCATTTGATGATTTTTTTAAAGTTAATTTCGAACTTCTTCCACCGATAAATGAAGAAAAGTATTGAGCCTTTTGAAATACATCAAATGGATTAAGTTAATAATTTTTTTTAAATTTCCCTGTCAAAAAGAAAATGGAAGGTAAGCCACAGATGGGGAGAAAATTTTTAGAATTTAAAACTAAAATTACTGAGGAAAAGAGAAAGAAAGATGATTTTGGCTCACTGGCAGGATCTCAAAAATGAAATGAAGTGTCTGCAAGCTCCCATCAAAGAATTCAAACAGAGAAAGAAAGGGAGGTGGTGGAGACTGAGCTGATTAAATTTAAATTCCTTCTTAATCTATAAATACACATTTTAGCTATTTCTAGGATGACCGATTTCATCATATTTGATATCATATTAAATCAATGGTGAAAGAAGTTCCTGATCCATACAACTCAATAAAAACATCTTCAGTTAAAACATTTTTGCTTCATAGGGTGATGTAAATGTGTAAGGAAAGGATGCTACCTAAACAGAACCTTTCTTTGTTTCTTCTTTTGGGGGGCCGCGCCACTCTGCATGTTCCACTGACCAGGGATCAAACCCGCGTCCCCTGCATTGGAAGCGCAGAGTCTTAACCACTGGACCGCCAGGGAAGTCCCTAAACAGAACCTCTTCTGTGTAGCATTCCCAGCCTTCCAACTGCTATCCAGGCCTGGGTGGGCGATTCCTCGTTGGTTCCAGAGCATTCTGGACAAAACTTCTTCCAGTGCTTCTCATCACATTAATTATTGGGAGCTTTTCAGTAGCGAAGAGCTCCCCCCCTCCCCCAATTCTGTAATCCCACCATTTAGCCCAGGATCTAGCAGATAACTAGTATGTACATACACATTTGAAAAAGAAATTAAACTCTTGAAAATGACTTTGGAGAACAGGTAATCAGTATTGATAAAATTCTGAGGCATTCCTGGAGGAAGAATAGGAACCCCAGTTAAGAACTGTTGATTGAGGGGATGGGCAGGGAAAGGAGAGACAGCAAAGGAGACAGGCAGACTGCTCCCATATCTGATAACGCTTTGTTGTATTACCTGGAATTACAATGTATTATGCATTATGGACAAATTGAACACTGGTCTCAGAGGCTAAGTTAACTTTTACGAGACTAATGTTGAAAAGAAACCCTGAAAAAAATAAAATGGAGTTGTCAGAGATAATTCTGCTGAGCTGAGCTGATACTTCATGCAATTTTCTTAATAAATTAATACGACCATGTCAATGTTATATAACATTTGACTACAAAGGAATTTAATCTTCTGATAATAAGGTCATTTACTAAAATCACTATAGCAAGTTGCAAATCTCTACAAAACTTCTTGCTTCTTACCGTATATATGTATTAAGAGGTTATATATGTACTAGACGTGCTCTGTTCTTATACCCAGCCCAGTAGGTTTACTTATGTAAGCTATGTTTATAGTGACTGAACTATTTTCACAAATTAACCAAGGAGGTAAATATCCCAGTCCACTTTGAGAACCCGATAAAGTCCATGGACCCTCAGTACAGAAGCCCCACCACGGTTCTAGTTAAAAACTAATATAAAAACTACAAAGCTATACCTACAGTTATTGCTTTTGCTGGGGTTTTTTTTGTGAATTATTAGTAAAAACCGATATTGGTTTTAAAAAATGGTTAACATAACCATGGTTGTCATAGAGAATTAATGACAAGGATATTTACTGTCACATCCATAATAATAAAAAATGAAGGATTAAATTATGACTAACCATATTATGGAATTACAAAGCAATCATTAAAAAGTGACACTGAGTACTGAATGACACTGAAAAATGTTCACAAAATATGCGAAGTAGCTTACACACAGTATTTATGTATGAGCTTTTTAAACAGATATGTATTAGTACAAACAGGAAAAACATTAGATAGCAAAATAATTGAATAAGAGTAATCTAAACAGGGGAACATGAAAGATTAATTTCCAGGGCTTTTCATTTATTTCTATTCATAGTATTTTACTATGAAGATTACTCTTGTAATCAGAAATGAAAAGCTTAGTAAAAAAGAAAAAATATTTAAAACAGTGTGGATGGGCTTTAATAGAATCAAACTGCTGAAAACTGCTGTGGGCAATCGTGAAGACATTGGTCACACACAGCGAAGTTGGAAGTACACAGCATAATGCACAGGATTCTGTGGACACTCAAGTGGGTCTACGGTAGTCAGCCTCCAGGCTGAGTCCCAACAGCCCCCTCCCCCCATAGTCACACCCCCGTGTTGTCTTCCTGTATCGTACCAGCCTTGATCTGTGTGATCAATGTAATCAGCAGAAATGAAGGCCTGTCCCTTCCTAGAAAAGGTAATAAAAGACTGGGAACTGCATCCTGGACAGCCTCTCTCATTACCGTCTACGTGGGAAACCATGCCGTGAGCAGTCCTATATGTGAGAAGCCCACGTGGCAAGGAACTGAAGCCGCCTACCAACAACCATGTGAGCAGGATAGGAAGCTGACCCTCTAGACCTAGACAAGCCTCAGGTGCCCGCAGTCCTGGCTGACACCTTGATTACAGCCTCATGACAGACTCTTGAGTCAGAACCATACAGCTAAGCTACTTCTGATGCCTGTCCCACAGAAACTGTGAGATAATAAATGTTTGTTGTTTTAAAGTTGCAGTCATTTGTAACGCAGCAATAGCTGACTACATACAGCTTACAGCTTTGGAGACTGGAGCCCTTTAAAGAACCTACCTTAGGGAAAAAGCACCTAGGCTATAACTCATTTTGCTCAAATTCAAGATTCTGATTTCCTTCTTGGTCTGACCCAAACCAGAAAAGATATTTGAGTACCTTTGCAAAATGTTCAGTTCCTTAGATGTGCCTTCTACTTCTTCCCCTCTCTCACTCATATTTCATCCCATCTTCTCTTTCAGCTATTGTAAAGCTAGGGTCAGCAAACTCCTGTAAAGAGCCAGATAGTAAATATTCTAGGCTTCTCTGGAGCAACTACTCAACCCTGCTGCTGTAGTTTGAAAGCAGCCATAGACAATATCTAAATAATTGGGTGTGGCTGTGTTCCAATAAAACTTTATTTCAAAAACAGGCAGTAGACTGAATTTGGCTCCAGAACTGTGGCTTGCCAACCCCTGCTATAAAGGAAACTGATCCAAGACCCCAGTAAGCTCGTGCAGGATATCCCATTCCCTCTAGCTGACTCAACAGATACTGTTCCAGAAATCCCCCACCCTTCCATGCATCAATTTGTCCCTCTCTACTGGATGCAAACATGTTATTCTCCTATCTTAAAAAACAAGACAAAAATTCTCAACCCTGCTTCCATTTCTTGAGCTCACTGTATCGAATTCTGCTTCTTTCCTCTCCTAAGCCTGCTCTTATCAGGCTTGGTCACCAATGATCTTCAAATCACTAAATTCAACCATCAATTCTCAATCTTCATTATACTTCACTTAGCAGCAGCAGTTGACCCAGATGATCACTCCCTCTTTCTTAAAATAAAATTTTTTTTTTGACTTCCGAGATACCTTGATCACTTTTGGGGTTTTTTTTTCCTCTTTATCAGTAAATGGCAACCCATTCTTCGAGTTGCTCAGACCAAAACCACTGGAATCATTCGACTCCTCTTTCACAGGCCACGTCTGATCTGCTGGCAAATTTGTAGGCTCTACCCTCAAAATATATCCACTCCTGAGAATACTCCCCATGTTACTCGGAATAAAATTCTCACAATGGTCGATAAGGTCCTAAATTATCTTGCCATTCCTTCTACTAGAAGATAAACACATGGTTCACTCCCTCATATCCATTAGGACTCCCCTCTGTAGAATATAATATCCATGAGGACAGGGAATTTTTCTTTGTTTACTGTTACATCTCCATTAACTTAGTACCTGACACATAGTTAAGTCCTTAAGAAATATTTGTTGAATGAATGAGTTAACTGTGAAAAGAGACCAAAAACAAAAACCCCCCCAAAACAAACAAACAAAACCCGCAAACCAAAAAACAAACCATTTTCAAAGTTGATGGGAAACTTATTAGCAAAACAAATTGTGTATATTAACTTCTCTATTTCCATTACCATAGTGTTTGTAAAACATAATCAAAGCCCCTGATAACTTACAGCAAAAAGACTGGAATACGAGTCAATGCACCTAGATTTTGCCGCATACTAGCCTCTGAAGACTTTAGATTTTCTGACACTTACTAACCTCTGACGACCATGGTTTTCAGATCTGTAAAATGACGACTGAACCAGGAGTCTTGGACCCCTTTAAAATCTACAAGCTTCCAAAATTTTACATATAACTTCAGAGGCTTATGCGATGACAGATGCTCCCCAAACCCACAGGGATCTGACCACAGCTTCCATAAAGGTGTGTTGATGGGGAAGTACAAGTTTGACTTCCTGGAAAAAATGTCATGCTTTATAGGAGTGTCATACCAGCTGATAAGCTGGTGACACAGAAGTGAAACAAACACTTATTTAAGGGCTTAAAATGTCCAAGGTGTTATGCTAGATATGGAAAAAGTTATCTTCTGGTCTCCAACAATAACAATGGAAAGTAAGTAGGAATTTTCATCTTTTCAGATTTTTGTAGAAGACCATGTAAATGAGTCCCTAAAAGTTATGTAACATGTATAAGGTCACACAGCTAATAAATGGCTGAGCAAGAATTCAAATATAAGTCTATGAAACCCCAAACCTACACTATTTCCAATGTACCATATACCGCAAGTTTTAGTTCAAGGACACAACATATCTGAGATTGCCACAGAAACCGAAGGAATCTTGATTAGACAGACAACTAGCTGTACTCTACCTCTAGTATAGTTATAAAAAATTATCTTTATAGCTGAGTCATAGGTCATTATGAAGGATATTTCTAGAATTCACAGGTAAGTCCCATAAGGGCAGAGGCTATGTAGATTTCCTACTAGAAAAAATCTGCTCATAAGCTAATAGGAATACTCAGTTATATTTCTGAATATAAACTAATAGCTATTCCTGCATATTTTTTAAAGGAAAAGATGCTAAAATTTGTGGATGAATGCCTACTGTATTCTAATATTTTATGGTATTTATCAAAATGATTCTGTAAGACAGGCATCAGATAGATTAAAAAAAAAACAAGACTCAAGACTGAGCAAGGCATTATGCATCTTGAATATTAACCAGCTGAGTAGAGATGTGAATAGAGCCCATCTGCTTCCAACTGCTGCAGCTCATATCCACTTGGATATTCACAGAGAACCCCAACTCCAAATGATTAAAATAACCTGTTCTTTCTCCTATTTTCCTCATTCCAGTGAATGGCAACATCATCCACTTGGGCTCAAGAATAACTGAATAACTTCATACCTACTAGGACAGCTGCTACTACAATCCCCCCTCCCCCCAAACCAAAAAACAAAAACAGAAAATAAGTGTTGGTGAGGATGTGGAGAGATTGAAACCCTGTGCACTCTTCTTGGGAATGTAACATGGTACAGCTACTATGGAAAACTGTATGGTGGTTCCTAAAAAAATTAAAAATAGAATTAGCATATGATCCAGCAATTCTACTTGTGGGTATATATACCCAAAAGAATTGAAAGCAGGGTCTTACTCCCTGCCATCTCTGCCGAAAAAAAAAAAAAAAAAAAAAAAAAGAAAAAAAGAAAGCAGGGTCTCAAAGAGGTATCTGTACACCCATGTTCATAGCAGCATTGTTCATAATAGCTAAAGCATGGAAGGAACCCAAGTGTTCATCAGTGGATGAACGGATAAGCAAAATGTGGTGTATACATACAATGGAATAATATTCAACACGAAAAGCAAGGAAATTCTGCAGTCTGTTACACCATGGATGAACCTTGAGGACACTGGGCTAAGTGAAATAAGCTAGTCACAAAAAGACAAATACTGTATGATTCCACTTATATGAGATACTTAGAATAGTCAAAATCATAAAGACAGAAGGTAGAATGGTGGTTACCAGGGGCTAGGGGGAGGGGAGAATGGAGAGTTATTGTTTAAGGAATACACACTTTCAGTTTTGCAAGATGAAAAGAGTTACGAGGATGGACGGTTCGTGGTGATGGTTGCACAACAATGTGAACGTATTTAATACCACTAAACTGTACACTTAAAAATGGTCAAGATGGTAAATGTTATGTTAGTGTATTTCACCACAAAAATGGTGGAAACAAAAAAATAATTACATAGAATTTAAAAATTAAAAAACAATGTACATATCTATACTAGTTATCTATTGCTCCATAAAAATTACTCTAAAACTTAGTGGCTTAAAATAAGAAACCTTCATTATCTTAGAGTTTGAGCCGCTTAGCTTAGCTAGGTGGTGCTAGCTCAGGGACTCTCATGAGGCTGCAGTCAGGATGCTGGCAGGCTGCAGTTATCTGAAGGCTTAGCGCTGGAGGCTCTGCTCCCAAAAGGGCTCACTCACGAGGCTGTTGGCGGGAGGCCTCAGAGTTCCTCACCAGCTGGGCCTCTTCACTGGGCTGCTTGAATGTCCTCATAACATGATAGCTGGCTTCCTCCAGGTGGATGATCCCAAGACAGCAAGGCTGAAGCTGCAGTGTCTTTTATGATCTAGTCTTGGAAGGCACGCACTGTCATTTGGTCAGCCTTATTCAACGTGAAAGAGAACCCTATACAAACGGGTGTGTGTGAATACCAAGAGGCAGAAATCTCTGGTGGGCATTTTAGAGGATGGCAACCACAAAGAACTTTACATAGAAAACTACAAAACATTGCTAAGAAAATTTAAAGAAGACCTAAGTACTGCTTTAGGTCATGTTTACGCACTGGAACTCTCATTACTGCAAAAATGTCAGTCCTCCCCAAATTTATCTATAGAGTCAATGCAATTCCAATAAAAATCCAAGCAGGGTTTTTTGTGGAAGTTGATAAACTGATTTTAAAATTTGTATGGAAACAGTAACACCAAGAACATCCAAAACAGCATCAAAGTATGTAGGAGGTTGTCAAACTAGACTGCCTGCTTTTTTTTTTTTTTTTCTGGAACAAATCTATTTTATTTACTTTTAATGATATATATATATTTTAAAATGTTGAAACAGTCTCAAATTTATAGAAAAGTTGCAAGTTCAACACAAAAACATTTTTTCCCTGAGCCATTTGAGAGTAAGCTGCTGATAGCGATACTCAATCTCATCTGAACACCTTTGCATTTATTTCCAACAAACAAGGACAGTCTCCTACAAACCATAATATAGCCATCACCATTGGGAAATAAGCATTAACACATTTCTACCAGAGAATCCTCAGACCCTATCCAAGATTCTGCACTGGGTTAAAATCACGTGTTGCATTTAGTTGTCACTTCTCTTTGGTCACCTTCAGTTTAGAACAATTCCTCAGACTTTCTTTGACTTTCATGAACTTGACAGTTTTGAAGATTACTGGCCAATTATTTCGTAGTACGTCCCTTAACTGAGTTGCCTGATGATTAGATTCAGGTTACACATCTTCGGCAGGAAGAACAAAAAAGTGATGCTGTTTCTTCTGCCTTTGCTTCTTTTTAACAGACTTTATTTTTTTAGAGCAGTTTAGGTTCACAGCAAAATGCCTCTTTTTGTAAATAAAGTTTTACTGGGACATGGTCACCTCAAATTATTTATGTATTGTCTATGGCAGCTTTCTGTTTACAATAGCTGAGGTGCGTAGTTGTAACAGACCATTTGGCCTGCAAAGCCTGTAACATTTAATGTTTGGCCCTTTAAGAAAATGTTTGCTGACTCCTACTCAACTGACTAGGAAGACTTATTACAGAGCTACAGTAATTAAGACAGTGTGGTATTAGTGAATGGATACACGAGGACTTGGCAAGCTTCTACTGTTGTAAATGTGCCCACTTTAAAAAGATAATCTCACCTGAACACCAATTTGAAAACTAATTCCTAACCTGTTTAAAACTGCAGTTTCACTGGATTTTGAAAACATTTATTAAAAATACAGACACAAAAAAAGGGAAGACATTTTGATGCGTTTCAAGAACTGACTGACATCAGGGTAAAAGAAAATTAGCAAGACATATTTCATTAAAAATCTGTTTTAATTAACTGTTGGATAAAATTGAAAACTGAGGACTATTATTAAGAAAACACAACCGGGCTTCCCTGGTGGCGCAGTGGTTAAGAATCTGCCTGCCAATGCAGGGGACACGGGTTCGAGTCCCGGTCTGGGAAGATCCCACATGCCGCGGAGCAACTAGGCCCGTGAGCCACAACTACTGAGCCTGCGCGTCTGGAGCCTGTGCTCCGCAACAAGAGAGGCTGCGACGGCGAGAGGCCCGCGCACCGCGATGAAGAGTGGCCCCCGCTCTCCGCAACTGGAGAAAGCCCTCGCACAGAAATGAAGACCCAACACAGCCAAAAAATAAAAATATAAATAAATAAATAAATTTATTAAAAGAAAACACAACCAACAACATAATTCTCCCATTTTGATCTATATACTTTATAAGGCATTTATTTCAACTATGGCGGCCATTAAAACAAATATCAAACAAACTCAACCCTAAAACCAGGCCTTTGAATCCCCGCATCACAAAGTGTTAACCTACGCTAGAAAGAAGACTCCATGTCTGCAGGGATTTTTGTATATATTATGGTCTGGCAGCATCAGGAAGAGGGCCTAGATAATTTATTCTTTAATTTTTCCAGCTTTATTGAAGTATAATTGACAAATAGAAATTGTATGTATTTAAAATATTATATATATGATGATTTAATATACTAATTATTTGTTTTATTGAATGAACCAAGAAAAGCTGTAACGAAGCATATTCAACTACACCGCTCTCACTAAACAGTATTTTGGTGCAAAGTATATTTTTACTAGTAAAAATAAAAATTTTTAATTTAAAATAGCTTATACAATCTCTTTGTATCTTTGTATTTATTTACAGTGTACAGTGCATATCATATAACTGCACAGTAGTACATTATATGATTTAAAAGTAAATACACACACAGGAGTTTCTAGAATTCTGTACTGATGGGGTACATGATCAAACAGAGATTACTCCTCTGCAGGAGAGGTGCTCAAAGCATAACCAGTTCATGAATAGGAAAGAAAAAATTTGAGAGTATACATTTAGAAACTTATAGAGGAACTTGACAGTAATTTTATGTTCGTTCAATTTAGTTTTTAAAATGGGCTTGTTTTCTGTCTTTTTTAAATTTCATTTTTCTAGTAATTTATTTTTTATTGTAATTTATAAAAGTATCAGTCTGCTATGTATAGAAAATTTTAAAAATGGTCCTTCATCAGAGATAATCACAGAAGCACTGCTGCAGAGAACAGTCAAAAGGCAAATCTGATCATGATGTTTCTTATATGTTTTCAGTGGCTCCCAAGGGGCCTGAGGTGAGGGGCTTTAAGATCTGCCCACAACCCTCCCAACCTTCTCCCCTCGGGCCCTTTTTACTTCCTTTCCTCACACCTCACAAATACACCTCACTCACTCTAAAGGCACAGGATGAATTTTATTCCCTGGTCTGAACACTCAATGTCCAACTCAACCTGACAGATCTCTTTTACCAAACTCCTACTCATCCTCGTTGCGGTCACTTCTGGAAAGCGCTGCCTGTTCCTTAAGCCTAGGTTAAGTGCCTGTCCTCGTACGTGTCTAGCACAGTGCCTGGTTATTCATTCAATAAACATTTTTTTAAACTTGATTGTGGCAATCTTTTTTTAAAAAATAAATTTATTTATTTATTTATTTTTGGCTGCACCTAGCTGCGGCGAGCAGGGGCTACTCTTCATTGTGGTGCGTGGGCTTCTCATCGTGGTGGCTTCTCTTGTTGCGGAGCACGGGCTCTAGGCACGCGGGCTCAGTAGTCGTGGCTCACGGACTCTAGAGCGCAGGCTCAGTAGTTGTGGCGGACGGGCTTAGCTGCTCTGCGGCATGTGGGATCTTCCCGGACCAGGGATCGAACCCGTGTCCCCTGCATTGGCAGGTGGATTCTTAACCACTGCGCCACCAGGGAAGTCCCCATTCAATAAACATTTCATCAAACAAAATCTATGTTCCTATCACGACACCGACTGTCTCCCCCAAAATAAACTCTACTGAGAATAAATGGATGTCTATCAGCTTCAAATATTAAACAAAAAACAAACAAAACAAATGATAATTTCTAAAGGAAAAAAACCTCTCAATTACTATCTTTCTTCCCTTTCTCACTTCATTTATGAGACCATTATTGCCATCATGTCCCAATTTCCGAATGAAGAAAACACGTACTAGTAACAACTTTCATCTCAAAATTTCTTTCATATGACTGCCTTAAAAGGGAATGCTTCTTCCTGAACCCAACTGCCCGACCTCCCACACTGTGACACAGATTTAAAACACAGGTTTATTGACTAATATAACAAAAATAAGCTACAAAAAGGAAATCTGCTGCTGTTTATCCTTGGCCCAAGCATTTTATTGTAACTGATAACATTTTATACTGACATGAAGTTAAAAAAAGAGTTCTGAACCCAAATGATGTTACAACTATAATCAGTATTTTAAACCAAAGAGCACTTCACATTTTTAAGATTTAAGGAAGCCTGGTAATATCATACTTCTTGATTTATCAATAAAGAAACAGCAAAAAGTAATTTATAAGCAGAAATTGGGTTTCCTACATTTTGCACAAATCTGTCAGGTGACGATATACATTCTATACTGCACGACAAAACTGTTCTTCAGGGGGACTTCCCTGGTGGCGCAGTGGTTAAGAATCCGCCTGCCAATGCAGGGGACAAGGGTTCGAGCCCCGGTCCGGGAAGATCCCACATGCCGCGGAGCAGCTAAGCTCGTGCGCCACAACTACTGAGCCTGCACTCTAGAGCCCGCGAGCCACAACTACTGAGCCCGCGAGCCACAACTACTGAAGCCCACGCGCCTAGAGCCCATGCTCGGCAACAAGAGAAGCCACCGCAATGAGAAGCCTACGCACCGCAACGAAGAGTAGCCCCTGCTCGCCGCAACTAGAGAAAGCCCGTGTGCAGCAACAAAGACCCAACGCAGCAAAAAAAATAATAAATAAAAATAAATTTATAAAAAAAAACTTCTTCATTTGAAGTTACTAAAATTTCACTAAGATAAGCTTACTGTCTTACAGTTCTCTGTGGTAGTAATGCTCTGACAAGGACTACTACTAGGTTTTAAACAACCAAAAAAAGACCCCATAAATATTCTGGACTGTGCATTTTAACTCATCTTTTTTGATTGAAGAACAAATTGTCAATATTTGTATCAAAGCTTTAAAGATGTAATAAAATTAGATACAGTTTAAACTCATGAGAATAACGGACAGTAGTTATGTCACTACTTATAGCCAAAGAGCAACCAAGTGAACAGCTGGGATTTGGAGGAAAATCAGATGAAGGCTGAAACCTAAACTACTTCTGGAGTAATACAATCCTCTTCTTTTACTTCCTAATTTAAGAGAAAGCAAGCAACTGTTAACTAGATAATCTTAAAAGTATTCACATACATTTTTATATGAAAATTTAAACTATGTTTCACTTAGCCTAATAACAACATTCTTAAAATACTTAACAACTGATAGCAGGGGAAGTGGACCAGAATGTGCTAGTCAAGTTGTGATAAAACTTAACACATCCAAGGTAGGAAAACCCTGGTAATTCAGCTAAAGTTATAAGAGATGATAAGTTCTAACTGCATAGATTACCTCCCAAAATCATCAGTGAGTGATACCTACTGTTTACCAAGTACCTTATTATACTTACCACTCAATATACACACATCAAAAAAAATAATAACCACGGGAATTTCTCAACAAGACAATAATCAATGAGAAATAAGCAACT
The DNA here is from genome assembly GCF_028021215.1 of Eschrichtius robustus. Lineage (NCBI taxonomy): Eukaryota > Metazoa > Chordata > Mammalia > Artiodactyla > Eschrichtiidae > Eschrichtius > Eschrichtius robustus. The sequence continues at coordinate 13,851,060 of NC_090831.1, forward strand.
CAGCCACCAGAAGCAGTATTAGAATAGGATGGTATTTTAATTTTTGAGTTGTATTCGACAAAGTTATTTTTTTAAAATTTTATCAGCAAAATGAGTTTATTCGTCGATGAGGATTTTGAGTTCAGAATTTTATGTCTCACAAAAAATTGTTTTTTCTTGATAACGCAGTATCATAATGATCAACTATTATCCTGTGCTCAGAGCCTGAATTATGAATTCAGGGCAGTTTTCCCTGGATTCAATAGCCCTAGAAGGTAGAACTCTGAACTCTCCTATCATCATTTTATAGTCTTTCTGCCTCTTCCCTTCCTTTCATAGTTGTCCCTCACTGATCACTACTGCCTGTGTGCCTTCAGGGCACCCCTTCAGCCCCCAAAATTGTTTGGAAGCCAACTACCAGGCTTACTGTAATTAGATATAAAGTAAGAGTTAAGTAGGTTCTGAAAGATTTACTACTCTCTTGAGCGCTGGGTGGATAATAGCCTTTAGTGCTGAGACCTTACGTTTCTACTTTGGATGTTCAAAGGTATGCTGCTGCTGTTGTTGTTGTTGTTGTTTTCGATTTGTTTGCTTTTAAACTTTACTTCCTTATTCTTAATGAGTAGCCTTAAGTTGCCTCACCTTCTACCTCATAGGGTTGTGTTTGGATGATTAAATGGAAATAATGAATCAAATTGCTTGGGTCAGGGCCTGGTCATGGAAGGAAATCTACAGATTTTAGTCGTTTCCTCCTCCCTCTTTAAGTGCATTTCATATTTCAAGCTGTAAAATCTGACCTCCAAATAAGTGAATGTTACTGTATTATTTTTAGAAGCTTGTGACCAAGATGGTTAGGGAACTAACTAAAGACATGAAGGATGTGTCTGAACAGGCGGACACTGGGGAAGCTGGCAAGGGAGTTGTCTGACTGCCATCTTCAATTATTTGAAGAAAGGTATATGTAAAAATGACTATTCTTAATTCTGTCAACAGATGCACTGTTTAACAAGGGCTCAAAGACATATTTGTGCTTGCATAAGTGCTTCTCCGGAGAAAACAGGAATAAAGAGAAGTCACAGGATAATAGACTTCAGTTCAAAACAAGGATGGAATTTTAATTTGAAACGTCCAAAAATAACACAGATTTCCACACTATCACTACAAGTTTTTAAGCAACGGCTAGTGGCCAGGTAGTTTTGAGGGGATTTTTGTGAAAGGTGGAAGAATATATTAGCTGCCCTTTGAAGGCCCGTTCTAACTCTGCAAGAGACGATACATTTTACACAGATAGTCCCAAACCAGAAGTTCTTGTTTCTGCATTTAATTTTCACACTAAAAGATAAATCCTGAAGAATACGAGAAGAGTATGGAAGCAACCCAAGAGCCACGCAGTATCCAAAGTTCTTTGTTCAACTTAATTATACAGTAGTACTTACATATCAGTTGTATCTGTCTACAAAGAGTTTAGATTAGAAACACTCCAGGTGATTAAAAGTATTTTCTTTTTTGAGCAGGAAAATCCAACTACATCAACAGCATCGTCACCATCACCATACACACTCGATGTCATGAAAAGGAACTGGGAACTAGCCTTACTTTTTAAAAAGTCACTTCGAAGATGAATCATGTAACATATGGACACTGACAGAGCTTGAGAATCCAAGTAAATGAAAGAAGAGAGGAAGGAAACTAATTATAAAAATGGATTTCAGCAATCCGCAGGAATGTAGGAACTCCAAGACAGCTGGCTATAACCCCCACTCACAGAGCTAAAGAAAACTACATAAAAGAAAGCTCAAGAGGAGTACAGAAAAATCAGCCAAAGTACCAAGTTGTTATCATTGTTAACGTAGGTCCTCCCCTCACTTGCATGGGAGGTAGGAAGAGGTACGTGGAACGTTTTAGCTTAAACCAAATATCACCTGAGTTTGTTTAGGTAAGAAAAGTGCTACTAGTAAATGCTAATTTAGAGTTAAAATTAATCATAAAACAAATGTGATTTCCCCCCCAAAACTCCAGATATTAATCTCCTATTACTTTTGGTTTAATTTCATAAAAGTGGGCAAAAAATGACCCAGTGCCCCTAAAGAGGCATACCTATGATTTGTCGGCCAAACTTCTTCTAGTGGGAACCACCCTCTCCTACTGCATTACAACAGGACTATAAATCAGGGCCCGACTATAAAGCAGGACAAGAGACCCAGGCTGGCCAGAGTATTCTATTCCTTAAACTAGTGAGGAAGATTGGCTCTTTGATGAATCTGGAGATGAAAGTGGCCACCACACAGTCTGCCAGTTTAAAAAAAGCAGCAGAGCTGGGGAAGGAGAGAAAGCCAGCACGTTTCTGTTTCACTTAAGGTAGCCTCAACTGGATTTCTGAGTCTTACAATTGAAAGAACTCTAATATCTATAGGTTCTCTATTTGCTTCTTGTGCTTCAGAAAGGAAGAGTTTCTCACTGCTTAACTGCAGAATGAAGATGAAGGTGACTACACGGTCTTTAATTAATTAGTCTTTCATTAATCCAGTACTTCAGTACTAGACATGTGAAGGAATTATGAACAGAAGATTTAGCTTTTATTCCAACCCTCCAAAAAAGCCCCGTGGCAAACTAGAGAAATTAAGCAAAGCTCATGGTTAACATCGCTACAAAAAAATAGCACTCTGAGAGAAAAATCTCTGCAAATCACACATCTCATTGACTTGTATCCAGAACACACAAAGAACTCTTATGACTCAATGAGAAGAAAAATAACCCAATTTTTAAAAGATGGGCAAAAGATTTCAGTAGACATTTCACCAGAGAAAACAAGTGAAAGACTTATTAATAAGCACATGAAAAGGTGCTCAACACTATTATTCATTAGAGAAATACAAATTAAAACCACGAGATACTTACTTATATACACCAGAATGGATATAAATTTTTTTTAAAAAGACTCTAACAACTGCTGGTAAAGATGCAGAGAAATGAGAATCTCCAAACATTGCCGTTGGGAATGCAAAATAAGGTATAGCCACTTTGGAAAACAGTTTAGCAGTTTCTTAAAAGATTACACATAAATCTGCCATACAACCTGGAGATTTCACTCCATGATACTCATGAGAAATGAAAACATACGTCCATGCAAAGACTTGCACATGAATGTTCACAACAGGATTATTCATAATAACCGAAAAGGGGAAGCAATCCAAATGTCCATCAATTGTAAAAGGAGAAGCAAAATGTGGTCTATCCATAGAATGGAATACTGAGCTCCTGTCCGTCCATAAAAAGGAAAGAACTACTGACACATGCCACTACACGATAACCAAAAAATATTATGCTAAGTAAAAAGAAACTCAAAAGGAATACATCTTGTATATTTCTATTTATACATAATGTCCAGAAAAGGGAAATCTATAGAGACAGAATATCAACTAACGGCTGCCTGGGGATGGGGATGGGAATGGGAATTAACTAAAAAGGGGAGTAAGAGATTTTATACTGAAGTGATGAAAATGTTTTAAAACTGGATTATGGTAATGATTTACATGTCAGTAAAGTTACTAAAAATCACCGTAAACCTAAAATGGGTGAATTTTATGATATGTAAATTATGCCTCGAAAAAGTTTAATTAGAAAAAGTGAAATAAAAGAGACTAGAGAAGACATAATAAGCAAGCAGAAATTATGAACCTTGACTGGATCCTGGATTGGGGGAAAAAACAGCTATTAAAGACAATAGGCGACAACTAACGAAATCTGAATTTGGGCTAGATATTAAATGATATTATGAAACTGTTGCTGATTTTCTTAGGTGTTACAATAGTATTATGGCTATACAGGAGAATGTCTTCATTCTCAGAAGATGTAAGCTCAAGTACACAGAGGTGAAGTTTCACGTCTCCAAACTTCTTTCAAATAACTCAGAGAAATAAAAGCATCTATACATAGAAAGTTAAAGCAGGGACTTCCCTGGTGGTCCAGTGGTTAAGAATCCACCTTCCAATGCAGGGGAGGCCGGTTTCATCCCTGGTCTGGGAACTAAGATCCCACATGCTGCGGGGAGCCCCGCGCGCTGCAACGGAGACCTGATGCAGCCAAAAATAAGTAAATAAACAATAAAAAAAAAAAAAAAAAGAAAGATAAAGCAAACGTGGCAAAACAATAATTGGTAATTGGTGAATTTAGGGTGATTAGTAACTACCGGCATTCAATATAATACTCTTTTTTAACTTTTTTGTAGGTCTGAAACATTTGAAGGCAACAAGGACCTACTGTATAGCACAGGAAACTATAGCCAATGTACTGGGATAAACCATAATGGAAAAAAATATATATAAAAGCGTATATGTATGTATAAGTGAGTCACTTTGCTGTACGGCAGAAATTAAAACAACATTGTAAATCAACTATACTTCAATGTTAAAAAAATGTTTCAAAACACAAAGTTGGGGGGAAAAGAGGACTCCTTTTATTTTCTGAAAAAGTTTTTAATTGAGGTAAATACTGGTTTACAACATAAGTTTCACGTGTAAACTTTATATTTCTACTTCTGTACCTACAATGTGCTCACCGAAAATTTACTTTTCATCTGTCCCCATACAGTTGATCCCCTTTATCCATTTTGCCCTCCCCTCTGCCCCGTCCCCTCTGATAACTACTACCTCTGTTCTCTGTATCTATGTATTTGTTTTTGTTTGGTTTCTTCATGTTTTCTTTTTATAGTCCACATATGAGCAAGACCAAGAGGTATTTATCTTTCTCTGACTTAATTTCACTTGGCATTAATACCCTCAAGGTCCATGTTGTCACAAATGGCAAGATTTCATCTTTTTTTATGGCTGAGTAGTATTCTGTTGTGCGTGCGTGCGTGCGCGCGTGCGCGCGTGTGTGCGCGTGTGTGCGTGTGTATATATATATATATATATATATGTATGCACACCACATCTTCTTTACCCGTTCATCCGCTGATGGGTAGTAAGGCTGCTTCCAAATCTTGACTCTGATAAATAAGGCTGTGATGGACACAGGGGTACATACGTGTTTTCGAATCGGTGTTTTCACTTTCTTTGGATAAACACCCTGCCGTGCAACGGCTAGATCATAGGGTAGTTCTATTCTAGACTTTTTAAGGAGCCTCCATACCGTTTCTCCACAGCGGCTGCGCCAGCTTACGTTCCCACCCACAGTGCCGGAGGGCCCCTTTCTCCACACCTCGACGACACCTGGTTGTTTCTTTGCCTTTTTGATAACAGCCATTCTAACGGGTGCGTGAGGTGATACCTAACTGCCGTTTTGGTTTGCATTTCCCTGAACGCTGGGGACGTTGCACATCTTTACGTGGAGCACTCTCATTTTAAAGTGGAACCAACTGTAAAAGGACTCAGCAGTGTAGTTCTCTGGACATTTCAGAAAGAGGCGCACGGTTGAGGGTTAGAGACTGTCACGTCTTCGGTCTATGACTGTTAATATTCAGCAAATAATGGGGGGAAGAAACGAGAACTCAAAGCGTGAAATAACTATGCACAGACTCAGCAAATTAGAGCTTTCTAGAAATGCTACTGCCAACTAATACGTTTTGAAGCAGTCATTTAAGACAAAGCAACATAGTTATTAGTTGGTGCGGAAATCTTTACTCATATAGCAGTGCCCGAGAAAGCAGTTTTCAATGAAGGTCAATAAATTTTCCCACCTGAAAGAGCACCCATGCCCACCTATATCTCCTGGCTGATAGAAAGATCAAATGAAATCATATGCACAAAAGTGCTAAATTCTGATTTTAAAAAATTTATTCACTTATACTTTGTACCTTCCTAATAAGAACAGGAATAAAACAGATTAAACCTAGCATCATATTTGGTTACTCTTGTCTATAATTGGATTTCCTCGATTTTGTAGCCAACACTGCACTAACAATTCTTCAAAGCATTGTCAGTGTTCATTATGAATAATTCCCTTTCACTACTCTAACTTGGGCATTTTGTCTTACTACTTACTATGCCATAATTTGTTAACAGTGTACTTTTGCTGTTGGTGGTGGGTTTTTTTGCTTTTGTTTTTGCTTTTACATATACATGTATCTATTCTTTTTCAAATTCTTTTCCCGTTTAGGTTGTTACATAATATTGAGCAGAGTTCCCTGTGTTATACAGTAGGTTTTCGTTGGTTATCCATTCTAAATATAGCAGTGTGTACATGTCAGTCCCAAACTGCCCAACTATCCCTTTCCCCCAGCTAACTCTAACAGTGTACTTTTGTTGTTGTTGTTTTTGGCCGTGATCCTAGTTCCCCAACCAGGGATTGAACCCGTGCCCCCTGCAGCGGGAGTGTGGAGTCAACCACTGGACTACCAGGGAAATCCCTTTAACAGTGTACTTTTTTTTTTTAAATACATTTATTTATTTTGTTTTTGGCTGCGTTGGGTCTTCACTGCTGCACGCGGACCTTCTCTAGTTGCGTCGAACGGGGGCTACTCTTCATTGTTGCAGTGCACAGGCTTCTCACTGAGGTGGCTTCTCTTGTTGCAGAGCATGGGCTCTAGGCGCGCGGGCTTCAGTAGTTGTGGCGTGTGGGCTCAGTAGTTGTGGCTTGCAGGTTCTAGAGTGCAGGCTCAGTAGTTGTGGCACACGGGCTTAAGTTGCTCCACTGTATGTGGGATCTTCCCAGGCCAGGGCTCGAACCCATGTCCCCTTCATTGGCAAGTGGATTCTTAACCACTGCGCCACCAGGGAAGCCCAACAAGTGTACTTTTAACAATTTATAGTTGTAACAGCTTAAGCTCATCAGACACTAATGTAAAACAGGAATCTTGTTATGAATCAAAAGGAATGTTCACCTGGAAGTTCAAACAAAAAGTCACATTTATAGTTTTTACAATAAAGAAAACATTCTTGGAATTGGACCTTGAAATAAAATATCTAAGAAGAAAAAAAGATATGCTAAGATGTACATAGGACAGCTTAGACAAAGTACTCTAGCAGATGGCAGAAGACAGAAATTGTACCCACTATGATAGCTATAATCAAAAAGAGGGGCAATAACATACACTGGTGAGGCTGTGGAGAAACTGTAAGATGATCGTGGGGATGTAAAATGGCACAAGTACCTCAGAAAGCAGTTTGGCAGTTACTCAAAATGTTAAACATGGAGTTATCATGTGACCTAGTAATTTCACTCCTAGATACATACCCAAGAGGAATGAAAACACATGTCCATGCAAAAACATGTACATCTACGCTTATGGCAGCATTATCCAATATAAGCCAAAAAGTAGAAACATCCAAATGTCCATCAACTGACGAAAGGATAAACAAAATGTGATATATTCATTGAATGGAACATTATTCAGCCATGAGAAGGAATGAAGAACTGATACATGCTAGAACATGGATGAACCTTGAAGCATTATGTTAAATGAAAGAAGCCAGAAACAAAAGACCACATGTTGTATGATCTGTTTACGGTATCCAGGAATGACCAGAATGGGCAAATCTCCACAGATGGGAAGTAGATTTGTAGCTGTCTGGGGCTGGGGGGGGTGGAGGGAATCAGGAGTGATGGTTAATGAGCATAGGGTTTCTTTTGGGGGTAATGAAAACGTTCTCAAACTAGATAGAGGTGATGGTTGCACAACTCTGCGACTATACTAAGAACCACTGAACTAATACATTTTAAAAGTAAATTTTATGGTATGTGAATTATATCTCAACAAATCCGTCATTTAAAAAAAATCCAGCCTCCTCACCACCCCCCCAAATAAGCAAAGGACATAAAAAGACAACTCACAGAATAAAAAATATAAATGACTAATGAACCTACAAAAAGTTCAAATAGTTGTAACCAAAAAAACATAAACTTTAACAAAACACAAAAACGAGAATGGGTTAATGATCTGGGCCAAAGCAAGGACAAAGAAGAGATAGGCAGAGCAAATGATCAAGTTTTATTTTATTCTGAGGGATCAAGAAAGCTACTGAAAACCACAATCAGCAAATAAGAATCAATGAAGTAACAGACATAGAGAATTATCTTAGGTGTAGTGTACAGCCATATGAAATAGGGAGATCTTAGAGACTAATAGCGTAGTGGGAAAGTTACCGATAATCCAAGCACTAAGAGACTATGGTTGGTGTCCAGAAACTTAAGACCTCGGGGGATAGGGATTTTCTGTCACAGACAAAATGTCTTAGGGATAAAGGTGAAGGAAGACAAAATGTCCTCAGACTGAAAAGGTGGGGGTAGGAGAAGTAAGGCAAAAAAGAGGCAACAGAAAAGATCAGCCTCCTGCAAGCCCAGACATCAGGGTGGCAGCATGCAGCAGAGGGTGAGACCTGAGGATCATCAAGGCAGGAGAGTCCCCAACCACCAACCGCCGAAGACTGAACTGTGGGCCAAGACCCAGATAGAAAAAGGCAACATGCGTCCCAGGAAAAGTGGAGATGAACAACTGGCCACAGACCAAGAGTACTACCTGGTGAGTGAGAGCTCCTCAACCTAGAGACCTATCAGCATTTACGGGACAATGAAGATGGACTATAGGTTACAGACTGGGAGCTGTAGGGACTTCTAGGGAGGAGCTCCTTGGCATAAGGGACAAGAAATTAATACATATCATACCACCCAGCACTCCTGGAAAAGGAAATATTTAGAATGACTGAGACAGCAAACGGGATGTGGACTGGGAGTTCACAAAATGGACCTAGATAACCTTGAAATTATAAGAATCTACAGAAAATATGCTACTTGAACTTTCTGGGTGAATTAGATGGCAGTGACATGAAAATACTCTGCAGAACATGGGAGACTGAGCACTGGTGTGTGTCTGTAATTGCCGTGTGGAGGGAATGTGTGCAGGATGCTGGGCCACACCTGATTCCACACCAACATGTACCACCAGCCAGAGGACTAGATCTTTATAAATGAATTCTGGACAAAGAACTGCCTCAAGGCCAGATGCACCCAGGCCCTACAAACTTGTCTAGAACTACCCCATATCTGTGTACCACGGGCCACCCCATCGATAATAAACTCATCTAATTACAAGCCTGACTTGCTATGTGACCTACAGACACGAGGACTCAAGCCATAATCGCATCAATACAAGGTGAGCCTAATTCATCTGCAAAGCACAGAAACCACTTAAAGACTATGAAAGCCTAGAAGGAAATAGATTTTCATAGACCTATGGCTGCTTTAGCCTGGAGGAGAAATGGAGGTCACCCCGTGGCACCCACGACTGGCTGAGTAAAGATTACAATGAAATTCGGGAGAGGCAGGAACAAAATTCAGGAATGGTTGTATGAACTGGGAAACTACGGATCAATACCTTATCTTGATTATCATTATATCAATACTTTGCTGCTGCCCACTAGGAAATTCAACCTTCCTGCCTCTTACCATATCTATCTCTTACAGAAATAGTGAAGGACTGCAGTCTTTGAAAGGTATTTCCCCAGTTAAATTAACATCTAGTACAATGTATATCCACAGAGAAGATAATACAATAAAACAATCAGCATCTCTATTAAAGATACTGTTATATCACTATTTAACATTGTTCTGGAGATAGTAATCCATGCAATTAGATAAGACAAACACTTCGATGCAAAAACACTGGAAAAGAAGAGGATAAAATCTCTATTTACAGGTGACATAACTATATATCTGGGCCACAGAGAAGCAATGATAAAAGTACTGAAATAATAAAAGTACTTAAACAATAACAATAATTCAGCAAGGGGGACATCCCTGGTGGCGCAGTGGTTAAGAGTCCGCCTGCCAATGCAGGGGACACGGGTTCGAGCCCTGGTACGGGAAGATCTCACATGCTGCAGAGCAACTAAACCCATGCACCACAACTACTGAGCCTGCGCTCTACAGCCCGCGAGCCACAACTACTGAGCTCACGTGCCACAACTACTGAAGCCCATGTGCCTAGAGCTCTGCAACAAGAGAAGCCACCTCAGTGAGAAACCCGTGCAGCGCAATGAAGAGTAGCCCCTGCTCAACACCACCACTAGAGAAAGCCCGTGCGCAGCAAAGAAGACTCAACGCAGCCAAAAATAAATAAATAAATAAAAATTTAAAAAAAAAAAGGTAACAAAAAAACATGCAGAAATTAGCAATATTCATATACATGAATAATAATCAGTTGGTAAATATAACTAATAAGAAAATTCTATTTATAATAGTAACAACAAAAGATAAAATACAAAATACATAGGAATAAACAAGAAATGTTCAAAACTTGTATGAAGTAAATATAAACCATTCCACAGAGACACAAAAGTAGATTTAAGAAAATGAAAAGACATCGCTTGTTCTAGATTAAGATGTTCCAACACCATCAAGAGATCAGTTCTAAGTTATATAGTAAGTTTAATGCGACCTCAATAAAAGTAGTAGTGAGCTTTCTAAAGGACTTGGACAAACTGATGCTAGAGTTCATACGGAAAAATGAAACACACAAGACTAGTACGGAAAACACTGAAGAAGAGGAGCAATAATGGGGAACTAGCCCTACCAGATATTAAATCATATACAAAGCCTCTATGATTAAAACAGTGTAGTACTGGTACATGAATAGTCAGACCATCCAAAAGTATAAAACATACCCAACTACATATAGAAATCTAGTATATGATAAAGGGGGCCAAGATTTTTTTTTTAATTACATGGTATAGGGACAACTGGACAGCCATGTGGAAAAGATAAAATTAGACCCATTCACACCATATACAGAAATGTACTCCAAATGGATCAGAGGACTGAATGTGCTCTATATTATAAATGAAACTGTATTAGTACTAGAAGAAAGCATGGCTGAATTCCTCTATAACCTGTGGGAAGTGAAAGGCTCTCTATGACTAAAAATCCAGATGCAATAAATTTAAGATTAATATACTTGACTACACAGAAACAAACTTTTGCAAGTCAAAAAAACACACACCACAAGCAATGCCAAAAGATAACTGGGCAAAGTATTTGCAATACATATCAAAGTTAAATGACTAATATTCTTAAATAGAAAGAACTTTTTAACTCTGAGGGGAAAAGACCAAAATTTATTTAGAAAGTGAGCAAATAACATGAACGCTTTAAAAAATGTAAAAAATGGCCCTGAAAACATATGAAAGAAATGTTCAATTCACTTGTGATAAGAGAAATACAAATTAAAACTAGGCTGAGATACAATTTCTCACCTCTTAGATTAGCAGAAATTCAGCAGCTTGACAACATGCTCTGCTGCTGAAGCTGTAGCACTCATATACCACTGGTGGGGATTCAAAATAGTACAACCCCACAGGAAGAAAAATTTGGCAAATCTAACAAATCTTATATATACATTTATCCTGAAGACATACTTGCAACAATACAAAGAAACAAAGATTTGCATTACAACACCACTTGTAATTGAAAAATATTGGGTATTACTTAAGTGTCCAAATACAGGAGAATTGGTTGACTAAACCATGGAGTACTATGTAGTTAAAAATTAAAGTTACTCAATTTGTGTATTACTTTTTTCAAATAGTTACTAAATTGTCAGTACATAAATACTTATTAAGTTGTTTGGACCTCAACTAATAAATTAAACCTTTAGGTGTTTCTCCTGACCTAGGGATGCTGTGAAAAAATTACTGATATAATAAGGATGTCATGAAGTGAGAAAGTTTGGGAACTTCTGATAAAGTCCTGTGAAGACTTTTAAGAGGGCATGTGTACCTGGAGATATGCGGTTACTATAGACTGTGGTCAATATAATTTACAATAGGCTAATGAAGGCACTGTCCATAGTAGTAAGTGCTATGGTAGATTTTATGGCAGCTCGCAAGGGGAGCAACTAGCTCAGTCTTTTTTTAAAAATTTATTTTATTTATTTATTTTTGGCTGTGTCGGGTCTTCGTTGCTGCGCGCGGGCTTTCTCTAGCTGCGGCGAGCGGGGACTACTCTTCACTGGGGTGCACGGGCTTCTCATTGTAGTGGCTCCTCTTGTTGCGGAGCACGGGCTCTAGGCGCGTGGGCTCAGTAGTTGTGGCACGCGGGCTCAGCAGTTGTGGCTCGGGGGCTCTAGACCAGAGGCTCAGTAGTTGTGGCACACAGGCTTAGCTGCTCCGCAGCATGTGGGATCTTCCCGGACCAGGGCTCGAACCCATGTCCCCTGGGTGGATTCTTAACCACTGTGCCACCAGGGAAGCCCTAGCCCAGTCTTGAAAGTTGTTTTTTATTGTTGTTGTTTTGTTTTGTTTTTTTGGAAGGATGGAGTTGAGAGAAAAAATCAAATCAAGATACAATTTTTGGAGAGGTATAAGCTAAACTAAGTTCTGAAGGGCAAGTAGGGGTATATTAGACTGAGGGAAGGAGGAGTGGTTAAAAATCACAGGAAGAGGAAATGAGGGACTGAAAAAACGCTAGCATTCCAGAAGCCTGGATTGCTGGAACTGAAGACCCTGGAAAAAAAGAAATGAGGCTACAGAATTAGTTAGGTAAGGAGCAGACCTTAAAAGTTTTATATATGAAATTAAGAATAAAAGGAATTTGGATTGTATTAATTAGCAAGGAGGAGCTGTGAAAGGGTATCAAGCAGGGGAGTATCGTGAATACTCTAACCAAGTGTGGAAAAAAGATTGGGTGAGGGGGACCCAACCAGAGGCTAAAAAGGCTGCTACAATAATCCAGAATAGATCTAGACAGGGCAGCTGAACTAAAGCGTCTGCAATCACTCAGTAGTGGGGCAACCTCATTTTCAATGGATTACTATGCTAGCTAGCATCTCAACCGCAAAAGAAAGCAACAGATCCCGTGGCTTCGAAGACTACAGTCATGATCTTTGTGGAAACTGGGGATCTTTGCCCCACCTTCACAATGTGTCTGGGAGTAGAAGTCATTTCATAATCTTGCTGTGTTTTATTCTCCAAGATGACATTGACAAACCCTGATATTTAGTTTCAATAAGTGAATTCTGCAATGAAATTAGATCCCAGACTTCAAAGAGATTATGTGTGTCAAGCATTATGTCTGTCTACTGAACCTAATACAGGACTCTAGCTGTGAGGGCCTCTAAGAATACTAACATGTTTTATGGAAGCTTGCTTCTTGGCTTGTACAGAATGCCCTCTTGATGTCTAGGAATAAGTTTTCACCTTCAGGTATAATTAAATCAAAGATGCAAATTCTCTCCTAAAATTTACTCAAACATCTTTTAAGAACTCACAGAGCTTTAACTGAATTTTTTCTATATTGTAACCAAATTCTTATGAGTGCAATAGGGTAGTAAGAAAGGTGTTTTAGAGCTAAAAAACAAAAAACAAACAAACAGAAAAGCACAAAGAATAACTGTTACTAATGGGGGCTGGAGAATAAGCTATTTTTTACTTGAGCTCTACACTTCTTTTTTAAACCAAGAGATGAACACATCCTTAGAATTAAGCCCACTGAAAAGGGCATTTTTTAAAAAAAAGTGCACAGCCTGGGGAAGAGTGAAGAGAATTCTATTGGCACCGAAGAGCAGTTAGACCCTTACAAGAATTCTGCCACCTTTAAGCCTCCATACTAAACCCAAAGAGAAAATAATATATGGTCTGAAATGGTAAAAACAGACCCAGTACACCTCTGCTTTTTTACCATTCTTTCCACTCTCCCACAACCTCTCCCCCATGTCCTTCAGTCCAAGAAAGAACTAAAAAAACAACAAGATTGCAGGAAAGGTCACTACAAACAGGTCTCCAACAGTCCTCTCAAATAGGGACTATTCAGGTACTTGAAAGGTAAAAAGTAATAATCAAACACCAAAGTTGAGTTCCTTATACTCTACTCTCCCGGGACACTTATATGAAAAATGCCCATCCATTTTTTCATCGTGGCACACGCAGGAGGTGATAACGTGTGGAAGGTCATAAACAGAAGACTGGCTGCTATCTGAGGCCACCTGGCCAGGGTCACTGGTTACCCCAGGCCCCATGTGGACAAGACTACAGAGGAGATCAGTATCTTTGCTTTCTTAAAGCTCAGCTCAATCAGAATCGAATTCTTTTCTCAGTCCTTTAGGATTAATTGCAATAGCCAATGCTCTCAGAGATTGTTACTTTAAAATCCAGACCCTATTACGTACTAGCGGCCCAGCTTCCAGCAAATAACTTCCATTAGCCTCAGTAAAGTATGGAAAAACTACCTATCTTGCAGAAGTAGTGTGGAGATTAAAAATTATAAGCTCTTATCACAGTGCTTGGCAGGAAATCAATGTAGGAGGACTGTTATTACCAAGAGAGTTGTTGAAATAAGGGAAATCTGACCTCTGTATAGTGGTTACGTCACTGAGATAAGAAATTACAGGCTTCACTCTCCCTAGTGTCTAAAATTAAAACATTTTATAGAACAGTGAAAACCACGAACTGTCTCCCTACTTCCTCAAAATCATAATCTTTTCCCCCATTAATATTCACAGCCTCTTATTCCAGTATTTTAAAAGTGATTGTCTTCGCAACCCATGTACAAATGCATATTACACTGACACACACATATACAAGAAGTGATACTGGTACATTTATCTATGTTCTGTAGAAGCTGAACTTGGAAAACCAGTGTAGGACCAGACATTCGGAGAGGAAAGAAGATATCAGCACTTTTTTATTTGAACCTCACTACAGTGAAAATAACCCAACCATCTATAGACAAAAATTATCTCCCCACACAAATGGTAGACAAGTTTCTTTCCTGTAATAAGCCCCTTTTCCCTGAAAAGAGTTGTATGAAGAATTAACTGCAAAGAAAGTGTTGTATGAAGAATTACTTCAAAATAATTGATACAGATGACTGCACACTCAGCAGACACACTGGAGAACAGCATCTGGATCGCTGGAAAAAAGTGTTAAAGTGGCTCCTGGTAAATCACGTCAAGGTCATAAGAGGATGTCAGAGGACTTCATGTACCCGTGGAAAAAAAATGAGCCACTATAAGCAATTCTGCGATGTACCACGTTATCTCAACAGTGGTAACTCCCAATTTCCTCTATTTGATTAAGATAGGGTATGGTTATAAACTTCCTATCACCAGGAAATCTCTTCTTGATAACCCTGGGCAAAAAAGCTGAAGTAGTAAACATTTAACACTGGAATATAAGTTGTTATAATGCCCAATCACAATACCCCAAATATAATTTTAATCTTTCAGGGGAGGATAGTTTTGGAAGGATGGCAAAGGATTCTTCTTGATTTGTCCTTTGACCATGCTAAAGAACAGAAAGACAAAGCAAAATCTGCAATCAAACTGAAACAAAAACACAAACAAAAAAACCTTAGCCCCCCCAAATAAATGACTACTGGAAGGCAACTGTGAGATCACCTACACATTCATTCATTCACTGAAGAGCTGTGTGAATAACTTCTATGTTCTGGCCACATCGCATGGAAACACAGGGATGAGTAAGACATGGCTCCTGCCCTGAAGAAATTCATAATCTAAATATAATGTTTTAAGAGTCACAGGAGTCATTTTATAATAATATTGCGTTAATAGAGACAGAAACATAAGCGAATAAGGCATATTTAAATACCTTAGTAAACATAAGCTAAAAGGAATACCTTTGGTGAAAACTGAGTTCACTAACGACATTTAGTATATACTTTTTGGAGCATGATTAAAGTTGTAATTTACTTCCAGGACAAGAATTAACTCATGACACATATTTTATAATGATCTCCCCCCCCCCGCCCCCCTCCCCGCGGCCCCCAAACACAATTTGTAAATTAGGTGCTTTTCAGCTTGACAGGCAGGGCGTGGCCCTGGAGTTCTCATACAACCTCAATGACACTTGGGTGAGCTCTCGCAAGTCTGGACATTCAGGTTTCCGAGAAAAAGCCAGTCAACTCCCTAATTCTCCCTAAACCTTGAAACAACACTGCCACCTCTCTGCGCCGTCACCCCCGCCCACTTACACACATATCCCCAGCCTAAAGCACGCAAATCACATCTTCCACTTCTGGAAAACCTTCAGGAACGAACCACGGAAGAAACACCTCCCTCACTCAAAACATCCATATTCTCGTTCTCGTTTCAGAGGCTTGATTCCCGATTATTGGTTAAACCTGTGCAAGAGCCCAGGACCGGCTATTCAGTTCAGTGCGGACCATCTAATGACTTCAACCTGAAAAAGCTATTCCTTTAACTGGCACAAAACCCTACCGGAGACGCTTAAAAAGCAACTGCTCGCACACAGACAAGGAGTGAAAGAAAGGGAAGGAGGGGAGAGGGGCGGAGTGAGGCGCGGGGACTGCGGCGACCGGTCCCCCCAGGTTGCGGGCACCGCCCAGGCGGGGACCTCGGCGCGGCGGGCCAGAGATGCGGGGTGACCTTCCGACGAGGCCAACTCGAGGGGGTGCCGGGGTCGGGAGACCTCGCCGCAACTGTCCGCTCTCGGGAGTGCACTCGCCCGCACAGCGGCGAACCCGGCGCCCCGGATTCCAGCCCGGGCTCGTCCCGCAGCTGGTTCCCGGGCAGAACGCGAGAGGTGCAATTTCGGCGTCCGGGCCCGGCGCCTGGGCCTCGGCCCGCCGCCGCCCAGACACACCCCCGCCGCCGCCCCGGCGGCCCCAGCCCCTCCCCAGGCGACCCGAGCGGGCATCGCTCACCTGCACCGCAAGCCGGTCCACCGCCCCGCGGGCTCCGGAAGCCGCGGCTGAGCTGGCTCCAGCTGGAGAGTGCTCGGCCCTTGTCGTCCAGGAGGCTCCGCGTCGGGAGCGGCAGAAGGAGGAGTCCGACAGGAGGCGGTGGAGTCTGGGCGGCAGGAGGAGGCGGAGGAGGGCTCGGGGCGCCCCGCTCTCGGGAGATCCACCCTCCTGCTGGCCGCTCTGCAGCAGCAGCAGCCGTCGCAGATCACTTCCGGGGCGCTGGGAGCGGGGCGGAGCCTGCTGGGAAGCAACTTCCTGTCCGCGGGCTGAGAGGAGGATGTAGGGGCCGGGGCTGGAGAACAATGGCCGGAGGGAGCGGGCCAGCTGGCTTCCACCCTCCGCGCCCTGAGGGCGGGCTGCACTGCCTCTCGGGCGACCCCACCCCCGGCTCTCTGCTCCCGGAGAGGTGAAGTCACCTCCCCGGGGCCCGGGAGGGGCCGCGGGCCTCGCAGAGTTTCCCGGATCTCGGCGCCGGCGCCACGACGTCCTTGTCTCTCTTCTGGGGACCAGGAGGGGGTTCTTGGGGAAGGAGGGGGAGAGCGGAGGCCGCCATCTTGCTTCCAGGGGG
This sequence comes from Eschrichtius robustus, assembly GCF_028021215.1. Taxonomy (NCBI): domain Eukaryota; kingdom Metazoa; phylum Chordata; class Mammalia; order Artiodactyla; family Eschrichtiidae; genus Eschrichtius; species Eschrichtius robustus. Next base: position 13,868,257 of record NC_090831.1, read on the forward strand.
CGGCCTCTTCTCCCGGGGCGTCCTCGGCCACTCCGTCCTGTGGTCGGGATTTTCCCGAGTGGAACCGGCGACGTGGCTCGTCGCGGGCTGAATCCCTGGAGACGGGTCAGTCGCCTGCCCTGGCTGGAGGATCTCGGTGGCCGCCCTGGGCCTTCTAACAGCTGATCCCGGGAGAACTCGCATCGGCGGATAGTCGGGGATCCTTTTCTGAGGATTCTCGAACCCCCTACGACACTGCGGGTCTGATGTCTGGTGTGGCACTGAGATCATCCCGCGCCCCCATCCTGTGATTTGGGAGCCTAAACTGGAAGTAGTTCCACTAAATCTTTTGCTTTATTTAATCCTTCCACAGGTTCGAAATCGATCGTTAGACTAACATGCGTTAGCAGCTGCCCTCTTAACTCTAGATATTTATTCCCTTATCCTCCTCCCTCCCCACCTCGCACCTGAGTAGCAACACTCATTGCTTGACACAGTCCATTCCAGGGATGCCCAGACTAATGGAAGCAAATAATTACGGTTGGAAGTATGGCATATCAAGGTGTAAAGAGAAAGGAATGGATGAGTTTACTAAAACTGGGTCAGATTTTCAAGATAAACAGGGATTTTACAGCACCAAAAAGGGATTTTACAGCACCAAAAAGGGATTTTACAGCACATCCAGATCCTGACAAAAAGGACATGAAACAAAGGAACAAATAAAGAGTACTGAGAAGTCTGAGTAGTAATTACAGGACTTAAAAGTTCAAGCCTGGGCTGCTGAAAAAGATGAATCTGAAGAAGCAGTCAGGAGTCAAACATGAACTGTCTTTCATTCCGTGGTGAGGCAATGAATAGAGGAATGACCCTGGACAGACTGACAATTTAAGCTGTTGGTGGAGGACAGGTTACTTGAGGGGAGGAGCAGGGTAAGCAGAGAGCTTGTAGACAAGGAGCCATTACAGAAATCAAGGGAAAGGATAACCATAATATGAGTGGCAGTGTGCATCCGAAGAAGATGGATTCCTAAAATGTTCAGGATGCCAAATCAACTAGTTATGATAATAGATTCTTGGGAAGCAAGTGCCTGCTGGATAAAAGAATGGAAGTGAAAATACTGATGTCTTGTTCTGCTTTCGGGGGAGGATAAAGGTGTATTTTACCAAATGAAATAAGGAAGGATTGGGATGGGGTTAGGGCAGAAAATGAATGCCATTTTGGACCTGGCGAGTTTTAAGTACCGATGGTGGTGTCTAATGGCAGTTGCTGTGTGGGTCTACAGCTCTGGGTAGGATGGGGTATGAAGTTGCAAACACCACAGGCTTGTATTACCACACCCGAGCCAACTGCAGTCTCACTTTATTGAGCACAGATTCAAAGCCACTTCTCCTTTCTCCCTAATTTTTCTTGGGAAAAATGCTGAAATATTACATTTTAAAAAATCCCCATGTGGTAATATATGCATAATGGTCTTCTAAGGACCATGTTTCTTCTAAGGGCCATAAAGTTTAGGCTTACAAGAAACTGAATATGACAAAAGCATAACTAGTATAGCATCATAAAATAATATCATTGTTACCTTAATTAAAATTTTTAAAATTTAATTATTGACGAGACAGATTAGTTAAACTGGCCACAGATGGAGGATTGAGGATGGTAGGTTACACAAATACCTGTTGAATGGAGAACTAGAAGGAGGATAGCTTTAAGAAGAGTGAGCAATGGGAACGCAATGAAAGACAACCTCAAGTTCATTAGCCTGTCTCAGCTGATTCTTGTTGGTTCACAGCTATGCTAACCTAGCTTAAAGCAGTCAGAAATAGAATGGATCATTTTTGAGCAGAAGCTTCAGAAAGCCACATATAGCAAAAGCCCTGATAATAGGTACAGTGGCAAACCAAAGACTAATTATTAGTTGTTATTCTATATTCCTGTATAGCAGGATTTTTTGAACACAAAAAATGAGGTACTCTCACCTTTAGTTCTTAGATTATTCAAATACATTTATTCTCAATTTTCCTAGAATAGAATTACATTTAGGTGTATTGACCAACCATGTAATGGATAATATACTGAACTAGAAATGAGAGCAATGATCTTGAGTCCCAAAGTTCTTTTCACCATATGACCCAAGCAAAGTCATTTAACCTCTCTATGCCCTAGCTTCTTTGACTATAAAATAGAGATTATAATAACTTTCTACCAGCCTGCCTCTTGGAGATAAGAAATAACAAATTAATGCTTTAAAAGCTCTTTGAGGTACTTGGATGAAAGGGCATAATTGTAAGTATATATTATTAATAATTAGCACTAGTATCCAGTAGAACTCATGAGCATTTCAAAATTTCCTGCCTGGGCACCTCAAAGAACATGAAGTGTTCTGTTTTAAAATATACTTAGATTTGGGAATTCACTGGCAGTCCAGTGGTTAAAACTGGCTCTTTAACTGCTATGGACCCAGGTTAGATCGCTTGTCGGGGCACTAAGATCCCACAAGCTGTGTGTTGTTGCCAAAAAAATTTTTTTTAATAATAATAATAAATACACACACACACACACACACACACACACACTTAGGTTTCTTGTTGACTTGTTAATTTTTATTATTTATAAACCAACCTTATGTACTAACATATGGTATGAGTAAAAAGTAAGGGAAGAGTTTTAGTAACTACAATTCTTATGTTTGCTGCTACTTATAGCTAATATATACTTTGGGGAGACGTATGAGATAGGTATGCTTTTGTCAGAATCATGTTTTAGAATTAATGATTAGTCTACTACAGTCATTTAACTGGAATTTTGTATTAAAGCATTACGTCCCCATAGAATAATAAGACTTAGCATGCAGTTACATGTTTGTCTGTAGCATGAAGGTGAGCATTCCTATAAATCTTCTGTCATTCTCATCGTTGTTTAATCAGAAATACAAAATAAAATACATAGTCCTCTGAGGTTTTGTCCAGTGTCTATCCCTAAAGTAGATGAAATTTTGCCTCTTAGATTGGTTTCTTCAGTATTTCTCTTTTGAAAGGTGTATGCGTATATAAACACATACATTTAAATATATTCATGGCTATATAATGTACATATTTATTTTTATATACGTGCTTATCGTATACCAATTTATAAACATATCAATATACAAAAGCTATACATATAGTAGTAACTGGTAACAACAAAAGCCTCCTAGATGTATTGGGGGTCAGATGAGAAAGTAGTTGGTTATTAGCAATTTATCTCTAAACTACTTGAAATACATGTTTTATTACTAGTAGTGTTATAAGCATTGTCCATAATACCCATGGTACCTTAACATTTGTATTATTTGATTTTATTTTCACAACAACTTTATAAGACATGCATTGTTCAAAAAAAATAGGTTCAGAGGGCTTAAAGACTTGCCTAAGGGCTGAAAAGACTTGCTACAAATTGTCAAGTAGCAGAGTCAAACTCAAATCTCTGATCCTGAGGCTCTCAAATTACTGTTCCTTCTAGTTCTTTATATGATGGTTACCAGCTTGATATGACAGTTATGCCAGAACATATTTATAATATGGGCATTTCTGGCTTATGATTGATTGCCTGTAGAATCTGTAAAATTCAGCCAAACTTAAGTTTTTAAAACTTAAACTGCTGTTCTTATGTTTATGGCTGTGTCTATCACCTTGAAGACAGGCACTTAGTTTTATTCATCTTCATGGTGTCAGGCATTAGTACTCAAAATATTTTAGGGATGAAAATAAAAAGTGTATTGTGATGATTAGTTGAATAAGGGGAGAAAAAACAATCACCTTGGAAACTTTTAGGTGTGTGAATATGTGTGTGTGTGTGGCCGTTTTCTGTACATCCAGGTAAAGATAATTTGTTTTGGTTTGTTTTATAATTTAAATCAGTGAGACCATTGCCTCCATTTCCTGCTTCACTTTTATGGCCATCAGGCCTAAAGCGGTAGATTTACATAGGTGCTGTAAGTGACAGTCACTTGTATGATACCATTCCTAATGTTTCTGTTTGGACTTAAATATTCTAGATGGCCCTTTTGTTGTGGCCACTGTAGTGAGAATGCATAAAGAATGGAGGTCTGACATTTAGGCTTTACAATCCTGCCCTTCATGTCCACTCTTGTGAACCACATATTTCCATACTTTTTCTGTTGGGATTAAAGGATAAGGCTACTAGATCAATGGTTCCCGAGTATTGCTGCTCACCAGAATTTGTACAGACAGTCCCTGACTTTACGATGGTATGAAAGCAATACCCGTTCAGTAGAAGCCATGCTTCGAGTTTTGAATTTTGAACTTTTCCTGGGCTAGCCATATGGGCACGATTCTCCCTCTCTCTCTCTCTCTCTTTCTCTTTCTTTCTTTTTTTTTTTTTTTTTGAGTTTAAATGCATTTTATTTTATTTTATTTTATTTTTTAAATTTATTTATTTATTTTTTGGCTGTGTTGGGTCTTCGTTTCTGTGCGAGGGCTTTCTCTAGTTGCGGCAAGCAGGGGCCACTCTTCATCGCGGTGCGCGGGCCTCGCACTGTCGCGGCCTCTCTTGTTGCGGAGCACAGGCTCCAGACGCGCAGGCTCAGTGGTTGTGGCTCACGGGCTTAGTCGCTCCGCGGCATGTGGGATCTTCCCGGACCAGGGCTCGAACCCGTGTCCCCTGCATTGGCAGGCAGATTCTTAACCACTGCGCCACCAGGGAAGCCCGCATTTTATTTTTAGACAACCTACATGACACGTTTTTTTTTCCTCAAAATCAATGCCTCCGCTCCAGACAAATCAGCATCAAAACGAAGAGCTCAAGATGCCATCAGTCCCATTTGTCTAAGTCCTGGTGTTGTGCGGATGAAAAGCAGCAGCCAGCCAGTTACGACGAGCAAGGGATCCAAACAGCCAAATTCGTTAACACTTTTCCATTTCTAGACCATCCTTAAAGAAAATCATACATGGGGTCACACCATCCTCACGGTAGTCCAGCAGAGAAACCATGCCATCTGGATTCATGTTTTCACCAATAAAGAACTGACAGTTTTTGAAATTAGCAAGGATATGCTTGATTTGTTCTGCAGCCCCTGTCATAAAAGGTTTTACTCTTTCTGGTCTCTGTTCTTCAAGCTTCCCTTTGATTGACTTCATGTAATCTTTGATGTACTTCTCGTAGGCTTCTTTTGTGAAGCTGGTTTCCTGCAAGTGATGGTTCATGACAATATCCACACCAGTGATTACTGTGCTTTGGGTACCTTCACCCTCGGGGCCTTCAGCGGAGGCATTTCCACCAATGAGCGAGTCATCAATGTTACCCTCTGTCCTACTGACCATCTTCCCCTCCACCTCCAGACACAGCCCGTCCACGACCTCCCGGATCTTGTAGATGTCGGAGAACATCTCATCATGGCTGATGAGGTCCCGGTAGATGATCATGATGGCGACTGGAGGGAGACAACGGTGGCACTAGCTTAGGAGCACGGAGCTCAGAGCGAGCACGGAGCTCAGAGCGAGCGCGGTGCGGCCGGAGCGGCGCTCAGGGGAAGGCGGGAGCGGGCGGAAAAGGCCGACTCTGCCGCTTCCCAACCTCATACAGAGGGCACCTCTCTTTCTCTCTTGATGAAATGCCAGCTCCCAGTCCAATACACTTCCAATCACCCTGCACCCAGACAACCATTCACTTGTGCATTTGGAGAACAGTATTCACTAAATTACATGAGATAGTCAATACTTTATTACAAAACAGTTTTTTGTGTCAGATGATTTTGTCCATCTGTAGGCTAGTGTAAGCGTTCTGAGCACATTTAAAGTAGGCTTGGCTCGGCTATGATGTTCAGTAGGTTAGGTGTATTAAATGCATTTTTGACTTACAATATTTTCAATTTATGATGGATTTATTGAGACGTAACCTCATCATAGGTTGAGGAAGATCTGTAAAGCTTTAAAGGAAATTCAGATTCTTGAGTCCCACTCTAAACAAAGTCAATTAGAAAGTCTTGGGTGAAGCCTTATATGTATATAAATTTAAAAATATAACAAATATAAATAGTTACATTTGTAGCTATAACACCCTCCTTCAAATTCTGATCATCAGTTAGGTTTGGGAAGTTCTGGTTTCAGTAACTTATCCAATGTCACACATAACCCTAAATAGAGCCAGAAATGAACTCAAATCTTATAAGTCCAAGTTAAATGCTTTTCACTGGACTTCTGCTGTCCTTTTACTGATTACATATGATGGGGTAGGATGGAAAAGTGGAGAAAAAACAGCAATTTCAATTAAAATTTTTTACCATATTCTGTTACATGGTTTTAAGATTAAAAGAGCTAGTATCCTAGTGAACTTAGAACAATATCTGGCACATGGCAAGTACATGTAAGTGATAAATGTTAAATGAGTAGCTTAAATGTTAAATGTTAAGTGAATGCTGTTGTCTAATTACAGCGTTCACTTTGCCCAGGGTTAAAGTGAAATTGAATTAGATATGAACATTTTTACATTATTTTATGTTCACAGATATAAACATTTTCTATGTAGAAAAAAGATGTATGTAAATAACAGTGGCATCCTCAGTATTTTTTTTTTGTCTTGGAAGCCCTGAATTTGTATAGCTGAAAATATTTCTATGTTGTTTCTTTTCATCTTTTTGACATTAAGAGAAATGTTAATAATATACTTATTAAATGAAGTTTTGGATTTGCAGCTGTGTAGTATTCTTTTGTGTGTGTGTGTGTGTGTGTGTGTAGTATTCTTATTTTATTTAAGATATAATTATAGCTAAGGTGCATGGGATGATGTATTTTACATTGTCCTTCTACCACTGAACTAGCTCCAAAATTGATTTTTACTGCTATGAAATCAAGTATTCATTTTTCAGAAGCCATTGTCTGCCTGGATTGATCATCCAAATGAAATATTTCCTTTGAATGAGGTAATAGATATGCTTGGTTCTATCTAATTTCCCTACCTCTCTACAGGTTTCTTCAGAGTCTTTCAACCTTGAGTAAGTTTTTACACTTATTAACTATAAATAAAATTGTACATTTTCATCACCAGTAAATGAAGAACCCACTTTGATATTTTAAAGGGCTCTTTGATACATTTTGACAAAGTCTGTGAAAATATGCCTTTGGTCAGAATCTATCATTGTGAAAATTGATACCCATTTTAGTTTTGTTCATTTTATAAGTTGTATTATTTTTCAGAGGAATCACCACATACCCAGCATCGATTTCTAGTGGCTCCTGATTTTTGCGTGTGTGTGTGTACACATACACAGAATACCTTCATATCTTCAAGTAGAATACAAATTTAGTCTTTAATATACTTCATTAAAATGAATTATTCTATCATAAATGAATTGATTTGTCCTGGAAAAGGTAGAGGTAGGGATAGACTAGAACAGAAGGTATTTATAAAGTCAGGAGGACTCTGGTAGGTAGCGAGGATTAGACCAGAAAGTACCAGATCTGAGAAACCAGAAGGAAGAATTAGATGCCATCAGTAGGGAAACAGCTGACTATTTGAGTCCAGAGTTAGCCAAGGAAAGGGAATTAAATTAGCATTTATTAAATATTTACTATATTTCAAATGTTGTCCCGGGCACCTTACAAAAGAAGGAATGTCTGGCTAGGTCCCATAAATCTAGATGTTTTGAGTCTCGGGGAGTCAGAGAAAATAGTATTAATAAGTAAGGTACTTGAACAAATTATATTATTGTCTGCATCTTATTTTTTATTTATTTATTTTAGGTTATAAATCACATCTTTTTTTTTTTTTTTTTAAATTATTTATTTATTTATTTTTATTTATGGCTGCGTTGTGTCTTCGTTTCTGTGCGAGGGCTTTTTCCAGCCGTGGCAAGCGGGGTCCACTCTTCATCGCGGTGCGCGGGCCTCTCGCCATCGCGGCCTCTCCCGTTGCGGGGCACAGGCTCCAGACGCGCAGGCTCAGCAGTTGTGGCTCACGGGCCCAGTTGCTCCGCGGCGTGTGGGATCTTCCCGGACCAGGAGCTCGAACCCGTGCCCCCTGCATTGGCAGGCAGCTTCTCAACCACTGCGCCACCAGGGAAGCCTAATCACATCTTTTTATTAAATAATATTAGTACTTGAACTTAGGCTTTTAATTAATTGATTTTAATAGCAGTACTTAGATAGTCCCTGATCATTCTCACTACCTTTGAAAACTCTTATTGTCTGCATTTTAAAATACTTACACTGTGTTGTAATAATTAAAAATTACATGAGAACTATATATTCGTTATTATAATCAAACCTGTAACTTTTGAACCATGACCATCCCTTCCTTCATTCTTTTCACAATAGAAAGCCATCGTTCTGTCTGGATTCTGGATCTCGGCTCCTCCTGTCTACTTAAGGACCTTGCTCCATCAGTTACTCTCTTTTTGTTGTGTCTTCAACCTCTCACTCTACTGGTTCCTTGCCATTAGCATTCTCATTTGTGTAAAGTGTCTCCCTCATACATATCCTCTCTCCCTCCGGCTTCTACCCAAATTCTCCTTCCTTTCACTAGAGAAAAATTTTCAGAGAATTTTCTGTGCTTGCTATCTCCACTTCCTCACCTCCAGGTTACTCCTCAATCGTAGGTAGTCAGGCTTTCATTCCCAACATTGTTGTGAAACGACACAATAAAGTCACCAATGTCATCCCTATTATAAGATGTCCCTTAGTTCTTAATGTTTCAGCAGCATTTGAAGTTGTTGACCGTTCGTTCCTTTTTGAAACAATCTCTTCTCTCAGCTTCTGGAAAGCCACACTTCATGTTTGTTTCCTTTCTGGCCACTCATCATTGTCCTTTGGACACTGCTGTCTTTGCTTAAATACTGCCATTTCAAGGAACTCTAAGGCTCTATCACTCTAGTCTAGTCTACACATTCCTCTTGGATTATCTCATCTATGCCATGGTTTTATTTCTATAGGTTGATGACTTCTAGCCATGAACTCACTCCTAAGCTTGAAACCTATGTATTCAATTCGCTAGTTGATACCTCTTGGATGTTTTATAGCAAACTAACTCAAACACAGCATGTCCAAACTGAGCTGATGCAATCACCCACCCAAACGCCTGAAGCCAGAAATCTACATGTTTACTTTGAATTTTCTCTTTTCCTCAACATCCACTCCATCATCAGGCTCTGTTAAAACTTCCTCCTTAGCACATCTCAAATCATCCATTCCACTCCATTTCTTCTTCCTTTTTTTTTTTTTTTTGAAGTTGCCTTTTAAAAAGATTTTTTTTTTATTGACGTATAGTTGATTTACAATGTTGTGTTAGTTTCTGCTGTACAGCAAAGTGAATCAGTTATGAGTATACATATATCCACTCTTTTTAAGATTCCTTTCCCATATAGGTCATTACAGAGTATTGAGTAGAGTTCCCTGTGCTATACAGTAGGTCATGATTAGTTATCTATTTTATATATAGTAGTGTGTATGTGCCAATCCCAATCTCCCAATTTATCCCTTACCCCTGGTAACCATAACTTATTTAAAAACAGAAATAGAGTCACAGATGTAAAATAGTCTTTGAAGCCATTACATTTTGGTGTTTTGTTAGCAGCAGTAGTAACCAGAACACCAGTGTTCTTTGTTGTTAGTTATAAAATGATTCCTATCCTCTCCATATCAGTTGAACAGGTGGCGGTATTGGCACAACTGTGAAAATTTGCAAAAAAGAATTCTGTCTGGAGAAATGAACAGTTTTCTCACTTCTGTATAAAGGTAATGTGCCGTGGGGAACTAGGGCCAGCTCACACTGGCTTATGATGTACCCATTCTCAATGTGTACATCTCTTCCCAACCAGCCAAGGTGGAAGTAATTACACCATGGAAATTGGCAAGCATTATAAATCAGGGCTATCCACACCCCCTCCACACCCCCTCCGCCCCCGCCCCAGAGAACTGGCTTACCAGCCCACCTCTGGGAATCCACTCCATTTCTACTGCCACTTCCCTAATCCAAGGCATTATTACCTGCTTACTATAATTGCAGTACAGATCAAACAGGTTCAGTCTCCTCCCCACCCCACCCAAATCCACTCTTCCCATTGCAACCATCATGATCTTCTGAAGGAGAATACGATCATATAATTCCTCTGCCTAAACTCCTTCAACACTCCTATTAATCTCAGGATAGTCTGAATTCCTTTATGTGTCTTATGCAGCTTTACGCAATCTAATGTCTGCTTATCTCTGTAGTCTCATCTCTGATCACTTACTGTTTTCCCCTCACCACACACACACACACACACACACTCATGCACACAGCTCTAGCTCCAAGAATATAAGTAGCTGCCTGCTTTGCAAAAAGAAGTATGAATGTTAAGTAAGCAAAAGTTAAGACATATTATACCAGGTTTTTAAGATTATAATGTAAATAGTATAAAATTCTGAATATAAATTTTAGTTTTATAATATAGATTTAGTATATAGATTACTATATATAGATTATATATAGTATAGTAAATCCAGTATATAGATTTAGTTTTTAGTATATAGATTTTAGTTTTTAAACACCTGTCATATGTATATGTATATACTTAAAACATAGATTAAACATTAAATATGATTAATTTAACTCACATTCTAATTCTCTCACTCATTTGTGGTGACATTTGGTAGACAAAAGTTGGTTATGTATATTTGCAAGGTATTGATCATTTTTGCTAATGTCACACTCTTTGGAAAATTACTGACAGAAATTTGAATTCCAGCTTTTCCTGATAACAGATTCTTTAGTAAGTTGCATTTGTATTCCCATTTATACCATGTTCTTTCTGTGTTTGGATCATTGGAATACTTATGGATGGTAATTATCAATTCATAATTTTAACAGTCTCTCCATTTCCTTTGTCATTGTGGTTTATATGTTTTAGATACAGTGGTCAAGGATAAATTTCCAGTATTTCCTAAATGTGCTTTAATATAGTTCTTTTCCTTCACATTTGAACTCACAGGCAGTCAACTTCAAGTCCAATGAACATCTGAACTGGGCTAAAGTTTCACAACTTTAGGCAAATCTGATGATTCTTTTTGTCTTTGTCTAAATTATACTGTTGTTAATAGCAGCACTTTCATTTTTCATTTTTTCATTAATTTTTATAAAATATTAAGTTCAAATGAAGTAAAATATTCAAATAATTGTATAAACACTGTTGTACAAAGATGGCATTGCTCTGAAGTTAAGCTGCTAGTTGGCAATTAATGCCGTTATGTGATAACAGCTTCACATTTTTATCAGTGGATATACTTCGATCCCAGTTCAGCCTAGAAAAAGTGGATGATGGGGTGGGAGGGGATTAATGGGTAACGTCCAATATCACCTCTCTCTGTGTTCTTATCCCTGCGTTTCTTCTGCCTGGGGAAAATCTCTCCATGCCTCTCCCTCAACCTCCAACTTCCCCTTTGTTCATCTCTCACATCACATCAGGCTTTCACATAGCAACTGCCCATCACTACCTCTTACTCTTTTTTCACGTCATAACTTTGATGTGCCTTCATCCAGCAAGCCTTTGCACACCTTCCCTGACTACTGTAGGTGACTCTTTTTCCAAATCTGGTCTCTGTTTCTGTAGGTTGGTTTCACGCTCTTCCAGTACAGAATGACTGACTGTTCATATGGCCACTGATGTCTTCCAATCCTCACATCTCATGGCTCTCATCACACCAGAGAGGGCCAAATGTGGTCTTTTATCCAGGTTCCTTAGTAAGTCTTAGGCAAGGCCTCTGAATGGTCTAGTGGGAATGGTGTGTCCACCCTTGAACCAGCCAGCCATCTGTAAGTCAGAGTCAGAACAAACATGGTGCCTGCTACCCACCTCTGAAGAGTTGGGGACTCTGATGGTTAATTTTATGTGTTAACCTGGCTACACTATAGTATTTAATTATTTAATTAAACTCTATTCTAGGTGTTGCTGTGAAGGCATTTTGTAGATGTAGTTAACATCTGCAATCAGTTGATTTTAAGTAAAAGAGATTACTCTTGATAATGTGGGTGGGCCTCATCCAATCAGTTGAAGGCCTTAAGAGCAAACCAGGTTTCCTGGCAAAGAGGAAATTGTCTCAAGTCTGCAGTGTCACCTCCTGCTGAGTTTACAGCCTGCCTGATGGATCTGTGGATTTGGGGCTTGCCAGCCCCACAATCATGTGAGCCAATTCATTAAAATAAATCTCTCTCTATATGATTGGTTCTGTTTCTCTGGAGAACCCTGACTGATACAGGGACCTTCTAGGATATGATAGAATCACTGGACTGGGAGCCGGGCAGCTACCCCAACAGTGCATCAGTAACAGGAAGAAAAGATACACAGAGAAATGGGGAAAAAAAGGGGCGGGGGGGAGGAAGGGGAATGAAAAGTACACAGGGTAAAGAGTATTAGAATATGGCTAAGCACTGACTCATATACAGCTATCCTTAAGTTACCTAACCCTGTCCTAATGCATAATAAGGAGACATATAATTATAAGTACATGAAATTATCATCCCTTTCTAATTCAGATTAATTTATTCCTTCATTTTGAACTACCTTTGTCAATAGACGGTAAGTTTTCTATAATTCATGTCTTACCATGTTTTACTTTTTCTTATTTAACATTCCTAGACCTTATTTTCTAAGTAACTGTATTCGTTTCCTATTGCTGCCGTAACAAATTACTACAAATTTAGCGGCTTAAACCAAAAGTAAATATATTATTTTACAGTTCTGGAGGTCAGAAGTCTAACATGGTTTGGCGGCACTGTGTTCCTTCTGGAGGCTTTAGGGGAGAATCCTATTCTTCGCCTTTTCCAGCTTTTAGAGGCTGCTCACATTCCTGGGCTCATGGCCCTCTTCTGTCTTCAGTCAGCAATCGCAGCACTTCAGCCTCTGCTTCATATCTCCTCTCTGACTCTGCCCCTCCTGCCTCCTCTCTCTTATAAGGACCAGTATCACTTCCTGATCTTAAGAGCCCTGAATTAGGGGCTTCGCTGGTGGCGCAGTGGTTGGGAGTCCGCCTGCCAATGCGGGGGACACGGGTTCGGGCCCTGGTCCAGGAGGATCCCACATGCCGCGGAGCAGCTGAACCCGTGCGCCGCAACCACTGAGCCTGCGCTGCAGAGCCCGTGAGCCACAACTGCTGAGGCGCGCGTGCCTGGAGCCCCTGCTCCGCAGAGAGAGAAGCCACTGCAATGAGAGGCCTTCACACCACAGCGAAGAGTGGCCCCCGCTCGCCCCAACTGGAGAGGGCCCGCACGCAGCAATGAAGACCCGACGCAGCCAAAAATAATAAATAAATAAAATAAATTTTAAAAAAAAAGAGCCCTGAATTAATCATATCTGTCAGTTTTTTTTCTTTTTTATTTTTTTGCTATGTGAAGTAACACATTCACAGGTTCCAAGGATTTAGGACATGAGCATCTTTGGGTCGAGGCATTATTCAGCCTACCACAATAAATAATTATCAAACTGATACACATAAATAAAAATCAAATAATATTGAAAGTCTCTGTCGTCTCTGCTATAGGTGTGGGCAGTGTGTGTACATATGTGTATTTGTATATATCACCCAGCAGCGTGACTGCTGCCGTCCGGGGCAAAGCGACAGTACAATAAAAGTGGGCTCCAAAACAAAACAAAACAAAACAAAACAAAAATATTCAAAGTCTCTCTCTCCCAGGCTAGAATTTTTAGCTTTTATATCTGTTTCTTCTAGTATTTATCTTTATCTTTCTCAATAATGGGCCTTCACTGTCATTTCTTACTTTTTCAGTTGTAGGCATTAACTGTTGACTTACAATTTAATAGATAAAGATTTGGCTCTATTGTAAACACCCCTTCAACTTTCTCAATCCTCGCAATGGGGTAACATCATTACTTTTGATAAACTAATAGTGAATGTTGATATCATTATGATGTTATAAATATTATTTCCTATAGATCCAAATAGAGAAGTATGATTGTATTGTCTTTTCTAAACACTTATTTGTCTTTGGGTATTTGCCTGGTTGTTTCACTTACATAATTTGCTATCCAAATATTCTTAATGCTTTCAAAATGTTTCATCATATTATCTATCAGGTTTCCTTTTTCCTGGAGCCCTTCCTCCTGGGCCTTCTGTCCTCTTGATCTCTGGCCTGGCTATTCTCTAGGTCTGTGGCAGAGCTCTCATCCTGTGATTTCTATTCGTTGCCTTCTTGGATACCTTGCATTGAAAAAACAGTGGAGAGGGAGCAAAAAAGGTGACAACTTTTCTGAAAGTTCTATTTCTGATATGTTGGACTATTTTCTATATGTTCTACTGAGATGAGAAGAATTTTTAAATCAGACTTAATCACTAGAATCATACATCAGGCTTGACTTGGGTATAAAATGAATCCTGACTCAGTATTTCTGACAACCAAGTAATACTCAGAATGAGTACTGGTTGTTTTTGTCCCAGCTTTATTGAAATATAATTGTTACATAATATTGTGTAAGTTTAAGGCAGACACCTAGTGATTTGATATATGTATGACAATATTACAAAATGATTACTACAATAAGATTAGTTAACTCATTCATCACCTCACATAGTTAATAGTTTTTGTGTGTGTGGTGAGAACTTTTAAGGTCTACTCTGTTAGCAACTTTCAAATATACAACACAGTATTGTTAACTAAGGTCACCATGTTGCACATTACATCCCCAGAACTTATTCATCTTATAACTGAAAGGTTGTACCCTTTGATTGCTTCACCCATCACCCTCCTTCCCCCACCAGCAACCACCAATCTGCCCTCTGTTTCTGAGTTTGTTTGTTTTAGATTTCCCATATGTGAGATCATACAGTACTTGTCTCTGTCTGACGTATTTCACTCAGCATAATGCCCTCAAGGTTCATCCACACTGTGACAAATGGTAGGATTTACTTCTTTTTCAATGGCTGAATAATTTTCCTTTTTGTGTGTGTGTGTGTATCACATTTTCTTCACCCCTTCGTCCTTAGATGGACATTTAGGCTGTTGCCATGTTTGGCTATTTTAAATAATGCTGCAATGAATATGTGGGCACAGATCTCTCTTCAAGATAATGATTTCATTTCCTTTAGATATATACCCAGAAGTGAAATTGCTGATATGGTGATTCTATTTTTTCTTCAGTTACAAGCCCCAAGTCTTTTATATAATGAATGAAAGAATTGTTGAAAAACATTTGTTTACATTCGAAATCTGATTGCTTTCTGAAGAGTAGATAGATCCCTTATCAGTAATACTGAGAATTAATTATTGCACAATTATTAAAATCCTGTAACGTAGAATGAAATTCCAGAAAATGTAAAATTTTAATTAGACCTCACTAATGTCTAATATGTATGCTAAATAACATAAGCCTCTTTCCTGGCTTTCCACTGAGAAGGAATCACAGCACACAAGTCAGTCCTTCTGTAAAGTTTTGTTGGGTATTTAATACAGTCAAGATAGAAGTGTCCTGAGAGTTCTTATTTTTGCCACATTCTCCTCTCTCAGTCTTCTTTCTCTTTTTCTCCATTCTAAAAATCACCCATCGAACTTCCTCTACCTCCCATTCCATCTACCTTTCACTTCCTGTCTCTCCATCTCTACCTCTTCTCTCAGCTGTCATTTGCTCAACACAGGTGCCTTCTATGTATTCCCAGGGACTTTGCCATATGTATCACCCTGATTTTTAACTTATCCAGAGTGCTGTGCTAAATATTTTATAGGCATTCAAGATATTATTGGCTATTGAAAGATTTTAGAACTATAGGCAAATGGTATTTCACTTATATCCTTGCATCTAAGTCAACTTTAAAAAGCTGCATATCTTTATACCCTTATAACAATAGGCATCTTCGTTGACTTCAGGATTATTCCGTAGTTTCATTAATTAATTTTCTGACAGAAAGAGAAATCAGGGAGGATGAATAGATACTGTGATCTTTGGATTTGGCCTGAAGGTTATTAAGGATTTCAATGGAGATGGAATCCGTGCAGAGGAAAGGCCAAAAACAAAACAAAACAGATGTATTAGTTTTCTAATGCTGCTATGACAAGTTATCATAAAATTAATCTCTTAAAACAACACAAACTTATTTCTTTTTTCTTTTTTGGCCACGTTGCACCCCATGTGGGATCTTAGTTCCCGGCCCAGGGATCGACCCACTCCCGCTGCAGTGGAAGCGCAGTCTTAACCACTGGACCCCTGGGGAAGTCCCCAAACAACACAGACTTATTATCTTACAGTTCTGCAGATCAGAAGTCCTACCCAGCTTTCAGTGAATTAAGGTCAAATTGTCAGCCAGGTGCATTCTAGAGGCTGCCTGGTTTCTATGACTAGTGGCCTCCTTCCTTCACCTTCAAAGCCAGCAGCATCATGCTGTCTGCCATCTCTATGCTTCTCACAATTCTCTCTTCCACTTCTAAGGACTCTGGTGATTACATTGAGCCCATGTGGATAATTAAGGGTAGCTTCCCTATCTTAAAATCAGCTGACTAACTGATTAATTCCTTCTGCAACCTTAATTTCCCTTTGCTATGTAACCTAACACATTCAGAGGTTCCAGAGATTAGGATATAGACATCTTTGGGGAGATGGGTATTATTATTTTTTATGTATGTATATATTTATTTTAATTGAAGTATAGTTGACTTACAGAGAGGGGTATTATTCTATCTGCCACAATGAACAAAGGAGAGGACCCAGGCAGTCCTAAAAAAGGGACAAATTATGGCATTAAGTAAACACCATAATTTGGAGGAGTAGGTGGTAACAAAGAAGCGCTGAAGACAGGATAGTTCATGATGTTGGGAATACTTAACATTTTCATAGGCTGGAGAGAACTTGGATATGCCATGTAATTGTTGACAGAAAATAAAACACCAAAGTCAATTTGAACTGGCAAAAAAAATGTTAAAATTTCAGAAAAGAATAAAAAGTGTACCACTTAGCTCTTGAAAGACTCAAACTTAAAATAATGACAATAGGCAACTTAATGCAAAACACTGAAACAAGAAAGCCTATTTCTCTCAAGTTCAATAAAAATTACAAAAGGCTTATACTCCACAATTGCACAATTTGATGAATTTTGGATTGTAAATTGCTAAACAATTTTATATGACTTCTCATGACTGCTATATAATTCTTTCTTGGAGTTTGATTTTTTTCGTGGTATTTTGGTATTATGTCTGGGATCTTCTAATTTGCTTCTAAACCTAGAGAGAAAATCCTGGGCATATCTTCATGTATGCACAGACACAGCAACTGGGGTGTTCTCTGTTTCCCACCATTTACCCCATTCTACGTCCATGCTCAGAAAAAGCCACAAGGGTGGAGTAGGTTTATGCAGCATGGAATAACAGCTTCACTTTTTCCTGCCGTTCTCACTGTGAGCCACAAACTAATCACTGTCAAAGAGAGTGAGATTAAAAGTCTCTGTTCCTTTTCAATTTGCCTGAGGTTTTCTTTTTTTTTTCTTTTTAACATCTTTATTGGAGTATAATTGCTTTACAATGGTGTGTTAGTTTCTGGTTTATAACAAAGTGAATCAGTTATACATATACATATGTTCCCATATCTCTTCCCTCTTGCGTCTCCCTCCTTCCCAGCCTCCCTATCCCACCCCTCTAGGTGGTCACAGAGCACCGAGCTGATCTCCCCGTGCTATGCGGCTGCTTCCCACTAGCTAGCTATTTTACACTTGGTAGTGTATATATGTCCATGCCACTCTCTCACCCTGTCACATCTTACCCTTCCAAAAAAAAAAGCTTCACCACAGGTGGAATTTAATACACTAGCATTCTCTTAGTTGCTAAAATTTTATTAAATGAAAAACGAAGTCTAAAACCTAAATTTCTGGGCTTCCCTGGTGGCGCAGTGGTTGAGAATCTGCCTGCCAATGCAGGGGACACGGGTTCGAGCCCTGGTCTGGGAAGATCCCACATGCCGCGGAGCAACTAGGCCCGTGAGCCACAACTACTGAGCCTGCGCATCTGGAGCCTGTGCCCCGCAACAAGAGAGGCCACGATAGTGAGAGGCCCGCGCACCGCGATGAAGTGTGGCCCCCACTTGCCACAACTAGAGAAAGCCCTCGCACAGAAACGAAGACCCAACACAGCCATAAATAAATAAATAAATAAATAAATAAATTAAAAAAATAAAAATAAAAATAAAACCTAAATTTCTGTGTATTTTTGAAATGGCTATTTTAAAAATACAATCTATAGCTCTCTTCTCTCTCTTCTGCTTCTGAGTCATTGTGCTTACATTTTCTCTTTTCTGAGCACAAAAAAAGCAAATCTAGACATCCCAAAGAAATAAATATGGAAGCAATAGATTAATATAATAATGGAATTTTAAAGTCGTAGGAGACGTTGGAAGTAGTCTAGACCAGAGAATTTCTCAAAAATTCTTTTACTATGATCCCTGAAGGAAGGGCAAAAGCTCCTGAAGCCCACCTATTTCCATTTTCTAATGAAAACAGATAGTGATGGTGAATGGATCCATAGAAGTTGAAGTAGAACCAGAATTCTAGTCGTCCTCAAACCAGCAATATGTAAAAAGGATAATCTACAGAATATGAATCACTCACTTGTAAGAACTGAAGAAAGGACTTGCTTTCTGGGGACCCACAGGAGCCAATGGTGTAGTTCCAGTCCAAGTCCAAAGGCCTGAGTACCAGCAGAGCTAATGATGCAAGTTCAGTCTGAAAGCCAGCAGAGTAAATACTCAAGAAGAGCCAACCTTTCAGTTTGACTCTGAAGGCAGGAAAAAAAGCTGATGTCCCAGTTCAAAGGCAGTCAGGCAGGAGGAGTTCCCTCTTACTCGCAGGAGGGTCAGCCTTTTTATTCTATTCAGGTCTTCATCTGATTGGATGAGGGCCGCCCACATTAGGGAGGGCAATCTGCTTTACTCAGTCTATTGATTGAAAGGTTAATCTCATTCAAAAACACTCTCACAGACACACTCAGAATACTGTTTGACCAAGTATCTGGGGACCTTGTGGTCCAGTCAAGGTGACACATAAAATTAACGATCACAGCCCATAAGGTAGGGTGACATCTCACAATAGGTTGCAGACTATGCCTATAAAGTTACTTTCACCTGGTCTGGTTTCCCACCAAAGCAATCTCTCAACAAAATTGCTGCTGCAGGGCCATGTTACATTGACCTGAAGAGTGTCTCACTGTAATTTCAATTTGTCCTACTTCTAACCTGTGGAACTACTCAGAATAAGTCTATACTTTATTCCACATACTAGCCTTTCAAATAAATGAAGACCCCTGTTATATTCTCCCTAGTGTTTTTTTCCCAAGTTAAATATCCCCAGTCTATTCCTCTAATCCTCACAGAATATATTTCTTTGATGCACTGCAGTTTTGTCAGTTTTCATAAAATATGATGCCTTAAACTGAACACATTCTAAATGCGTTCTAACTCCTTTATACTGAAAAATAACAACTTTGAGTCTCCATTTATGTTCTTCCCATAAAACAAGAGGAACTTTTGTTGAGAGAACTGCTGAAACCATTATTCTTAGGTATCTACCCATCCCTCTTGTGACTCAGGTGAAGGTGACTCATCCCCAGCCCAGGAGTAAATCCTGATTGGTCTAAGCCAATTAGGGTGTTTCCAAATGGGAGCAATCCCCCTTTCAATATTGGTTTAATGGCAGGCATGTGATACATTTCTGGCCAATTAGACATGTAGAAAAGTCTGCTGGAGTTGCTTCTTGGAAAGATTTCCTCATTTATAAACAGGAGATCCCAAGAAATGGCCTCTTTCCTGCCTCTGGATGTTATAACTGGATGTATTGCCTGGAACTGCTATAGCCATTTTGCTATCAGCTGAAAATGTCAGAGTGAAGACATCGAAAGAACCTGAGACCCTGATACTACCCAACCTCTTCTCCAAGTTTTCTGCCCTTCCTCTGTAACTTCCTATTATACAAGATAATGAAGTCCCTTATTGTTTAAGTCAAACTGAACCAGGGTTTTCTGGTACTTGCAGCCAAAGTCATCTTAATTGACAAATTCTGCCCCTGAACATTTCAAAGACTGAGTTAACCTTCAACTCACAATTGGTGGGAAATCCAATATCCTCCCAATATTTCTTTGAATTTCCTTGGGTTGACATTCTCCAAGTCCAACTTATTGATTCTACTGAACTCTTGCTCTCTCATCTCATACCCTTTGGCAAAATGTTTCCTTACACAGCCATGGAGCATGACTTCTTTTCCTCAATATAAAAAAAAATCCACTCGCATAAAACACACAGAGTTGTGTGTATGTGTGTGTGTGTGTGTGTGTGTGTGTGCGTGTGTGCGTGTCAAACTTTATTGAAGGTTTAGGGTAAGGGAATAGAGTTTACATCACTCCAGTAAAACATCTTAAAGTGGATTATTAGACATTCTTGTTTTTAAACATCCTCAGCAATTCTATCTATTGGAATTTTTCACTGGTCGCCTTCCATAGTCACTAGTCTCTGCTTTCATTCTTCAGGCTAATCTCTTCAGGAAGAAGCACTTCATCACAATCCTCAGACCTTGTTTTCAAATCAGTTTAGTTTTCCACCTACTTAGGGGCTCCAGTTTTGCATACTTTTGCATATCAAGACATATCAAAACTCAGTACATGCACTGCTAAGTTAAGAGCCATCTATCTACTCTGGGTCTTACTTTTGAGGGGCATGGAAAAATTGGCAGATGCTTAAAAATTTCAGTCTCTCCGTTCTTCCTCTTCTACCAGACTTTGCAAAAGGAAGGAAACAACATAGTGAGTAATTTCCCCACTGATATGGATTCTGCCACCCCACCTTAGACGAAAGAAGCAGCTATAGTCACTCTGAGTTTTAAATAACATTTTCTTTCCTGTGATACACAAGAATGCTAATATAAGAGTAATTGTGCTAGAATATTTGCAAAGTGAACCCCCTTAGAAACTTTGGATTTTTTGTGTGTTGCCAAAGAGCTCTGCAACTTGGAAATTCCTCATTTCACTGGTTTTTACTCGGGGTAAAACTTTGAATAAAATCAAATTCTACTTTTAAAACATCTCAGAAATTTATTGTCTAATGAGCTATGCAAGTCTCTTAGGTATCAAAGAAGCCAAACTGTGTCACTGTTTTTGCTTCAGTGGTCCATTGGCTGTATTGGGCTGGAGGGTGATGTCTTTCTGGCATCAGCAGATTGATGAATTTTCAGGGAGAGACTATAAAGGCTTAGTCAGTGCTAAATTTAATTGTGCATCTTTAACCAGATATTCTTTTAGTTTTCTTATGTTTTTTCTGACTGGCTGTCTCTTTGAGTCCCTCTAGTCTGCTCTCAAAAAGGATGGCGGTGGCAAACATGATCCCAGGACAATTACTACTCCATAAAAATTCCTGTTAATTACTCCTCTGTGGTTCAGTTTTCAAAGGAAATCTGTTCTCTTAATCCATTCATTTTTTCCTTCATTCCTTCATTTAATATTTATTGAGTGTCTTCTGTGTGTAGCTAGTTGCTGGGTACTCTTCATCATTACTCTCCTTGAAGCTAGAATATTCATGAAAATACTTCAAACTCTTCTCATTTCATATTAATGTCAAATATAATGCTCCACCTAAGTGCCTGCTTAATTTAAATGAGATTCAATGCCACAAAGACCAGCTAAGTCAAGGAGTTGGACTGTTCTTTATAGTTTGTTACACTTATTGTCAGTTATTCTTGAGAATTCAAAAGAAATACTACTATAAGCAGAAGATTTGTTTACCAGTGTTCTTGGCTCTATAAACCTTTTATAGTGTTTTTGTAAAAATGTTAAAGGTGATTACAGAACTTCAACTTGAGTAATATTAGACAATAAGAATTATTCTCTTGCTGATCTCAGCCTGCTTACTGCAGTACCAACTTAGTCAGATGTAATGTCAGAAATTAAACATGCTCCTGGTTTAGAATTTAGTAGTATGATGCTGTTTCCAAAAAACTGACTTAGATAACTTTTCAGAACTATGCCTACCCAAAAAGCTATTTCATTTTGCCCTTGATTATGTTTGGTTTGAATAGTGTTTGCTTATACAAAATAATACTAACTAAAGTCTCTCGTTCAGAATGGATTCAAACCATGAAAAACTCTACTTATAATATTAGTATATATGGTTATTTTCAAGATGATGATGCAACTAACTTATTGAATTGGTTTCCTGAGGCTACTGTAACAAAATACCATAAACTGAGTGGCTTAAACAATGTAAATTTGTTGTCTCATGCTTCTGGAGGCTACAAGTCCAAGTTCAAGGTGCTGGCAGGGTTGGTTTTTCTGAGGGTCTGTGAGAAAGAATCTGTTCTAGGCCTCTCCCCTAGCTTCTGGTGGTTTGCTGGCAATCTTTGGCCTTCTTTGGCTTATAGATATATCACTCCAATATCTGCCTTCATCTTCACATGGTGTTCTCCCTGGTGTATGTCTGTCCCCACATTCCCCTTTTTAATAAGGACACCAGTAATACTGGATTAGTGTCCTACCCTTCTCTGGTGTGACCTCATCTTTAAGCAATTTATTTTTATTTTTTATTGAAGTATAGTTGATTTACAATGTTATGTTAGTTTCTGGTGTACAGCAAAATGATTTGGTTATCAATGTATCTATCTAGCTATCTATCTGTTATCTATCTATCTATAGAGATAGATATAGATATTCTTTTTCAAATTCTTTTCCATTATGGCTTATTACAGGACACTGAATATAGTTTCCTGTGCTATACAGTAGGACCTTGTTGTTCATTTTATATATAGTAGTTCGTATCTGCTAATTCCAAACTCCTAATTTATCCCTCCCCCCTTTCCCCTTTGGTAACCATGAGTCTGTTTTCTATGTCTGTGTGTCTGTTTCTGTTTTGTGAATAAGTTCATTTTGTTGTATTTTAGATTCCACAAATAAGTGACATCATATGGTATTTGTCTTTCTCTTTCTGACTTACTTCACTTAGCATGATATTCTCTAGGTCCATCCATGTTGCTTCAAATGTATTATTTCATTCCTTTTTATGGCTGAGTAGTATTCCATTGTATATATGTACCACATCTTCTTTATCCATTCATCTGTTGATGGACATTTAGGTTGTTTCCATGTGGTATGACCTCATCTTAACTACATCTGCACCAATCTTATTTCCAAACAATGTCACATTCTGAAGTACAGGGGGTTAGGACTTCAACACATGCATTTGGGATGTACACAATTCAACTTGTAACACTTGTAATTAAAATTATGTTTTGTAATAAATATTCTTCCATTCCTTCAACAAATGTTTATAGTCTATGTGCCAAACACTATGCTAGGTACTGTGAATATGATAATAAGTAAGACACAGTTGTTATCCTCAAGAAAGTTCAGTTCATGGATTCATGTCTCTTCATCTAGAGCTTTTTCACTTTCAAGGAAATGAAATAAAAGGTACTATAAATAATTAAACACCATATGGCAGATAGTTAAAAACAATAATAATGACCAATATTTACTGAACTCTACAACATCATGCAAATTATCTCATTTAATCCTTAAAACAACACTACAAGGTAGGAACTATTATTATCACTTCTATTTACTGATGAGGAAACTCAAGCTCTGAGAAGCCTATCAAATGGCAGAGTGAGGATTTAAACCTAAATGGTCTGGCACCTGAGCTGGATTCCTCACCTATATAATTCTTACATTATACATCTTTTTTTTTTTTTTTTAATTTTTGGCCATGCCGCGCGGCATGTGGGATCTTAGCTCCCCCACCAGGGATTGAACCCGTGCCCCCTGCAGTGGAAGCGTGGAGTCTTAACCATTGGACCACCAGGGAAGTCCCTATACATATTCTAATGGTGGGAAGAATTGAAAGAATGTCCTTCCTTTGTTTTTGAACAGTGACGTAAAGTAATACCTGTGGTCAATCCCAGGGTAGAGTTATAATTCCTTTCTCCTTGCTGCTTTCTTTTTTACTGGCCAACATTCACAAGCCCACTTGTTTCTTCCGTCAGCATTGCTTCCTCTGTATCTCACATCTCCTTTCCTTCTCCTTTCCTTAGAGGGCTTTCCCTTCTATCCAGAAACTGAATTTCCACCAGAGAATATGCTAATTCCAGGTTCTTTACTGGGAAATTGAGTGGAAAGGGAGTTGGTCTACTATTCTAGGACAAGGAACAGAAAGCATTTCACCTTTTAGAGATTAACCTTTTGGAAAGTGGAGGGGTGGGGTTTTTTCCAGAAGAGAAAACAATCCTACTTTCCAACCATATCTATTAACCCACCCGTCCCCCTATCACAACCCCAGCATCCATGCTGCTGATGACACTGGTTTCCCATTGACATGTGACGGTAGATAAGGGTTTGCTGGCTGATCAGAGGTACATTTTTTCAAAGGGTATCTAGACTAAATTAAAAAAATATATATTTCTAAAGACTTTAATAGGATCCTTTCTACTGTGAAGAACTACAGTTCAAAAGTGACTCCATTTTAGTGACAAGCCTTGCGTTTCCCATCTGTTAAATAATGGCAAATGGCACAGTTACCATGAGTTATCCCAGAAATATCTTTTAGGAGTCTACGTACAAATTGCCATTGGAAGCACAAGCTGAAAGAAGGTAAATGCCAGTGATGTAGAATCAGATTTGTTACTAAAATCTTTCTCTTGAAATTTTTATAGACCTGGCCGGTTTGTTTAACACAACATTAATATTCCTGCATGAGCTGTGTCTTGGGCACCATCATTCATTTATTCAACAAACATGTATCGAGTATTTTATTTCAAGCGCTGACCTAAGTAAGGGCCAAGGATACAAAGTGAAATGAGAGATAGGGCATGTCTCCAGGAGCAGACTGTCTGAAGGGGGAGACAGTAAGTAAGTGGGCCATTTCAATGCAATGTGGTAAATTATAGGGTCCAAATGTGCAAAGGGAGCATATAAGTCACAACCTAAGCCAAGTTGTGAGGTCAGGAAAGCGGTCCAGGAGATGGAAACACTGAAGCTACTGCATGAGTAATAACTATTGTTAGGAATGACTTACGGATTGCTGCAGCTGGTAAGATTTTGTTTTGTCAACTCCTAAATATTCCGAGTAAAAAGTGCCTCTCTTTTGCAAACTCTAAAAGAACTATCATTTTGGTGATGGAGAATTTAGCCATGTGCGACTGCCTTTGTCTTTTCTAGCTCAACTATTAAGGCCAGACATCGAGAAAAAATGTAGTCAATGGAGAAAATTAACAACTGGGCAGGAACATAGCTGCTTGAGTTAGAGAAAGAAATATGCCGTATATAGACTTGACCAGAAAAAAACAGGTGATTCCTTGTTATCTCAGGGGGGCTTGATGCAAGGCAGTTTCCAAATGAGTTCCTTGAGTACTGAATTTCTGTTCTTTCCATTTTTAAAAGCTATCATTCCAGGCTTGAATTCTCCCGTGTATCTCTTTGTTGCTACCACAGAACAGCTTTCAGGAGGTCTGAGGATGTCTCCAAAAATTGTACTTGGGAGTAGGAGGTGAGGGCACCATTTCCCTCTTCATCTGTAATATAGTAGTAGTTACTGAGAAAGTTGTTTAGGAACTAGGTATTTATTCAGATATTATTCATTCTTAAATATTTATAATATGGTATATAAATTATATATTAATAAAGCTGTTTTTAAAAAGACATTTATAGTGTGCTCCAATGTCTCTTCCCCACCGAGACCAGCATAGTTTGGCACATAAAGGTTTCTTGCATTGAGTTGACCGTGTGGCCTGGCTGTGCCCCTCTGTGGTGTTCTCCATCTCCTCTGGAACATGGCCCGGGGTGATAATCCTTTCTCCTTTCATGGTTGTGCCACTGGATGTGAACTTAAATCCCCTTTATTCAGAAATTTCCTGTGCAACCCTCCAGAAACATTCTATATAAATATCCTCGTCAATAAAAAGAAAATAATTGAATGGAATGCTTGGAAATGTTCCAAGGTACTTCCTCAACCTCAGGAAAAACATCCCCAGTCTATAATGTTTCTACTCACTCATCCCCAGGAATAGAATTGGAAGGGTAAGTCAGGACAAGTAGCAGTCCTATTAGAAGGGAGATTCTGGAGAAAAAGTAACTTGACAGCTCCTTTTCAACAGAGAAATGAGATAGGAGCGCCAGAAGAGGAGAAGGGAGACAGTCCTTTTTCTTTCTTTCTTAAAAAATAATCATTTATTTATTTATTAATTATTTATTTTGGCTGCGCCGGGTCTTAGTTGCAGCACACAGGATCTTAGTTGCGGCATGCATGCAGGATCTAGTTCCCCGCCCACAGATCGAACCCGGGCCCCCTGCATTGGGAGCGTGGAGTCTTACCCACTGGACCACCAGGGAAGTCCCGAGGCAGTCCACTTTCTAAAAAGTTTATCTCTAAAAGATAAAAAACATTCAAAACATGTTTTGATGGGGAGAAACAGGGATGGTATAAATAAACACAATACAGATGTCTAGATATGGAGCAGATTTTTCTTGGTTAAAGAAAAAGTGAGGTTCCACTTCCATTAATGGTGAGTAGCTTGTATCAGACCAACCATCCCACAGGTAACACTTATAAAGTCTGGGTAAAATGCAAGAAAACAACTATAGGAAGGCATTGAAAAGTGACCAAAGCAGGCAGAAATTGGAGGGTAATCAACACTTGGAAGAAAGGAAGGACGTTGGGTGAGTTTTCCATTTTTTTATAACTCTTTACAAGAGGGCAGGCTCCAGGCAGCATCATACAGGAAGCTAAGGCTCAGAAATTTGTAACCTTACAAATAAGTATTCAGAGTGAATACTTAGAGCAACCACAGCTGAAAATGTGAAGGAGAATATTACAGAAAAGAGAGAGCCATAAAGAGACCCCCAATTTAGGAGTATAAACGCTGCCTGAAAATCTGGCTCAACCTTGTACTATGTATGTGCAGGGCAGAATCCAAGCAACCTATATACAGCTAAAAGAACTGAACAGATTTTTCAGCTGCTGCCCAACATGGAGAGACAGAGTTTGGAGGTTGAGTTCTACCAAATTAATTGTCAACTAAAACAAAAATCAATCTTCTTGAGAAGAACAAAACAGAGTTTAGAGTCTCTGCAATGTATTTAATTCACCATGTCCAGGATACAGTCCAAAATTACTATACAAAAGAAGAACCAGGAAAATGTGACCAGTGCTCAAAGGAAAAGACAATCAAGAGATCAACCCCAGGATATCTCACATGTTGTAATTAGCCGACAGGGATTTTAAGGCAATTATTATGATTATACTTAAGGATGTAAAAGAAAATTTAATTTTAATGGGTGAATATATAGGACATATCAGCAGAGAATCAGAAACTAAAAAGAAATAACCAGGGCTTCCCTGGTGGTGCAGTGGTTAAGAATCTGCCTGCCAATGCAGGGGACACGGGTTCGAGCCCTGGTCTGGGAAGATCCCACATGCTGTGGAGCAGCTAGGCCTGTGAGCTCACAACTACTGAGCCTGCGCGTCTGGAGCCTGTGCTCCGCAATGGGAGAGGCTGTGACAGTGAGAGGCCTGCGCACCGCGATGAAGAGTGGCCCCCGCTCGCCGCAACTGGAGAAAGCCCTCACACAGAAATGAAGACCCAACACAGCCAAAAATAAATAAATAAATTTTAAAAGAAATAACCAAGTGAAAATTCTAGACCTAGATATTAAAATATCTGATATAAAAAATTTGACCGGATGGGCTTAACTGCAGATGGAGATGGCAGAAGAAAGAATTAGTACCCTTAAGGATAGGTCAGTTGAAGTAGTCCAATCTGTAACAACAGTAGAAAGCCTGGGGAAAAAAATGAGCAGAGCCGCAATGCCTTTTTGCACAATATTAAGAGGTCTAACATTATAATTGGAGTCCCATAAAGGGAGAGAGAGAGAGAGAGAATAAGTGACCAAAAATTTGAAGAATCAATGGCCAAAGTGTTTCCAAATTTGGTGAAATATCTAAGATACTCGGCCAACACCAAGAAGGGTAAGTACAAAGAGAACCACATGTAGGCACATCATACTCAAACTACTGAAATTCAAAATTAAAGACAACGTATTTAAAGCAGCCAGAGAAAAACAGTACATTGTGAATGGGGCAGCAATGATACATAATTGACAGCTGACTTCTTATCAGAAGCCAGAAGGCAACTGAATGGCATGTGTAAAGGGCTGAAAGAAAGAAAACACTAGAACTTTATACCTATTTTATACCTAGGAAAAGTATCTAAAATTTTACATCGAGCAAAAATACCCTTCAAGAATGAAAGTGAAATAAAGGCATTTTAATATAAATGAAAACTAAGAGAATTCATTGCCAGCAGACCAGGACTACAAAAAATGCTAAAGAAATATTTAGTACTATGTAGCAAACAGTAGCCTTCATGTTTTATGCAGTAGCTTGTGCTTGCCAAAAAGTTGAACTTGGAAAGAAGTTTCAGTTGAAGTAGTTTATTTGGTAATGTTCTGTGCTGAATTGTGTGTCCCCTGACAAATTTGTATGTTGAAGTCCTAATCCCCAGCACCTCAGAATGTAATCTGCGTGGAGATAAGGGCTTTAAAGTGTTGGTTAAGTTAAAATGAGGTCTTTATGGTGGGCTCTAATCCAGTATGATGAATGTCTTTATAAGAAGAGAAAATTTGGACATGTGGAGAGATAGCAGGAATGTGTATGCATAGAGAGATGACCATGTGAGGACACAGCAAGAAGGTGGCCGTCTACAAGCCAAGGAGAGAGGCCTCAGAAGGAACTAAATCTGCTGACACCTTGATCTCAGATTTCTAATCTCCAGAAAGTGAAAAATAAATTTCTGTTGTTTAAGCTATCCAGACTGTTGTATTTTATTATGGCAGCCCTAGCAAACAAATACATTTAGGTGATACCAGGGAACATGGTAGAGAAGTTGGGATGGAAGAGAGGGAAGGAAAGGCAGCCAATAAAAGGTGTATTGTTAAGCTCTGTGGGCACTCCCTTGTAAAGCCCTGAGGGAATGGTGCTAAAGATCATAGCAATTAAGGGGACAGACTTTGGAGTCCAGCAGATATGGATTCAATCTTCCTAGCTCTTTATTTTTCTGTAAAATAGGGATAATATCTCACGTAATGAGAATAAAATAACACAGTCCACGTAAAACCCTTAGCCAGTGTTTGACATATTTTAAGTGTTCAATTAGTATCATTATTTTATCATCTGATTCCACGACAGCGCTATGAGATTAGTGTACATGATGATAATTTCTTTTAAAGTATTTCCAGTAAGGAAAATAATTAAAATTTAAGTTATGTTGGAAATCTTAACAGTATTATTGTGACTTATAGTGTTTGGTACAGCGTGTTAGTAAATACTTAATATATTAAATACTTAAATATATAGTATATATTCAATAATAATTCATTTATATACACATGATTTTCATGTTGGTGGAGCTCAACCTGTACTGAAATTATATTCCTCTGTGTTCTGAGTTTCCTGCTTCTACAATCATATTCTGTAAAGTATAATACATACATATTTTATTAGTGAGGCATGTCAGGTGTTTTCTTCCTCTAAGACCCAAGATTTGGAAGGGGACTTTTGGTGAGTCATCATCTTGGTGTCTTGTGGTGATGTGTGACCTTATCATCTGCCTACTGCCTCTGAGCGTGGCTTCCTGAAATAAGGCTGCAGTTCCCTAAACGCTGACTGGTTGCAGCGGTTTTGTCATTGCTGTAGACACTGCCATGGCATTCCTGGAATTACCCTTGATAGGTCTCCTGGGGCCTCCTGGCAAACAGGAGAGTATATTGTAACAGAGATGTCAGGTACTTAATAAGTAAATTACCTTTAATTATGAAAAACACAAAGGCTCATAACAGAATTAGTGATCAAAATAGAGTATTTTTTATTAGCAGTAGTTAAGAAATAAAAATTTAAAGACAGAGTTCTATCTTCACATTAAAAAAAATTTCAGATCATGTAACTGAGACCGAAAGAGCCAATTTACTTCAAAATTTTATTCTTTAAGAGACTGTTGAGAACACATTTTTAATAGTTTTATTTTTATTAAAAGCATGATAAGCATTTTATTGATTTCAGTAAAAAAAAAAATCAGTTTATGTGTGTATTACAACCAGTACTAGGAACTAGGAGATTAAAAAAAAAAGAAAAGGATTTGATTTAAAATGTTCACTCATTCATTGAACAGATATTTATTAAGCAGTAAACATTACCAAACACTAGTCTAGGTACTATGGTCATAGGTATGAATAAAATACACTGAAACAAAAGAAAGATAGAAAAAATTACTACCTTTACATTTGAAAGAAATACTTAACACATCCAGAAAAATTATGAAAGAATAATGACCAAAAACAGTTCCTTACATCAGCAAATGTCAAAGAAACAATCATTTAAACCCCAGATGATGAGTCAGTGATAGCTAAATTGTTTCCAATTTGGAAAATGATTTACCAAAAACAAAACAAAAATAAAAATAGAAACAATCACACACTACAAATAACTAAGAAAACAGCTAAGGCCATAATTGAACAGAATAGTCAAAGAATGGCGGCCACTTAAAACCATGCACTGGGGCTTCCCTGGGGGCACAGTGGTTAAGAATCCGCCTGCCAATGCAGGGGACACGGGTTCGAGCCCTGGTCTGGGAAGATCCCACATGCCGTGGAGCAACTAAGCCCATGCACCACAACTACTGAGCCTGCGCTCTAGAGCCCACGAGCCACAACTATTGAGCCCACGTGCCACAACTACTAAAGCCCACGCACCTAGAGCTCCTGCTCTGCAACAAGAGAAGCCACTGCAATGAGAAGCCCATGCTCCGCAACAAAGAGTAGCCCCCGCTCGCCACAACTAGAGAAAGCCCATAAACAGCAACGAAGACCCAATGCAGCCAAAAATAAATAAATAAAATAAATACATTTATTAAAAAAATAAAAATAAAACCATGTACCAATAAGCAATCCCAGATGTATCTATATATCTATCAGTTCCAAACAGATAAGATTCCAGGGATAGAATAAAATGAAAGTTAAGGTAAGAGAAAAATATAACAGTCATCCGAATGTTCCCACAAGGCCTATGTCTTTGTGGGTTCCCTTGGGTACTTGTTAGGCCCCTACTGTGTGTTCAGGAATTCTCTTTCTTCTGTTTAATCAGAGTAACCAGGTTCTGGCAAACTGAGTCATATAAACTAAATTCAAGAGACCTAAACAAACCAGACTGATTGTGTCACTTTATTTGTTAATAGATTTACAGAGGACAAAATCCTCATAGACATTCAAGACACCCTTCCCCAGAAAAAAAGGCACTTGGATGAATTTAAGGAAGTCTCATTTAGACTGTGGGAGAACTAAATGAATTATCCTGTGGAATGCTGTTCATTCAACACATGTCTGTTGAGCATTTACTATGTGTCCAGCACTGTACTAAATGCTGTGGAGCCAGATTTTAATAAAATCTGTTCAGTCCTTCAAAGAGCTCACAAGCTAATGGGGCAACACTGAGGAATAACTGTAACACACTCTGTGGTATGTAGGAGGTACTAGGGAAACACAGAGGAAAAGGTTATTACCTTAGCCTTGGGAGAATGAGTAATGGTTTCCCGGAGATGATACTTTAGTTGAATTTAAAGGAGGAGACAGTGGAAAAACTTCATCCCAGCCACAGCAACAAACACTTACAAGGACATGGAGTATTTAGGAAACAGCATATTTTACTATCACTGATGTGTGAGGTCATCTGACGGATGATGACATTGGAAATGAAGGCTGGGACCGTTGTTTCAGTCGTGAGTAGACATGGAAGAGAACTATGAGATCAAACTTGTGTTTTAGAAAGATCCTTCTGGCAATGTTGTGGAGGACAGGGGAGCTACGGGAAGTAAGGAGGGAAGTTAAGAGGGTATTCCAATAGCTCAGGCAAAAATTTTAAGGCAGTGGAAGTCAAAATCCATGGATTTTACAGCTTCTTTGAGCATGATTGAGGGTTCAGCTAAAGGAAACTTTCCCCCCACTAGGACAGTGTTGGATACACACCAACAAATATATCAGCACTGATTCTTTTTGGAAAATCCATCCAAACAATAAGCAAATGATTAACTCCATATGTTTATCTTTTATTAGACATTAGATTTCTGTCTCTCCATGGAGCTCAGGAAATAACCTAAATCACTGACAAGATTTTAAGAGAGAGTAGGCCGTAATAATACTACTACCTATTATGTATTTAAGTCTAACAGTCACCTGACTGGATAGGTCGGAAACAGACCTTTTGTTACACCAGCATTCCTCAGGAGTCTGGGAGTCACAGAGATTACTCCAGGGCTGGGGGTGGAGTAGGGGGTGTGGGATGGGTTGGGGAGGAGTGGGGCATTTGAACCAAGGTGGTTAACAGCTATGGAGGAGAAAATAGGATTTCTCATACAGCTAAGGACTGGGTTTGAGCTATATACCCTGACGGATATGGGGATTTTTTTACTAAGACCCAATAGGATTTGGGATCCCCAATTACATAAAAAAGATAATTTATCTGTAAATACTTTTATATACATCAATAAGTTAGAATACTGCTGATTCTAATTAAGCAACCCAGGTACTGCAAAACTGATGTCACAGCTGAAGGACACATTTCAGATTTGGAACACCAGCACTCCTTTGTTTGTTTAAGAATGTTCAAGCAGGGGCTTCCCTGGTGGTGCAGTGGTTGAGAATCTGCCTGCCAATGCAGGGGACACGGGTTCGAGCCCTGGTCAGGGAAGATCCCACATGCCGCGGAGCAACTGGGCCCGTGAGCCACAACTACTGAGCCTGCGCGTCTGGAGCCTGTGTTCCGCAACAAGAGAGGCCACGAAAGTGAGAGGCTCGCGCACCGCGATGAAGAGTGGCCCCCGCTCGCCACAACTAGAGAAAGTCCTCGCACAGAAACGAAGACCCAACACACCCACAAATAAATCAAAGAAAAAAAAAAAAAAAAGAATGTTCAATCAACAATCAATAAGCAGGGCTTCCCTGGTGGTGCAGTGGTTAAGAATCCGCCTGCCAATGCAGGGGACACGGGTTCGAGCCCTGCTCCGGGATGATCCCACATGCCGCGGAGCAACTAAGCCCGTGAGCCACAACTACTGAGCCCATTAACCACAACTACTGAGCCTGCGTGCCACAACTACTGAACACGCGCCTAGAGCCTGTGCTCCGCAACAAGAGAAGCCACTGCAATGAGAAGCCCGTGCGTCGCAACAAAGAGCAGCCGCCGCTCGCCACAACTAGAGAAAACCCACGTGCAGCAACAAAGACCCAACGCAGCCAAAAATAAATAAATAAATTTATATTTAAAAAAACAAAACCAACAATCAATAAGCAGCTTAAATTTTAGATTTCAGATTCTAAACTACATGTGCTCTTGAGGTTACTGAGCTAGCTATATAGAAAGCTAAATAGGAACTCATCTACTGCTATCTCTTTTCAGTGTTCATCAATTTAAAAGGTAAATTTGTTTCTATTGCTTCTAAAATTACAAGTGACTTATTTTTGTAATAAAAGCCCTTTATTTTAAACTAAAACTAAAATTGTGTAATGTTTACATTTTTAAAGTAAATTCTAGAAACACAGTGTGATTTCTTTAAATGTCAGAAGCTGGCAAGGGAACAGATAGGAAGCCTTGTTTAATCTGTTAATAAGATCAAGTAAATGGATGTAATAAGTGAACAACTTCTAACCAAATAGCCACATACTTGATATAAGTGGGGAAGCTTTCTCCTTTCAGAGGAGACTATTATTATCAGAAAAGAAACACTGTGGAAATTCCTGCCACTGCTGTATACTAGGTGGGGTAGCTATAATTTTTCCTTCTTCCAAGCTTTGCCAAGCTTACGAACTCCTTACATGTACAAAGGACTAAGAGACACCAGCTATTCAAAACAAAGAAGTCCACAGTAATGTGTTAATTAAATCTAGGCTGGAGTAAAAGAAAGGTTGGAGAAATTTTAACATCTCTAAGGAACAAGTAGAGCATTTTGGAGCTTTTAAAAGTCTTGGAAACCAGCAGAGACTGAGATAAATTGGAGCCAATTAGCCAAGAAAATGAAATAACGAAACTAACAGTGATTAAAAAAATAGTGAGGAAGATACATACAGAAGTTAGTGTTTTAAAAATTTTATTCTAAGTTTTTATCCTTAAAGCAGTGTTTTTTAGACACAACAGCCTTTTCCAGAACTAATATGTTGTAATACTTCCTTTATTACCTTGAAGTGAAATTTA
Organism: Eschrichtius robustus; assembly: GCF_028021215.1. Classification (NCBI taxonomy): domain Eukaryota; kingdom Metazoa; phylum Chordata; class Mammalia; order Artiodactyla; family Eschrichtiidae; genus Eschrichtius; species Eschrichtius robustus. Next base: position 13,902,455 of record NC_090831.1, read on the forward strand.
TAGATAACTTACCTACTCACGTAATTTAAAAAATTATGATAGGGCCCTAATTATAAAGGAGAAATAAAAGGAAGAATATTAACAGCAAAAGAATCTGTATTTTGATATGTAAATGCTTGGGCACAACTGCACTAAGACATAACAGAGGAGTCTGACGCAGGCAAGGGGCAGCCTGGCAGGTGAGTTACATTGGTGACTTGATACCAGGAACAGTGTTATCAATTGGCAGAGTTCCAAACACAACATAGTACAACATTCCCTCCATAAGGCAGTAGTTGTATCCCCAGAAGATCAGTGTGTATTAAACTGTACACCTCCCTGGCCCCAAATACAGATATTTCATGTTTTTAAAGAAACCAGGGTACAAGGAAGGTAAAGAAAAGCGTTGTAGAAAAAAGACTGAACTAAAAGTTAGGACAGCTGACTTCAAGTCCTGAATTTTCCCCTCTGTAGTGGATCCTGGCCCTTTGGGTGCCCAGCATTTGAGTCTCCTTCCTTGATTTGGGGGTCCCCCCGCAATGTGAGGCTTGCTGGGAGACATGACTCTTCCTCCTAGTGTAAGGTACCGGATATTCCCTCTCCCTGTCCCTGGCAGAACAATTAATTGGACACTCTTGCCTGGGACTTAGAAGGGACTAGACAAAACCTTGGAGTAGTTATAGATTATCGGCAGCTGCAGCCGTGTTGCCGAGAGTCCAAGTGGACAGTAGTAGCTGAGGGAGCTGCTGCCCCCTGCCTTAACTTTCCCAGCTTGGCTCTCCCTTGGCTCCCCAAGATCCTGCAAGAAATTATTCTTTTGGCTTCTGCTGTCCAGAGTCAATTTGTTGATCACAGCCAAGAGCCCCGACAGGTGCCATTTTCACTGGGCCTCAGTTTCCTCACATGCACAGTGATTAGAATCCCTGGCTTATTAAGGCTCTTTCCAGGCTTGATGGCTACTAGTCAGTGAATCTCTGAAGGCCGCAGATGCGGGTAAATCCTTTATATGTAGCTTGAGCTTCAGCATTTCCAAAGGGCTTTCAAGTCTATCATCTCATTTGGCTTGGAGTGACAAGTGGTACTCTAACACGTGGTGAGCAAAGTGTTTACCCCAGTGCCTGGAGATTACAAAGCACTTAATAAATTATAGTTATCATTACTGACACAGATGTAATTTAATTGAAAAAATAAAACTGCTTTTAGTATATTTGGTATGATCTCATTTCAGTAGGGATTTGTTTTGCACACCAGTGAATCCTCTCTGAATATAGTAGGTACTCAATAAAGATCTGTTGAAACAATGAATTTCTGTAAAATAAAATTGTGCCATTTGCTAGGATGTGCATAGAAAGATTCTGGAAGAATCTGGAGGGGTGGTTTATTAGTTTGCTAGGGCTGCCATAACAAGATACCACAGATTGGATGTTAAAGAATAGAAATTTATTTTCTCATAGTTCTGGAGATTAGATATCTGATGTCAGCAGGTGTGGTTCTTTCTGAGGCCTCACTCCTTGGCTTGCAGATGGGCTGCCTTCTTGCTGTGTATTCACATGGTCTTTCCTCTGTGCGTGCACTTACATGTCTGATGTCTCTTTGTGTGTCCAAATTTCTTCTTCTTGTAAGGGTACTGGTCAGATTGGATTAGGGCCCATCTTAACAGCCTCATTTTAACTTCATCATCTCTTAAAAGGCCCTGTCTCCAAATACAGTCACATTCTGAGGTACTTGGGGCTAAGGTTTCAACGTGAATTTTTGCGGGACACAATTCAGTCCATAACTGGTGGCAATATGGAAGATTTACTTTTCCTAAATAATATTTTCTACAATGTTTCTGTAATGTTTAAATATTTTACAAGGAGCCTAATTATTTTATAATTTGGAAAAACAATAATTTTAGAACAAAAAATACTTTGTGTTTATAGTTAAAATATAGTTAGATTCTAGGCTTAGATCATTACAAACAGAGTCTTCATTTACATGAATGTCTCCTGGGGCATTTGAAAGTTGAGGGATGAAGGACTTTCTTAAAATTAATTAATTAATTTTAATTTTTGGCTGCATCGGGTCTTCATTGCTGCACGCGGGCTTTCTCTAGTTGCGGCGAGCGGAGGCTACTCTTCGTTGCAGTGCGTGGGCCTCTCATTGCGGTGGCTTTTCCTGTTGCGGAGCAAGGGCTCTAGGTGCATGGACTTCAGTAGTTGTGGCACGCGGGCTCAGTAGTTGTGGTTCTCGGGCTCTAGAGCGCAGACTCACTAGTTGTGGCACATGGGCTCAGCTGCTCTGTGGCATGTGGGATCTTCCCGGACCAGGGATTGAACCCATGTCCCCTGCACTGGCAGGTGGATTCTTAACCACTGCACCACCGGGAAAGTCCCTGAAGGACAATTCTTTGTTGCAGGACTGACCTGGGCAGTGCAGGATGTACAGCATCTCCTCCTCATAACTATTGCCAGGAGCGCCCTTCCTTCATCACTCTGGCAACTAAAAAAGTGCTCCACCCACCCCCCAATTTCCAAAAACTTCGTTGATCATCACCACTATAAAGTATAATTTTATACTAATATTTGCAAATGTTTAGAAGTGCTTTCTTCTTTCTGTCTCCCTTTTTCTTTTAAAATAACATAGGGAGAAATCATGCTAATGACCTCTAGCTATGTCAGTGGGAAGCTTGGCTATGTCTGAGTCATGGCGGAGTATCATGATAACTAAAGTTGCCCAAAGACAGTTGAACCTCTTGCTGCAGTTTATGTAAATTGCAGGCATGTGCTCAGGAGAAAATATAATAATAGCTAATGTGTCGTGAGCACTGAATATGTGCCAGGCACTGTCCTAAATGCTTTACATGTACAAGTTCATTTATTCTTTACAATAATCCTATGACAGGCACTAATATTTGATAGATGAAGAAACGGGCACAGTAAGGGGCAGTGACTTGCAAATGATGGAGCTGTGCTTCAAAGCACACAATCTGGCTTCAGGGCTGCCATGCTTAGCCACCATAGGGTACTAACCTTCCTTTATCGAGTGCCTACCAGGTGCTCAAAACCTAGTAAGCACTGTACTTTCATACATTATGGCATGTGATCCTTACAGAAACAATCTACCTCCATTTTACAGACTTGGAAACTAAGAGGCTCAAATCTGTTTTGCAAAGTAGACAGCTTATATGCATACAGTTTATTAACATGTACAAAATAGTGGCAAACTTATCCAAAGTTATTGCCACAATCAAATCAATATTGAGAAACAAAGAAATTATATGAATATATATCCCCTTTCAAATCTATTTAATTTAGCAGTCACTTCTCATTGAATTTTCTGAGGCTCTGAGTGTCTTATTATTGGATACTGTATATTGTGTAGAAGTGATTTATATGTATGGTATTGGTTTCCCCTAGGGGTGAGTGCAGAATAACTCAATTGGGCTAATAGTAGTCCCAATTTTATGAACTGATTGATAGAAGCAATACTGTAACAAATTCAGTAGACTTTATTTTTATTTGTTTTATTTTATTTTGTTAAGAGAAGGCAGTCCCAGAGATTTTTAAGGAAGCCAGCTTACTCATGTTACCAAGAATGTACCCACATTTGGGGGCACCACTCCAATTACAGTTGGTGTGATTGCTAGTATCAGCTGAAGTAAAACCTTACAAAGGCTGTCAGAAGATGCACTAAAGGCAAATAGGAATGGCTTTTTTGATATACTTGGAAAAAATTATAAACTTAATAAACTTTTCCTGATTTCTTGTTGTATTCCCCCTTACCAGATAGTCTGGGGATCTTTTTCTGATCTACTGTTTTGAATTAAGTGTATTTGCCTTTTTTCCAGATTTTGATTTTCAGGATAAAGTACACATTGCTCTTTTTCTTAAAAGGTAATACTTCTCCAAATATTTTACTTTTCTTATTCTAAAACAGCACAATGACATGAAAGAAAGTTCTGAAAAAGAAAAAAAACCTCTAATCCTATTACATTAATACATTACTATATCTGAGAATAACCTTCTAGTTTTTATCTGCAAAAACATTTTTTACATAATTTGTACACATATGTATGTAACATTTTACAGTGACTTTCACTTAAAAAAATACCATAATTATTTTCTGTTTCTATAGATCTCACAATGATAATCTGTAATGGGTATGCAACATTTCTCTGAGTGGATGTATCAAAATTTGCTTAGCAATTCTTTTATTGTTGGTCATTTAGGTTGTTTCTCATTATTCTCTACTCTACAGAGGCAATACGTTTCTTTGTGCTGAAGGTTCTCGTCGCCTGTTTAATTATTTTCTTAGATCAAATTCCTAGACGTGGAGTATTGTTTTGATTCATACTCTGCTATATCACACCAGAAGCTATACTGATCTTCAGCATGCTTGTCTGCCTCTCTGCTCATTCTTTCCATTAACTAAACAACGTCTGTCAATGGCCACTTACTCTGTTTGACTTCCTCAAGTTGTCCCTTGGTTACTTCCTTGGCGATAGCAGTGTCCTGCGATGCGGTCAGAAGTCTCATGTTTACCAAAGAGGTGGGGCTTGTGAGCAGCTGAGTGAACATGGATCACATCCCTGACCCCAGTGCCGCTGCTACATTCATGAAGGCAGTCCTTTATTCTAGCACACGAACAGAAATAAAAATGGTCTCTGAGCTGACAAATGGGGTCCCAATGAATACTATGCCAGATTCTAGACATCATACAAACCTCATACAGGCCTGTAAGATTAAAGTGCAGACTAACAATATATTATTTGGCATCCTGAATGGCAAAACAATGTGATTTCAAATGAAAATAGTTTAATTGGCTCCCACCTGGGATTTAGATGTCTAAATGCAATAAATGAGTTTCGGTTCATAATCAACTCCATGGCAGTAATTTCTAGCACAGGTGATAGATTAAGAATTTATGGTTAGTTTTTTAACAAGTAATGACTTCATCATTGAAGGTTCTCAAAGTACTATTTGATGTTTCACTGTAGTTTATCATCACAAATTAGAATCTTGGGCTGTTAGGATCTGATATTTGAAGAAATGTGTTTTGCAATGTCTCCAAATAAGAAAAAGAAAGATTTTATTTCCAGGTTATTTACATTATATCCTCATTCCAGTTCAGCTTTACTTTATTGGCAAGGACTGTCAGTACTATTATTGTCAAATCCCTCATATTAGTATTACAGGGATTTGACAAATTACTTATCCTTTATGTTAAAAATTCTTTATAAAACCTTATACTTATTTTATAAATAACAAAGCAATATTACATTATGGTGATTCTGCAATTCATAAGGAAATAGGCTTAAATATTAGCTTGAATGAGTTGTAGAGGAAAACTTACCTAGTTGTATATTTGTTGACTAAAAAAAGAAGGGTTGTGACATATTTGATAGGTTAACAAAGTAAGTTGTTGAGTGTGTGTGTGTGAGAGAGATTGATGTTTGAAACAGTTTAGGCACAGTCCTGACTGACAAAGTAGAAATGCTTCGTGCATGTAAAGTTATAATTTTATATCATATCTGATTGCAGGCTGTATGCTTTGGGTTCTGGGTGTTTATTTTTAGGCCTCAGGAATTTGGAGAGTAAATGGTGCCTTTTTCTGTGAACAGGTTTCCTTATGATTGGTTATTTTTATTTAGAAAAATTCTCAGCCTAGAATTTTAAAAAAGGGAGTGCACCCTACGTTTTGAGAGTTTTCTTGACATACCCCAGAAACCTCTCCCCATCCTCCCAATATTATAAATGACTCAATCTGTTTGGCATAGATAGCTTTAAGGATAATCCCTGGCTTCCTGTTCTTGTGAGCACAATACATATCAGGATGCACCAGCACCACCCAGTGGCCTTGAACTAATTCAACAGTTCCTTGGAAATAAATCAGATCCAGAAGTTCAGGGCCTCTCTCTCAATTGTGAATTGTACACACATGCATGAAAGCATCAGGATTCAACTTCCCACAGAATTGAATCTGTTGTAAGTAGTTCTGATTATACTTTGTTAAACTTCTTTATGAAAGATCAGGCTATTTATAGGGCAAGAAAATGGAGTTTGGAATGTTAAGGACCCTTGGCTCTTTTTGGCAAATCTGTAGCAATACATGTACTTGTCAGTAGTGAACTAACATCCTGTTTTTGAAGGTTAAGTAGGAATTTATAAAAGCTAAAGAAACGTTATTGCAATGAGTGACACAAATTATTCTAACAGGAGTGTAGAGTCTAAGGAGTCCATGCAGAATTTAGTTTCTGTATATGCTAAACACACCTTTCTATACTACTTCCTGGATGATATTCTTTCCTCCCAGTAGGGAATGGAATTTCCCTTTTTCTAGATGTATAGCAAACAAATTTTTTGTTCCTTGTAGTTGCTGATTATTATACACATTATAGAAATAATACTTGCTGACTGGGGAAGATTGGAAAAATGCAGAAAAGTAGAAATTAACAGCAAGGGGAAAATATAGTTCGTAGTCCCTTCACTAAACACAATCACTGCTACCATGTTATTTCGTACACATCTACCCTTAGCACCAACTCTGGAGGTAGATTTGCCTTGCTTTAAATCTCAACTGGGCCATTTAGTAGCTGTGATTTGGACAAGTTACTCAGTTTCCTTGGTGCCCTGGTTTCCTCATCTCTAGGATGGGGATAATGAATAGTTCGGCTGCATAGGGCTGTTATGAGGATTAAGCAACTAATACCCGTGAAGCTTTCAGAATAGTGCCTGTATATCATAAACACCGTGTTAGCTGTTACTTTCCCATTTCTCTATTTCCTCCAACTCCTTCTTACTGTTATTAGATTTTTTTCTTTTGTAGTTTCTGTCTTTAAGAGCTAAAACTGTATAAATAAAATTTTATATCATTAAAAATTACATTGTAGTATTATTCATTCATAAGTGTGATTTTTAATGATTGGTAAATACTATTGTCTTAGTGTTACTATTTAGCCTAGTACAATGAAGACAGAATATGTATATCTGCATTTTTATTAACATGCAAAATTAAAAGGAAAAAATTTAAGAGGCAAACATAAAGGTTTTCTCTTCTAAAAATGAAAGTATATAACATGATGTATTTTTTAAAAATTAATTTATTTATTTTTGGCTGTGTTGGGTCTTCATTGCTGTGCGTGGGCTTTCTCTAGTTGCAGTGAGCAGGGGCCACTCCGTTGCAGTGCACGGGCTTCTCATTGTGGTGGCTTCTCTTGTTGCAGAGCACGTGCTCTAGGTGCCTGGGCTTCAGTAGTTGCAGCACGTGGGCTCAGTAGTTGTGGCTCGTGGGCTCTAGAGCGCAGGCTCAGTAGTCGTGGCGCATGGGCTTAGCTGCTCCGCGGCATGTGGGATCTTCCTGGACCAGGGCTTGAACCCATGTCCCCTGCACTGGCAGGCGGATTCTTAACCACTGCGCCACCAGGGAAGCTCCTAACATGATGTATTTTGGAATCCTAAATTTCTGATTTCATTTTCATTTTGGCTAGTAAATATAGTTATTTTTTTCTCTCATCGAGCACCACATATGCATCTATACACAGGGTGTGGTAAGTGCTGGGGATATAATGATGAATAAGGTACTTTCCTGAATAAATTTGAAGTCTGAGGTACTCAAAGTGATGCAGAGGGAACACTGGGAAGGGCAACTACCTCTGCCTGAGAAAACTGAAATTTGAGCTCGTATTGACAGATAAATAGGAATTTGCTGGGAAGGAAGGATATGGAATAAAAGTATTCCAGGCAGAAGAGTCAGAGTGAATAACTTTAGGAGTTGTGGATTGTCCACAAAGCATTGTAGTGTCCATAAAGAAGTGTAGTGTGTGTGTGTGTGTGTGTGTGTGTATGTGTGTGTGTGTGCGTGTGCGCGCGCGTGCGGTGGAGAGGCAGGATGGGAAATCAGACTGACAGTGCTGCTCGGGCCTGGAAATGAAACTCAAGTTTATCGTTTACCCAGTTGAAGTAAGTAGTAATGAGCAGAACAAGAAAAAGTGCCGCTGCAGAAGGCAGGCAGAAGGACTGTAAAAGTAGATGGCTCCTCGTGTCCAGTGATGGAGGAGACAGGTGGGAGGACTGAAAACCAGACAAGTGAGAGGACAAGTGTGTGAGTGAAAATCATACAACCAGGGCAGTCGTGTGATTTAGCAGCCACCAGTGACCTTAGCGAAAAGCAGTTTGAAGTTCAGGAGTGAATGGGGAGAAAGCAATTTGAGACAGTGACTGCGGACTCTTCTTCCAGTAGGTTTGTTGGGAAAAGGTAGTAAATGAGAGCGAAAGCAAGAAAAGCAACTATGGGGCGTGAAGTATCTTTATGATGGGAGATTTGAGAATTTCCGTAGAGCAAGAATTTTGATTGGTACTTTAAGATGGCATATGATATTTACTTCATCTACTGGTCTGAAATTAAGAATCTCTAAAATGCAAATCAAAACTCACACTGGTCAGAATGGCCATCATTAAAATGTCTACAAATAACAAATGCTGGAGAGGGTGTGGAGAAAAGGGAACCCTCCTACACACAATGCTGGAGAGGGTGTGGAGAAAAGGGAACCCTCCTAGAGGGGGAATGTAAATTAGTGCAGCCACTATGGAAAACAGATGAAGGTTCCTCAAAAAACTAAAAATAGAGTTGCCATATGATCCAACAATCCCACTCCTGGGCATGTATCTGGGCAAAACTGTAATTCAAAAAGATACATTCACCCCTATGTTCACAGCAGCACTATTTACAATAGCCAAGACATGGAAACAACCTAAATGTCCATTGACAGATGAATGGATAAAGATGTGGCGCATATATATATATATATATATATATATATATATATATAAATATAATGGACTACTACTCAGCCATAATAAAAAAGAATGAAATAATGCCATTTGAAGCAACATGGATAGACCTAGAGATTATCATACTAAGTGAAGTAAGTCAGAAAGAGAAAGACAAACACCATCTGATATCACTTGCATGTGGAATCTAAAATATGATGATACAAATGAACTTATCTATGAAACAGAAACAGTCTCAAAGCCATGAGAACAGACTTGTGGTTGCCAAGGGGGAGGGATTGGGAGTTTGGGATTAGCAGATGCAAACTATTATATATAGAATGGATAAACAACAAGGTCCTACCGTATAGCCCAGGGAACTCTATTCAGTATCCTGTGATAAACCATAATTTAAAAGAATATAAAAAAAAGAATAAAAAAAAAGAATGTCTTTCTATATTTATTTCTGTGTCTTAGACTGGAACACAAAACTTTAGTTTGAAGACAGATGAAAAGCACATCTTGGACTTGGTTCAAGGCTTTTATTTTGGTGTACCACAAAAGCAGTTAATAAGCAGTGCTAAGGATATAAATGAGGTAAGGATGCAGGTAGGTGAATTCAACTGCCCACTTCTGCTTGTTTTTGTACCACAAAAATTTTGGTGGCCTCAATACCTCTAGCAACTGAAATGCCAGAAAAGCATAGTATTGTGGGCTTAAAAAACAACAAATAAAAAACCCCCACATATGTCAGTATCTAGAAGTAATTTATTCAAGGTGAAAATTCTGTTTTTAAGGAAGCCACATCATCTAAGCCTAATGTCTAGGTCCTGGGTCTTCAAACTCTGCTGTGTCTGCTCTGGGGCAGTCTTGCTTTACATTTATCTTCATCTAGGGTCTTTTCATGGCAACACTTGGCAGGCCTAGAACATACGAGGCAAGGTAAAAGACACAAGGCAAGGTTTCTTTCCTTCGCTCTTGTTGGTTCTAATACAGAGGCTCATGAAACACAGGTATAATGAGCATTCCATTAATTTTCCTCTGCAGTCCAGGAACTTCTGTGCTTTTTTAAAGGGCAATGTAAGCTTAAGAGATGTTTTCAACCCAACAGCTTCATTCAACTCAGCTAATTCTCTTGAGTTCCTTTTCTACGAACATCTACACAAAAACAACCTATTTTCAATGGTGGCAAAGGGTGTTATCTTCAGGAAATTCTGTCAGGGTGAGCCCAGATAAAATCTCCAGATTTGCTGCACTCATGAAATTTTTACTCAGGGTGACTTCCTTGACCTGTATTATTAAAGATGCGTATATTTCATATCTAATATGCAGGGCAGAGCAACATGAAGACTTCAGAGACTGCTTATAATATTCCATGTGGATTTGACATTTTTGCTGCATTCATAAATATGGAAAAAAGTATCTACATAACAAGACAAATCAGTAAATCTCTGAAATAGTGTTTACATCTAGAGAGGTACAATCACTTTTTTTTTTAAAAACCATCTGTCAAATGTCACTTGATATCTTCAGCACGTTTTAGTAAATCCTGACATACTTTATGGTCTTCTGATTTCAAATTTGTTGCTTCAATTTCGTAATGTCCTGTGAACTCTGAGGAGGTTGTAAGATCACAGCAGTACATTTTCTTAATCTCTTGAAACACCTCTTTTATCAGATAAGATTTTCTCAGGGTATCAGTCTTTAACAGTAGATGGCAGATATAAATTATGGCTATCAATGAGGGGCAATTATTTGGGTGCCTCTGAAGTCAGGCATGTTACATAAATTTGTGTTTCAGGCAAAAAAGTGATGAAAAATCCTTTCCTGATTTTATATGTTTAGGTCCTGGAGCATAAGTTTGAATCTCATTTTGTCTGTGCTAGACTAAGAATATTGCTACAAGATAATACAGAAGTCAGTGGCTTCAACGTTTTATTCCTAAATAGATATGAAGCAAAACTGCAGTTTAGGAATAATCTGGCACACTGTCAGGTAACACTACTAACTCATTAAAACTTGGATACGCTAAATAAGTACTTTAGCATGAAATGTATTTTCTATATTTTTCATGGAATTGTGTCCTTACTTTTAATAAACACAAAACTGAAACAAACTTTAACAAATATGGTATGATATCACTTATATGTGGAATCTAAAAAAATGATACAAATGAACTTATTTACAAGACAGAAATAGACTCACAGACATAGAAAACAAACTTACGGTTACCAAAAGGGAAAGGAGGTGGGCATAAATTAGAAGTTTGGGATTAACATATACACATTACTATATATAAAATAAACAAAAAGGACCTACTATATAGCACAGGGAACTCTATTCAATATTTTGTAATAACCTATAATGGAAAAAAATCTGAAAAAAAAATGTATAACTGAATCACTTTGCTGTATACCTGAAACATTATAAATCAATTATACCTCAATAAAAAAACTAAAACAAACTTTAGTATTTTAATTATCAGTATAAACATTCTTTCAGCTTTACACTTATTAGCCTCTTAATTTCAATATATATATGTCTACATATCTATATACATCTATGTGTGTCTATTTACAACTTTAGCCATTAGGTAATTTTTTGTAACTTTGGTCTGATTATAAGGTGAGGTCCTAATCACAAGACAATGTGCTAAGAGCAGAAGGTAGGGCTAAGTCCTTACAAAATAACATTTGATGCTTGAACCACAAGAGTTTGAACTCTGAGGGTCCACTTATACTTGGATTTTTTTTCAGTAGTAAATACTACAGTACCGTACCATCTGAGGTTGGGTGAATCTGAGACTCGCAACTGCAGGTATGGAGGGCCAGCTATAAGTAATATGCAGATTTTTGACTGCATGGTGGGTGGGTACCCCTAACACCTGTGCTGTTCAAGGGTTAACTGTAGTCTGATTCTTGTTCATTTCTACTAATAATGAGTCCAAAAATGCTTGATTTTGATCAGAAATTTGAAAATGATGACAACTGGAATTCCCGAGCATATCTTAAACCACATAAAAATTACCAGTGACAAAGAAAATAGGCTTATATTAAATAGTGTTAATTTTGAAGACATTTCAAACTTCCATGAAGGATAACCTTACAAGTGAAGTGTTCAATGTAGAAACCAGTACAAATTTTGGTTAGCTTGTTCAGAAACAAAATGTTCTAAGAATGTTCTGAATATTATTTTCATTATTAAAATGAAGATAATTTTTATAGTTGTTTGAGGTGCTGTAATATGTCTATTGATACTCCCAGCTGTTTTACCAAACTGGCTGTCTGTTCTAAAATCCAAGTGAGGCTTGGGTTTTCGGAATGTGCACGCTCCTGTGTTCTACAACATTTTAAAGATGAACAATCTACCCCACTAAGATTCTTGCTACAGTTTTTGTTAAACTCAGCATTATTTTCATAGAATCTTTCATCTTTAGCTTCATCAATCTTTTCCTCAGCTGGAGCTATATGACAAAGGTCCATATCCTGAATGGAGTCCAATAAATCTACAACATGGGGCTGTGGAGTGATTGATTTCAGATGTCTGAGCACATACTCTTCACACTGGCCAACTGCATCCAGAAGATTATTTATTTTACTGATCAAAGCCGCACTATTATCATGAAGGTGACACCAGGAGAGCAAAGCACTGAACAAAAATATAAGCAAGAGTTAAATAGAAAAAAAATTAAACAAAGACTTTTAGAATTTTTGATGCTAAGGCTTACACGTTTCTTTTCCAGATAACACCATGCAAAAATTATTAATAACAGTAATGCAAGTCAAAATCAGGAAAGTAATGATGGTAAAATAGGATTAAAAATATAAGGACAGTATCTTTCAATAGGAATTAAACAATTGGACTTAATCATACAAACTGTTTATAATTCATAACCCCTCCTTCACAGCTCTACATCCACTCTTCCTGATTTTAGATTTTTCCCCTTATGACTGTGTAGCTTCTGTTGAAGAAGGATACAACTAACAGAAAGATCTGAAAAATTAGTTTCTCCTTTAAGGACATCAACCACCTTCTAAACTAGTGACTCTCAATCTTGGATGCACATTAGGATCACCTGGGAAACTTTTAAACTTAGCAAGACTCAGGTCACACCTGAGACCAATTAAATCAAAATCTCTGGGGGTATTATTTTTTTAAAGCTTCCCAGCTGTAACAAGGTGCAACCAAGGTTGAAAACCACTGTTCTAACCATACAGCTGCTTGCCATCAAAACCGAAGGTTAGGGGAAAAAAAAAGTTTTGAGACAACTTCACCTTTCCAACTTTGTTACAGAGTAGACACTTTGCTGAGCTAACTAACAATTTTATTGAAGAAGGTTAGAATTCTTCTAGTCCTAATAATTATTTTTCTTTAATTTTTTAGTATAGACAGTTTTATTTTTTGACATTTCAGATCATTCACGTCATGAAATAATGGTTGTTGTGAAAAGTAATGATGTTTTAAAAAATGGAATCAATTGATGTAAGATTTAGCAGTAAGCTTTCTAAGCTTATAGAAGATTAACTTGATGTGATGATAAACATGTGATCATTTTCCTACTTTAGTATAGTATAAATGCTGATTCCCGACAGCTGAATTTTAGAAAACCTCAATGTAATGAATTTTTCTTTTGTTTTCACAACTTTTGTTTTATACCTTTTAAAAATCAGTGATTCCTTGAAGCATTTTGTTTTTCTCTATAGAGGGCAGTTTAAAAGGTATAAAGCATCAGAGAGGACAAGCCTGCCATGCTCCTAGCTCCATGTGCCATTTGATCACTTGGTTCTGATACGTGCCATTATTGCTATGGAATCTTGACAGGTGTTTGAAATTTAGGACTAAAGTAAATGGAATCATTTTTCTGTTACCAGCTATAATTTTCATCATGTACTTCTAGTCTAGACGTCTGTTTTATTGTGTTCTGCTACATGTGGAAGACTAAAAGCTTTATTCAAAACCTGAAGTTCTTTTTAATTACTTTGAGATACAGATTGGTGGTAGTTCAGGTAGCAAAAAATACACACCTTCCTATCATTTCTTTACAATAAAAGACAACACCTGGCTCACATATTAAAGTGGATGAACTTTTGCCTTTTTAAGGCGATTTTATTCTATGCTCTGCAGCACTCTTTTGTGGATTTAACACTAGGAAAAGCACTTCACTTTAAATGCTTTATTTTTAGATATTACTTTAATAAAAATCCTCCAGTAGTACTGAGGTTAAAATAATTCAGCATTTAAGTTTTAAAAATTACCTCAATGTTCCTCTGAGTTGTCCATAGTTTATAATGACTTCTGCACCTTCCTTATAACCTTGATTGAAACCTTGTTGAAGAGTAACTGCTTTGCCAGCATCTATTCCATCTCTATAGCCTTCCTAAAAATAAGAAAGTAATGAAGAATTACAGTTGTAACTAACACCAAGTAAACCACTGTAGGTTTTTTTTTTTTGTAGGTTTTTCTAGAAAGTCATAGAACCAATTTGGAAGACTGATGAAATAGGCCTCTACTGGGTTATTTAACAACACGGTTCTAGAACATATGGCATAACCATACAACCAAAGTAGACTACGCTTCTCATAAAAGTTTATTATTGGTTTATCCCACTTTTGAAGTCTGGACTTATTGGGCACATTTTTAAAAAATTAATTAATTTATTTATTAATTAATTTATTTTTGGCTGCATTGGGTCTTCGTTGCTGCACATGGGCTTTCTCTAGTTGCGGCGAGCAGAGGACACTCTTCGTTGTGGTGAGCAGGCTTCTCATTGTAGTGGCTTCCCTTGTTGCGGAGCACGGGCTCTAGGCACACAGGCTTCAGCAGTTGTGGCACACAGGCTCAGTAGTTGTGGCTCGTGGGCTCAGTAGTTGTGGTGCACGGGCTCAGTAGTTGTGGCTCACGGGCTCTAGAGTGCAGGCTCAGTAGTTGTGGCGCATGGGCTTAGTTGCTCCGCGGCATGTGGGATCTTCCCGGGACCAGAGATGGAACCCGTGTCCCCTATGTTGGCAGGTGGATTCTCAACCACTGCGTTGGGCACATTTAAAAATACTGACTCTAGGGCTTCCCTGGTGGCGCAGTGGTTGAGAGTCTGCCTGCCGGTGCAGGGGACACGGGTTCGAGCCCTGGTCTGGGAGGATCCCACATGCCGCAGAGCGACTAGGCCCGTGAGCCACAATTGCTGAGCCTGCGCGTCTGTAGCCTGTGCTCTGCAACAAGAGGGGCCGCGATGGTGAGAGGCCCGCGCACCGCGATGAAGAGTGGTCCCCGCTTGCCGCAACTAGAGAAAGCCCTCGCACAGAAACGAAGACCCAACACAGCCATAAATGAATGAATGAATGAATGAATGAAGCAACTTAACTTTGAAACATTACATAATTATCAAGGACCAGACTGTACAAAACCCACATCAACCTTTATAAAAAAAAAAAAAATTAAAAAAATAAAATAAAATACTGACTCTATACAGTTTTACAAAACCCTGTGTTAGCAGTAGCTCCACAGAGAGGAAACATGGGGAATTACGTTTTTGGTCCCCTTAGCAACTGGACGGGTGTGGGTGGGTGACGCAGGGCAGTAAGGTCTTGGAACTGAAGTAGGGAAAGAGGAAACTGGTTTAGCAAAAGGACCATGAGAGGTCTGGCTTGAGAAATTTTGCTTGATACCTAAATTCAAGTAAACTGCAAATCCTCTGTGGGCAGGGATTTTCTTGTCCCGCCCCAGCACTCAAAAGATGCTCGGTACGGACTGGCCTCGCCTCAGCCTTACGTAAAGCATTTCTGACACTGACGACATGGTTGTTATGCTAAACAAGTACTATTTTACTGAAGCATTAAACAAGCGCAGATTTAGCGGCAACTTAATGGTTGGCAAGGATACTAGTTGGAATGGACCTCACCCTTCGGTCCTCCCCCTGAACTAGGCGCTGAAGGCTCCACCTGGAAACTGGGGGTGTGGTATTAAGCCGACTCTCAAAAGTGAGATAACTGAGAGGTGGATAATTGACACCCGACAAATTAAAAAAACAAAACCAAACCCAACATGAATACTCCCTTACCTAGCCACCAGGGTTCCACGTTAGCTTCGTCTTATGCCCTTCGACAACATTCTTAAGTGCACTTTTTCCAGCTGTCCTGATTACCACCACTCCTAACTTTAGGCTCCCGAGCCCTTCAAGCAACCCATGTCAACTGCGTACATGTCCTCTGACAGCCATAACTAGACACATACAGTCAGTGTATACGTTTCTCCCCCATCCCCTTCCCTCTGATCCTCATCAAACTGAAATGTCTTCAAAGCCTAAGACAAAGTTTATTTTGTTCGCCGCCCCCCAGAGTCCAACGCGCCCCGCGGGCGCTCGAGGAACGCGTCCTGTGGTGTCGCGCGCTTTCAAGTAACCCACTGGGAAACCCTAGCGGGACGCGGGCAGCACTGCACGATGAGGGGGTAGGGAAGGCAGCGCCGGGCCGGGCCCGGACCATTGGGCCCTTTCCTCTCGGGTCCCCGCCTCTTCACAACGCCGCGCGCCTCTCCTCACAACCCGGTACAGCAAGGGACGCCCGCCCCCTCCACGCAGCTTTACTTTGACTCGTCTCTGCATGTGGCTCCGCCATTCCCGATGCACCAGGACCGACTCGTCAGCTTCCTCGTCAAAAACGTCCCCCTCCTCTCCAGGACCCTGGGCCAAAGGAGCGGCTCGAAACCACGACATCACTGAGGATTCCTCAGAGGCGCCGGCGCCGGAAACGCCGGCAACTCCTTCCGGTCCGAGGGGCGGGGGCGAAGACTGAGCGTGGGCGGGGGGCTGTGTGCCTCGCGGGATGGCTGCGCGTGCGCGTTGAAGTGCGCGTGGGTGTGCGCGGTGTTTCGACATTGGGAGGGCGTCCCAGGAGGGTTCTGGATCTGGGGAGGGTGTTGGCTCCCGCCCGAGCCTTTTTGCTACCTGGTGTTGTGGGAGCTCCCTCGCTTGACTCGAAGTGTGGGCGTGCAGTTATTGTGGGCGAGGCGAATTCCCCCCAAGTGGGGCCTGTCCGACCTTGACCTCTGCAGAAGGCGGCGCCGACCCTCAGTGAAACCCTGTCCCTTCCCATCAAGGTCTCTACAGGGGTCGGGTTTTGGAGACGCGCGCGTTGACAAAACCTTTCAAGGTAGTTCTTTTGAGGGATTCCGTCTGTCTTAAAATCCCCCTCAGGGCTTCCCTGGTGGCACAGTGGTTAAGAATCCGCCTGCCAATGCAGGGGACATGGGTTCGAGCCCTGGTCCGGGAAGATCCCACATGCCTCAGCGCAAGTAAGCCCACGTGTCACAACTACTGAGCCTGCGCTCTAGAGCCCATGAGCCACAACTACTGAGCCTGCGTGCCACAACTACTGAAGCCTGTGCGCCTAGAGCCTGTGCTCCACAACAAGAGAAGCCACCGCAATGAGAAGCCCACGCGCAGCAATGAAGAGCTGCAACTAGAGAAAGCCTGCATGCAGCAACAAAGACCCAACTCAGCCAAAAATAAATAAATAAATAAATTTATTTTAATAAATAAATAAATAAAAATAAAATCCCCCTCAGTGCATTTAAAGGGTTGGACAGCCCAACTTTTTTAATTGTAGGAGTCTGGAATGAAGTACAATAAGATCAAAAAATTAGATACTGCGGCCATTTTGAGATCAATAAATAAAGAGTGCATTTATAAAACGAATTGTATTTCTCATTGATTCACAGTATCTTGTGCTGACTCCAGTTCCTTCTCAAATGCCAGAAAAGACTATTGGTGAGGACGGGGACTTGTTTATCTGTATGTGCTCAGCACCAGCACCGTTCTGACCCATAGTAGATGTTGAAACAGATGTTAGTGAATGAATGGACACCAGCAGTATTCCTGTTTTGCCCTTTGTTTGCGTGCTCATGTGGTAATGATGACTTATTTAGCTAACATATTTTCTTGAAGAACTACCTTGTGCCAGGCACCGTTATAGGTTTTTGGGATACATCAGTGAACAACACAGACAAAAGTCCAAGTTCTGGTGGACTTGACATTCATGTAGAGTTGACAGAGGATAAACAATAAGCACTATATAAGTAAATTATACAGTTTTTTACAAGATCATAATAATGCTATGAAAAAAATTTAAAAGCAAGCAAAGTAAAGAGAGCTATATGAGTATGTGTGAGTGAGAGCGGTCAGGTGGTACAGGTTATAATTTTAAGTGTTCACAGAGAATTTTTTTGTATATATATTTTTAATATATGAAAAAATATATGATATATTTGGTAAGTTCATGGAATATGTATAAAAACATTGTATACTTTGCCACAAAAAATACCTTAATAAACTAAAAAGAATAGAGATTTTTACAGGTTATATTCTCTGATCATAATCCAACAAAATTGGTCATGAATAATAAAAATGACCCCAATAATTTTAACTATAATTTAAATATAATATTGGACATTATAAGCACCTTCCTAAATAACATTTGGATCAAAAAGGAAATAAAAATTAAAACAACATATTCAATAAACAATTGAAATCAGATACTTCCTACCAAAAAGACTTGGGAACAAATGAAAGCTATCCTATGAGGCAATTCTGTAGGCTTTAATGTCTTTATTATTAAAGAAGAAAGAAAAAAAAGACAAAATTATTATACATCTTAATTAGAAACAAAATGGTAGTAAGGGAAGCAATAAAGAAAACAATTGAAATTAATAAAATAGAAAAAAACCCCAAACCTCATTAGTAAATCCAAAAGCTGGTTCTTTGGAAATACCAATAAAACAGACAATCCTTTTTTGACCCTGATTAAAGACAAGAGAACAAAATTATACAAGATAGAAATGAGAAAGAAGGTAATGATAGAGGAGAAAATTCAAATATTATAAATCACTAACTAAAACTCAAGAGTAACACATCTGAAAACTTAGTTGATATGAATAACTTCCTAATAAAATTGATCCAACAAGGAGAAAACCTGAAGAAACTAATTACCATAGAAAAATTGGAGATTAAATATCTACTATAAAAAATAGCATGGAGACAATTTCACAGTTAAATGCTTGAAATCCTTTTTAATCTTTAAAGAATGATGGATAATTAAATGTTATTTTCTACTCTTCTAGGGCACAGAAAAAGATAGAAACTCCCTAAATCATTTCATGAAACCAGATTTACTGTCACCTGCTAAAGCTAATATGAAAAAACCCCAAAGTTCAAGTTAGCTTATGAATATGTATTCAAAAGAGAATCCAGTACCTTATCAAAGGAATAATTCAAGAGGTTTTATTTCATAAAAACAAACTGTGCAATATTAGGAAATCTGTAAGTATATTTCATTGCATCAATTTAAAGGAGAAAAACTATATGTTGTACTAATAAAAGTGGAAAAGTCATTTGAAAAATTTAAAAAATCATTATTAGCAAAACAAAATAGAAAGAATAGAAAGAAATTACAAATTGATAAGGACTTTATAAAAAAGTCCAACAGCAAGTACTATTCTAAACACTGAGATATTATGCTATTTCCTTTAAAGTAGGGAAAAGAGAAGACATCTGGTGATCACCATGATTATTCAAGATTCTTTTGGAGACTAGTGAATGCAAGAGAGAAGTAATCTGTATAAATGTTGGATAATAAGAGATGAAGTTATTTATTTGCTGTTTATGTGATTGTATGCCTAGAAAATCCAAAGGATTTTGGTTAAAAACAACTGAATAAGGGAATTTGATAAGGTCTCTGTATATAAGAAATATAAACAGACCAATAGCCTCTTTATTTTCTAACAGTAACCATTTAGAAATGTAGATGAGATAAATATTCCACTTGCAATACCAACAAATACTATTAGATACAGTCTTTATATATTCAGTATTTGGTATTTATTTAGTATAGCATTTATAAATGTTGGGAATACATTTTAAAAACTCAACTTTATTGAGGTATAATTTACATGTGGTAATATGCATACATTTTGAGTGTGCAGTTTGATGAGTTTTGACAAATATATATACCTGTGTAACCATCACCCAATCAAGATATAGAAATTTCCATCACCCTAGAAAATTCCCTCATACTTCTTTGCAGTCAATCATCAATGCCTCACAGAGGCAACCCCAATCTAATTTCTATCACTCAAGATTAGTTTTGCCAGTTTTAGAACTTCATAAAAATGGGATCACATATGTCCTTTTATGTATTTGGCTTCTTTGAGTCAACATAATGTTTTTGAGATTCATTCATGTGGTTGCATGTACCAGTAGGTTGTTCTTTGTTATTGCTAAGTACTCTTTTCATTGTATGGATATAGCATGGTTTGTCCATTCACTTGTTGTTGGACATTTGGACTGGCTGTCGTGAATAAAGCTGCTATGAACATTCTTGTACAGGTCATTTTGTGTACACATGTTTTCTCTAGGGTAAATATCTAGAAGTGGAATTGTTGAGTCAGGTGGTAAGTATAAATTTAACTTTATAAGAAACTGCCGAACTGTTTTCCAAAGTGATTGTACCACTTACACCCCCACCAGCATCGTATACGAGTGTCAGTTGCTCCACATCCTGTGGTTCCTCACTTGGAAAGAATTGTCAGTCTTTTTTTTTTTTTTTTTTAATCTTTTAAAAAATTAACCTAAAAAAACTGTAAAATTAAAAAAAATTAAAGTATAGTTGATTTACAATGTTGTGTTAGTTTTAGGTGTACCTCAAAGTGATTCCGTTATATACATATATGTATGTATGTATATATATATTGTTTTTTAGATTCTTTTCCATTATAGGGTATTATAAGTGTGTCCATAAAGCTCATAACTTAAAGCCCCATCCTGACAACAGATGGGCACCAAGGCAATTGCTACAGCTTATTCTTATATCCTTACTTTCAGTGAATAGATATTTATTGAGTGCCCAGTGAGACGGCGCCACGATACCCAGCAGTGTAAATAACAGATTTGCTTTCACCAAGCTTTCATCCTTAAGTTACCTGAATGGTGTTTGCATTCTGTGAAAGGCCTCTCCACGTTGCCTACGTCATCCTTGGCACATAACTTTTTTCACAGAAGGCAGCTCGATGCCCCAACAGCAACTATCCGCATAATCGGCAGGTTAATCAGCAGGTGAGCTCAGGTGCTTGCTGACTTGTGGAATCTCGTCGTGGGGACCGTGTGCCAGTATTGCTCTGGACTCATCACTGAAGAATGGCACTCTACTTGCATCCATGACCAGACTTGCGGCTTATACCTCAGCAATTTATTTAAATTATAAACCCCTCCAGTGCCCTTCAGTGGCCTCATCTGGGCTGTGCTGGCCCCCAGTGGGCAGGATGGGCATGAGGTGGGTGGCCAAGGATGCTGTGTCTGCATGGCTGCTGGAGGCACTGAGTGAGTCTGGGGCCAGCCTCCTGAGGTCTGCTGGGGCTGAGGCAGGAGGTACCATGGTTCAGCAGAGACCTAATTCCACAGGCAGCCTGAATGAGTAGGCGGAGACTGTGTCAGTCCCTGGCCCAGCAGGCCTGGGCAGCTGCTATCTGATCCCAAGAAGGGGAGGAGCATGGGCCCTGCCCTAGGCGTGACACAGCCTCCCAGCTGGGGTAGGGCCCACAGCACCTCGGGGCAGCTCAGGTTTGGCTAAGTTGTGGTGAGGGAGCTTCCTTTCCCCCTCCCAGCCTGGGGTTTAACCCGACCCCAGGGTTGTTCTCTGACACACACACACACACACACACACACACACACACACACACACACACGCACCTCGCTCCTCCTCCCACAGCTTAGCATGAATCTTTGCTTCTTATTTTCTTGATTTGTCTTTGCTGATGTTTTTATTTGGGGGCTGGCTGAGCCAAAGGGTCAGAAATCTGCCTTTGCCCACACCACTTGGCATTCTGGTTTTGGTGTATGCGTAGTTTTGAGTTTTTCTATGCTGGTTGTACTTATATTAACCCCCTGGTTGGTGTACAAACTTGCTCAGTGCTTTACTGAACCAAGACCCTAGCAGATGACTCATCAGGGCCTTCAAGAAGCCCTGCCCATTTCCTGAGATTCAGAATCCAGAGGTGGCTGGCTTTGGTTTAGCTGCTTCCATGACATTTCCTTTTGAATATCTCCAAACCTTAAAGTGTAAAGATTTTGTCCACACAGACAGACACACGTACGCTCCTGCTGCAGGCTGTCATGCACACTGAGACACTTTCAACTCAGCTGTTCGTGGACAAGGCATTTTGCGTCCATGGCCATCCATCCACCCATCCACTCTTCCATTCGTCCATCTGTCCATCCATGACAAGACAGCAGCAAGTTCTGACATGGTTCAGGCCCCAGGGTTCACAGCAGTGAGGGCTGGGCTTCCAGTGGGCTCAGGATGCAGGCCTTAGCCCTCACCCTAGGGCCTCCGCAGATAATAACATCCCTTTCTGAGGCAACAGAAGCCAGGGCCAAGTGGGTTATGAAAGTTTGAGCCTTTAACCCCAACTGGATGGGGGAACCTAAATCTTAGCCTGTGACTATCCTGAGATGGGGAAAAAAAAAAAAAAAAAAAAAGACAAATCAAGCATACAGATAACACTGAAACAGGAAAGAGTAAGAGTTCATGTCTGTGCTCGAGGTGTTCATATGGAGGGACAGGAAAGAGGGAAAGAGAAAGGGGAACATGGCGCACACACTCAGGAGTGCTGTCGAGGGCCTGGGGTACAGTGCTGACTCCTAGGGCAGGGAGGAGTACGGCTGTGGCCCATCCTAGGGGGCTGTAGCTTTCTCTCAGCCTCACACATACAAACAAAGCCCCTAGAAAAAAGGGGGCTTTTCTGGATACAGGAAGACAAGGGGTTAACCCAAACAATAAAGAAAAAAAACCCCAAAAGGCTCCTGCTAGACACTCTATTCAGTAGAGTCCCCTGTGCTATACAGTAGGTCCTTGTTGTTTACCTATTTTACGTATAGTAGTGTGTATATGTTAATCCCAAACTCCTAATTTATCCCTCTCCCCATTTTCCCCTTTGGTAACCATTAGTTTGTTTTCTATGTGGGTCTATTTCTGTTTTGTATATAAGTTCTTTTGTATCTTTTTTTTTTTTGATTCCACATATAAGCAATATCATATGATACTTGTCTTTCTCTGTCTGGCTTACTTCACTTAGTATGATAATCTCTATATCCATCCATGTTGCTACAAATGGCATTCTTTCATTCCTTTTCATGGCTGAGTAGTATTCCATTGTGTATATGTGTGTGTGTGTGTGTATGTATGTATATACATACATATACCATGTCAGTCTTTTTAATATTAGCTATTCTGATACTTGTGTGGTGATATCTTACTGTGGTTTTAATGTTAATTTTCCAGATGATTTATGATATTGAAAATCTTTTCATGTGCTTATTTGTCATTTGCGTATTTTAAAAAATGAAGTTTTCACCCATTTAAAAAAATTGGGTTGGGACTTCCGTGGTGGTCGAGTGGTTAAGACTCTGCACTTCCACGGCAGGGGATACGGGTTTAACCCTTGGTTGGGGAATTAAGATCTCACATGCCGTGCAGTGCAGCCAAAATAAATAAACAAATAAATAAAATAAAATAAAATTGGGTTGTCTTATTATTGTATTTTAAATTTTCTTTATATGTTCTGGGTATAGGTCTTTTGTCAGATACATGAATTACAAGTAGGTTCTTTGCATTAGTTGTATTCATCAGACAGTTGTGGAGATAGGGTTAGGAGTTCATGAAGTTTTTGGGTAGAGAGGGAGCATATTGCCTGCAGAAGGTAAAAAGAGGAGGGAGCATGATTAGACACGGAAAGCCTATGTAAAGGGTGCTGATCTGATCCCTGTGATAGGGTAGGAAGGGAGGAGGGAGTGGGGTAGGGCAGAGGGGCCTTCAGATTGGTGTGTAGATCTGGCAAAGTCTTGGCCAACATAAAAGGGGGCTCTGAAACAAAGGGCAAAGAGGTGTCCTGCGTTAGGCATACATGGCCATGCTCAGGGGATGCCCTGAAAGAGTATGGCCTTGGCTAGAAATCTGAGGGGCATCCTGTAGGTGCTTACAGATGGAGGCTGACAGCTATACTTCTTTGTCAAGAGCCTGATGATCTTTCAAGGTCCTTTTGAGTTTATGATTCTATTTTTTCCAAAAGAGCTTTCCTTTTTTTTTTTTTAAATGAGCTGTAAATAATAATGACATCTCCTGCATACATTTTGGTGTCACAGTGTGAACTTACTCAAAGTATTTAGTAAACTTATCTTGCAGTTCAATATCTCATATAAATACTCTATGATGAGGTCAACCTTTAGGATTCACTCTGTTCTTTTCGTGTTCTTCTGCTTATCGATCATCCTTGTCTTTTCTTTCAAAGCCTCAACAATTCTTTTTTATGTCCTTCTATTTCCCGTCTCCCGCTAAGTTTCATCCTTTATCTCAGTCTTCCACACTTTATTTGTGCCTTTTGCAAACTGCTATTTTGTAGTTGGTATAATAAACTCTTAAGAGGGCACAGACCTTTTCTTGATTCCTCTTCAGTTTCTAGCATACTGGCTTTAATCATTAAGTCTGTAGCAACCAGCCAACAGAACTCCGGATTTCTGTAGGTCACGGGAAGGGACTTTTCCTTGTCCCTTCTAAACTTTCATATGTTCTCTGAACATCTGTGGTATCCAGTGACTAAGTCTTTGGGCGCTGTCTTTTAATTGCTTATATCAGATTTTCTCTAAGACTGTAAAATATGTATTGGAATAATAAAATTGTTGTTATTGGTGAAAATGATAGGAGAGCATTAAAAATATGGCTTCTAAAGAGAGGGACTTAGAGTAAAGGCAGTAGATAATAGGTAGATCTTGGGCAGTTTTATTTTAAAGTATTGTGTCTATAGAAGGTCCTAGTTATAATATAGCTGTCAAAGCTAAGAGGAAAAGTATTAGTCCAATATAGAATGTTTCTAATGAAAGGATGAGGTAGCCATTTCAGACAGGAAGCCTGATTGATCTTTCTAATGGCCTATGGATGGACGGCTGTGTCTAATAGCATTTAAGCATGTTCAAGTCTGTCTAATCTTAAAACAAAATCCTTCCTCAACCCCAAGCTCTCCTCTAGCTATTGCTCTCTGCCTCTCCTTCTCTTTGCAGCTGAACTTCTCGGAAGAGTCAGTGTCTCCACTTCTCCACCTCTCACTTTTCAACCCACTGCAATCCGGCTTCCAACTCCACTATTCCATTTGAAATGGGAGTTGGGGGGGGGGGGTGGGCAAGTTCCACAAGATTTTCGCCGATGACTCTCAAATCTCTCCCTCCTGCCCAGGTCTTCTCTGCACATCAGACTCATGTATCCAGCTGTCTACAGGATGTCACCGCTTAGATTTACCATATGGATTTTAATGCATCGCATCTGAATTTGTCTTTTTACTTTCAATGCTCTTCCTCCTCTTATGTTCTCTAGCTCCTCGAGGCTCAAACTGTGGGGCAGGCACTTGTAGCGTCAGCATCACGTGGGAGCTTGTTAGAAATGCAGAGTTCCTGGTCCCATCCCAGACCTATTGAATCAGAATCCGCATCCTCAGGTGACTCATACGCACAGTCAAGTTTGAGAAGCACTGCAACTCATTGAATGGTCACCACATCAGCTCATTCTCCGTGCTGTAAGTATTTCTCACATTTTCCAGTATTTTCTCCATTCCCACTGCCCCTTCCCTGGTTCAGGCTACCATCCTGCTTTACCTGGATGTTATAACAGCTTCCTAACTGGTCCCCCTGCCTCACGTCTGGTCTCCCTTCCAGTCCATTTCCCCTGCTCAGCTGGAACGTGATTCCTAAAGCAAAATCTGATAGGGCCTTCCCTAGCTTAATTTTCTTCAATCCTTTCTGATGGTTCTCAAGATAAATTCCAAATTCCTTTACGTGGCCCAAAATGCCATGTGCGGTCTGGCTCCTCACCAGCTTTCTGGCCTCACTTCTTGCTACCTTTTACTCGCTACGTCCATTTTCAGGCCTTTGCCGCATAATTTTTCTTCTGCCTAGTAATGTAGCCTCTCCCTCTACCAAAGGCTACTTATATGTCAGGTCTTAACTTAGATGTCACTTTCATTTGGAAGCTTTCTCTGATCTCCCAAGTCTGAATGAGTTGTCCCTTTTATGTGTGTTATAGTCTTTACCACCCTTATATTATAAATACCTAATTGTCTTCATTCCCTGCTAGACTATAAGCTCTTTGAGGCAGGAACTGTGTGTCCTAGTTAACTACTTTATCCTTATTGCCTAGTATAATCCTCAATAAATATTTATTAAATAAGTGAATGAATTTCATTAAAACTTCTTTGAACACTGTATTCTAAGCAATTCCATGTTCCAGTTATAATTATGTAGTAATAAACTGTGTCTATAAATCCAGATTAAATTAAGTAAGAATTTACTAACATTAGGATGTTACAGGGGAAGGTAAAGTACTCTAGGCAAGACACAGAAAGTTATAATAAAAAAAATCACATTTCATGGATTTTAAAAAACTTTTCCTTTCAATTTTGTAACTATGTTTTCAGTATTTATTTATGCCAAGGTATAAACATTTAATTGATCTTAGCGTGTACAGTGAATCTTATGCTTCTTGGTCTTTCCCACTGTCCATCCCGCCCCCCCCCCCTTTTTAAAATAAATTTATTTATTCATTTATTTATTTTTGGCTGCGTTGGGTCTTTGTGGCTGCGTGCAGCTTTCTCTAGTTGCGGCGAGCGGGGGCTACTCTTTGTTGTGGTGCGTGGGCTTCTCATTGCGGTGGCTTCTCTTGTTGTGGAGCATGGGCTCTAGGCACGCAGGGTCAGTAGCTGTGGCTCGCGGGCTCTAGAGCGCAGGCTCAGTAGTTGTGGCGCACGGGCTTAGTTGCTCCGCGGCATGTGGGATCTTCCCAGACCAGGGCTTGAACCCGTGTCCCCTGCATTGGCAGGCGGATTCTTTACCACTGCACCACCAGGGAAGTCCTCCATCACCTTTGATGGTAGTGGAAAGACTGCATTTGGAATGAGAGTTGAAGACTGCTCCCCACTGGAAATGTGGTAGACATTGCTAGTACTCACCATTACCCGGTCCTTCTCCTGTTTCCGGTTACCCACAGTACTAGGTTTTCTAACCTGTTAGTGCATAGGTGGGTGCAAACATGGCTTATTCTGGCCAGTGGCTAGTAAGTGGCACTGATACCCTTCACTCCCCAGCTTAGTCCCTTAAAACTCCTGCTTGAGCTCCAGCTCTCTCTTCCCACTTCCCAGCAATCATAGTGGTCATGAATTGGGATGGTAGGGCCCCAGGACGGAGCCAGCCTGGATTTCTGAGTTACCACTAGGCGGAAATTTCCTTGGGGGGCCGAAGTCTAAGGTAGAAGTGAACTTTTAATTTGTTAAACTCGTAGAGTAAATGTGTTATCTAGCAGAGCCCTACAAATATAAGCACTGTCTGTGCTCTGTCTGATCTTTCTGGGTGTTTGCTTCTACTCACATGGTTTCAGATTAGCACCCAGGCAATTCAGGTCTCCCTCTCCTCATCAGTATCTTCACGCCAGACCTTACCTCTGCTTTAGACTTGCATATTTAGGTATAAATTGGACATCTGCACAAAGAGCTACCACAGGAACCTCAGACTTAATATGTGTAAAACTGAACTCATTGTCTTTCTGTCCCAAACCTGGTCTTCTTCCTGTATTTTCAATATCAGATAATAGAATGACTGTGCCCTCCGTGTTTTGACAGGTAGTATAGCGGAGAAGTTGATTGAGTATGGGTTGTATTCCCATACTCAAACAAAATAGGTTGCATACATCTCTACAATGGAATATCATTCAGCCATGAAAAGAATGAAGACTGATACCTGCTACAACATGGGTGAACCTCGAAAACATTATGCTAAGTGAAAGACGCCAGTCACAAAAGGCTGCGTATTGTGTGATTCCATTATATGAAATGTCCACAATAGGCAGATCCACAGAGCAGAAAATACATTATTTGTCGAGGGTTAGGAGGAGGTGAAGTGGAGAGTGGCTGACTGCTAATGGGTACAAGGTTTTTTTTAATGGAATATCGAAAATATTCTGGAATTAGATAATGTTGATAGTCACACAGCTTTGTGAATATCCTAAAAACCGCTGAATTATATACTTTAAAAGGTGAGTTTTATGGCATGAGAATTATATCTCAGTTTTTAAAAATTACCAGTAGAGAAGAATGAAATTTTAAAAAATCAATAGCTTATACTTCTGGACAGAACAGAAGACTGAAGACTAGTTTTGAAGACAGTCTGTTATTTTACTGCACAGATTTCATTTAAAGAATACAATGCACCATCAGTGTTTGGAGAACATGGTGTCTCTATTAATGATATAACATCAGTTTTACACTGTAAAGCCAAACTCAGTGGTACAATTTATACTAAACAATGTTACTTCAAGATGGCTAGCAGAATGACAATGGAGAAAGAGGAAAAAGTGTTAAGTTGAAGCATCTGCAAGTGTAAGATTAAAAACTACATCATACAAATCTGGAAATCATAATTGTTTTGTGGAATGTCAGTTAAAGTTATATTCACTCGTGTAGTTATTTAGTAGTAATTGTGTAGTAATTAAAGTCTAGTTGGTCAAAAAACAAAAACAAGTATAGGCCCTGGTGTTAGACTGAATTCAGTCAAAATTTAGCCCTTCCACTTTCTAGCTACGTGGCCTTGGACTTAATTTTCCTATGCTTTGGTTTTCTCACCTATAAAATGGAGATCACACCGTAAATTGTAAGATGTACCATTATATTATGTACCTTTAAAAACAAATGCTGCAATCAGAACCACAGTGAGATACCACTTCATACTCACTAGATGTCTTTAAACAAAAAGTAACTGAGAGACTTTGATATTTGGACTGGCTCATTGGAGTTTAGAAGTTGCCACTCTATCCCAATAACAATTAAAACACTGAACAAATGGAAAAATCAACAATTCTTCTTAGATCCATTAGAGAAGTGAAGTCACAGGTCAAGCTGCTGTCTCCCAAACCGGAGAGACAGAAAGCTGATACAGAGAATCACAACTTACTAGAGCACAAAATCAAAAGCAGAAACCTCTGTGGACACCAGTGCCAGGGTAGGAAGATCTGAACTGCAATTGACAAATTCCTGGAGGCCCAGGGGGATCCAGTAATAAGAGGACCCCCACTTAGAAGCCACCAAGATGCCCTTCAGTAGGTGAATTGGTAAAT
This sequence comes from Eschrichtius robustus, assembly GCF_028021215.1. Taxonomy (NCBI): domain Eukaryota; kingdom Metazoa; phylum Chordata; class Mammalia; order Artiodactyla; family Eschrichtiidae; genus Eschrichtius; species Eschrichtius robustus. The sequence goes on from NC_090831.1 coordinate 13,931,373, forward strand.
AAACTGTGGTGCGTCCAACAATGGAATAATATACAGCAACAAAAAGAAATGAATTATCAAGCCATGAAAGGACATGGAGGGAACTTAAATGCATATTATTAAGTGAAAGAAGCCAGTCTGAAAAAGCTACATTACTGTATGATTTCAGTTATATGACATTCTAGGAAGACAAAATGAGGAGACAGTAAAAAGATCAGTGGTTGCAAGGGTTTAGTGGGAGGAGAGGTAAGAGTAAGTGAAACAGAGAGGATTTTTAGGGCAGTGAAACTACCCTGTATGATATTTTGTCATGGTGATTACACAACATGGATAAATTTGTCCAAACCACAGAATGTACAACACCAAGAGTGAACCCTAAAGTAAACTATGGACCCTGATAATGATGTGTCCTTGAGGTTCATCAGTTGTAAGAAATGTACTACTATAGATCAAGGAGGCCAGGGAGGGGCAGGAGTTATATGGGAAATATCTACCTTCTGTTCAATTTTGGTGTGAACCTAAAGCTGCTCTAAAAAGTAAAGTATTATTTAAAAAAATACTGAGCAACTTCTTATAAAAAGGTTGAATTTTGTAAGAGAGTGGGAAGGGAGGCTGCAGGGAGAAAAAAAGAGGCAAAAACTTTTGCTGCTGATATAACCCTATGCCTCAACTTTTGCTGGCCCTTATAAAAACATGCGGTGCAGAAGATCAGAACAGACGTTTCATCAAAGAAGATATACAGGTGACAAGAAATTCAACATCATTAGTCATTAGGGAAATGCAAAACAAAACCACAATAAGACACCACTACACACCTATTGGAATGACCAGTATTAAAAACACTGACCATAACAATTGCTCCTGAGGATATGAAGGAACTGGGACTCTCAAATACTGCCCTCATGATATTACATGCTAAAAAAGGCTACAGCCACCTAGTAAAACAGTCTGGCAGTTTCTTAAAAAACTACCATGCAACCCAGCTATTCCATTCTTAGGTATTTGCCCAAGAGAAATTAAAGCCCATGTCCATACAAAGACTTGTACATGAATGGTCATAGCAGGTTTTTTTGTTTTGTTGTTGTTGCTTTTTTGTAATAGTCAAACTGTAGTTTATCTATCCCATGGATACCACTACTCAGCAATAAAAAAGAATGGCTATTGATACATCCAACGACATAGATTAATTTCAAGATAATTATGTGGAGTGAAAGAAGCCATACAAAAAAGAATATATACTCAATGAATCAATTTGTATAAAACTCTAGGAAATGAAAATTAACCTCTAGCGACAGCAAGCAGATCAATGGTTGCCTAGGGATGGGCAGGTGGAGGGGTGAGGAGAGGCAGGATGAAAGGGTTATATGGATATGTTCATTATCTCGATTGTGGTGATGGCTTCACCGGCATATATGTCAAAGTTTATCAAATTGTACACTTCAAAAATGTGCATATCTAGTAACAAATAGAAACAATAAAATAAAAACTATTTATGATAGGATCAAATAATCAAATATTTAGGACTAAGTCCAATACTGTGTTGAATAAGAGTGGTCATAGCAGGCACCCATGTTTTGTTCCTGATCTGAGAGGAAAAGCTTTCAACCTTTCATCATTGAGTATGATGTTAGTTGTGAGTTTGTTGTATACGGTCTCTATTATGTCAAGGTACGTCGCTTCTATACACACTTTGTTGAGGATTTTTATTATGAAAGAATGTTGTATTTTGTCAAATGCTTTTTTTGCATCTATTTAGATGCTCATACAATTTTTACCTTTTATTCTATTAATGTGGTGTATCATATTTGTTGATTTCATATGTTGATCTATTCTTGCATCCCAGAGATAAATCCCTCTTGATCATGGCGTATGATCCTTTTTTCTAATATAAATTTTTAAAAAATTTTTATTTATTTACTATTTATTTTTGGCTGCATTGGGTCTTCACTGCTACGCGTGGGCTTTCTCTGGTTGCGGCGAGCGGGGGCTGTTCTTTGTTGCGTGCATGGGCTTCTCATTGTGGTGACTTCTCTTGTTGCGGAGCACAGGCTCTGGGTGCGTGGGCTTCAGTAGTTGTGGCACACGGGCTCAGTAGTTGTGGCACACGGGCTCAGTAGTTGTAGCTTGAGGGCTTTAGAGCGCAGGCTCAGTAATTGTGGTGCACGGGCTTAGTTGCTCCACAGCACGTGGGATCTTCCCAGACCAGGGCTCGAACCCATGTCCCCTGCATTGGCAGGTGGATTCTTAACCCCTGCGCCACAAGGGGAGTCTGGCGTATGATCCTTTTAGTGTGCTGTTGCATCTGGTTTGCTAATATCTTGTTGAGAATATTTTGTATCTATATTCATCAGGGATATTCATCTATGATTTTCTTTTCTTGTAGTGTCCTTATCTAGTTTTGGTATCAGGGTAATGCTGGCTTTGTAAAATGAGTTTGCAGTGTTTCCTCCTTTTCAATTTTTTGGGGAAAGTTTGAGACGGATTGGCATTAGTTCTTTTTAAAATGTTTGGTTGAATTTGCCAGTGAACGCATGTGGTTCTGGGCTTTTCTGTGTTGGGAGGTTTTTTAAAAATGTTTTTAAATTTAATTTAATTTAAAAATTTTATTTATTTATTTACATCTGTTGAGAGGTTTTTGATTGCTGATTCAATCTCCTTACTCATCACTGGTCTGTTTAGATTTTCAATTTCTTTATGATTCAGTCTTGATAAGTCATGTGTTTCTGGGGATTTATCCATTTCTTCTAGGTTATCCAACTTGTTGGCATATAATTGCTCATAGTAGTCTCTTATGATTCTATGTATTTCTATAGTATCAGTTATAATTTCTCCTCTTTCATCTTATTTTATTTATTTGAGTATTCTCTTTTTTTCTTAGTTAGTTTAGGCAAAGATTTGTCAATCTTTTAATCTTTGCAAAAAAACCCAACTTTTAGATTTTTTTTTTTTTTTTTTTTTAATTTCACTTATTTACTTATGGCTGTGTTGGGTCTTCGTTTCTGTGCGAGGGCTTTCTCTAGTTGCGGCGAGCGGGGGCCACTCCTCATCGCTGTGCGCGGGCCTCTCACTATCGCGGCCTCTCCCGTTGCGGAGCAGAGGCTCCAGACGCGCAGGCTCAGCAATTGTGGCTCACGGGCCCAGTTGCTCCGCAGCATGTGGGATCCTCCCAGACCAGGGCTTGAACCCGTGTCCCCTGCATTGGCAGGCAGATTCTCAACCACTGCGCCACCAGGGAAGCCCCCCAACTTTTAGATTTTTTCTGTTGTTTTCCTGTCTCTATTTCACTTATTTCTACTTTGATTTTTATTATTTCCTTTTTCTGGTTACCTTGGGCTTAGTTCTTCTTTTTCTAGTTCCTTGAGGTGTAAAGCTAGGTTGTTTTTGAATTGTCTTTTTTCTTAAGATGTGCATTTATTGCTATAAACTTCCCTCTAAGAATTACTTTTGCAGCATCCCATAGGTTTTGGTATGTTGTATTTCTATCTTCATCAGTTTGAGATATTTTAAAATTTCCCTTTTGATTTATTCTTTTACCTTTTGGTTGTTAAGGAGTATGTTGTTTAGTTTCCACGTGTTTATAAATTTACTTGTTTTTCATGACCTTGACAGCCCTGTGGAGTACTGGCAAGCTCTCCTGTAGAATGTCCCCAGTATGAGTTTGCCTGCTATTTTTCCTGTAATTAGACTGGAGTTATGTTTTTTTAGAAAGAATACCAGAGAGGTGAAGTACCCTTTTTATCACATCATTTCAGGGGGTAAATGACATCCACATGACATACTGGTAATGTTAACCATCATCAGTTGTTTAACGTAGTGTTTTGCAGGTTTCACCACGGTAAATATATTATTTAATACGATTAAAATATAAGGTCTATGAGACTAGAGATGCTGTATGTTTTGTTTACTGCCATATCCTCAATGTCTAGAACAGTACATGACTCATAGGCACTCAATAAGTGTTTGTTGAATGAATAAATGAACAAATGGAAGGATGAATTAGAGATCCTTAGCTTCCCACTCTACTCGACTCTTTTAAAAAATTTGTTCTGACCATACTTGTGATCACTAACAGCAATTATATGAGAGCAGATAGTCTATATGCACGAATACATATTGGCAGTAGCACACATTAGTTGACCGGTGACTTACTTACTAAGACTATATTTAATTTTGGTTTGAAAAGCCAGGGCAAGATTATCTAGGCCACCTTTGTCCAGGTTGGGAATTAGCATGCAGCATTTGAATGAGGTTAGGTTTTGGTAAGACCTAGCTTTTCAAATCTCATTTCTACCACTTCTGAGCATTGTGTTTCTGGGCAAATGTTTTAGCCTCTTTGACTATCTCATGTCTGGTATGGGGGTGGTTTTTCTTTCCTTGTAAACTGATATTAGGATTTAGTGAAATCACATAACAAGTGCCTCAGTGTCTGGCATTTTGCTCAATAAATGTTGGTTTTTACTTCACTTTCCACAATCTTCTGAAGCATGTGGATGAATTAATTCTTCTATTCTGGGACAGTCCTTTTCTACAAAAGAGCATTTTTTTATTTGGAAGATCAGTGCAGACAATTCCATTTCATTAAAGAGCTGGTGATTTAATAATTTACTTAGAAACAGGCTGTGGCTTCCATTATAAAACTCATCTGGCATAAGTGCATAGAACCACTATTATTTTCCTACAGGCAGGAAAGCTGACGGAATAGAAATACTTTACAAATGTGCACAGAACGGTTTACCCTCATGCAATGTCTGCACCTGAAGAAATATCATATAGTGCCCTGCAGTGGATGTGGCTCAACATAAAATCTGTCACTTCCCAAGCACTTGAAATATTGCCCCATTTCTTATACCCCTGCACTGCACGTGCTTATTTGGTAATGCTGGCCTTGCCTCCTTATTTCAGCAGTTGAAGTGACAAAGCCCTGTTTTATAACTTACCAAGTGATTGAAGGTGCCAGGCAGATCTGTATTACCCCAGTAATGTCACTGATTCCTAGTTCTTAAAGAAGAAGAAAGGACAGTGAGCATTTAGCTTGAGGGTGGTGTGTTCTGTGGGAATTATATTCTCTGCAAGTTGTTTATGACTTTTTTCTTCTGTACAGCCAGAGGAGTGGAGGGACATATTTCAAATTCCCATTGGCAAGGGTTCCTGGTTCTTTTATAAAGATTTGTAAAATTCCAACCCTTTGAATCTTGTCAGCGGTCTGTGGACATCCTCCAGGCTTTCCTATCATAAAGCTTTCAACACACAGAGCTGAGTGGGCTGGGCAGGAAACGTGTATGTGAGAGTGTGTGCCTGCATGTGTGTGCGTGTGTACGTGTGTGTCTATATGAAGCTGCCTTGATTGAAATGCCAATATTCTGTCACTTTCTGGTCGGAATTTATCATAGCAATAAAACGGAAGCATCCCCCTACATCGTGAAGAGTAGCAGTTGAGTCTTGCTATTTATTTCGTTGAGTCAGCTTAATGTAGATCAGTGTTCAGGTCTTCCTTTTGGTTCCTTTCTTGTTTCTCTTCTCTAGAGCTTCTCAAAGCTGTTGAGTTCAGGTGAAAATCGTTGCCCTGGAGCTGTGACAGTTCTCCACGTGGCGAGGGGCAGGGATCAAGTTCAATCTTCAGGGATGATCAGTGTGAGTGGAATTTGCCAAGTTCTATGGTTTGAAAATGTCTACATTTTCTATTTTCAACTCCTCTTGGAAAGTATAAATCACCAAATATTGGCAAAGTTTTCACTTCTTCCCAAATCATCAGATAATGGATAGTGGAGGTTGCCCAGCCACAGAAGTTGGTCTGTGGTCTGCAGGTTCAAAAAAGCACTTCATAACTGTTCTCAGAAGCTTTTGAGTTTTGGGAGCAAATGACAGAAAAACAGAATTAAGCAATAGTCATCTTTTTAGGAGGACAGACTTCAGCTGTTTCTTTTATTCTTTGTAGGATGATTCAGATTCAAAAGTTTCTATGGTTCCGTAAACCAGGATGCTGTACAAAAAATAAATTGAGTCATAAACACCGCCAAACAGGTTTGATTTCCCCATGAACACTGTGATGGTTAATTTTATGTGCTGACTTGACTGGGCTTAAGGGATGTCCAGATAGCTGGTGAAACATTGTTTTTGGGTGTGCCTGTGAGGGTGTCTCAGGAGGAGATTAGCATTTGAATCAGTAGACTGAGTCAAGAAGATCATCCTCCCCAATGTGGGTGGGCGGGCATCCTTCAATCTGTTGAGGGCCTGAGTAGAACAAAAAGGTGGAGGAATTCTCTCTCTCAGCTTGAGCTGGGAGACATCCATCTTCTCCTGTCCTTGGACACTGGTGCTCCTGGTTCTCGGTCTTTCTGACTTAGATTGGACTAACCCCATCAGCCCCATGATTCTCAGGCTTTCTGACTGGGGCCACCAGGGAAGCCCCTGGAGAAGGGGCACTTTTGATGAGGCATCGCGGTAAGAGGTCTGAAGGCGAGTGGGATGAACAGGACGTGTATGTGCCGGAGACGCCATGTGAATGGGAGGCAAAGGGAGACTCGCTTGACCGAGGGAGGGAGGTGGTTCAACAGCCATTTTAAATTACTGGTGTTTTTCTGGATTGTGAAATACGATTCTAAATGCAGGGAGAAAGCAGCCAAGTCCCCCACATTGATCAGAATGAAAACAAGGCTAATGTCCACTTGGGCAGCCCCCTCTTAGAGCCCACTCTTAGAGCCCACTCCTCTACCTAAAGGAAGGGAGCTGAGAAGCTCTTAACTCTCAAAACTTTGTATAGTGAGAGTTTATGCACCAGGAACCTGTTTCTGCACGATAGTACAGTAAGATAAAAAGTATAACAAGCGGGGTGAATGCAATTAAAGATACATATGCAAAGATAAATTTGGTGTTTCATAAAATCATTTTGGGGGAGGTAGAACTCATTAGGTTGTGAAAATGAATCACGGTGAGAACAAGGTCCCATTGGCAGAGGATCACTCACCGCAGAGCAGTTCCGCTGTTGTCTTGGGGCTCTGCGTGGAGTGTGGATTGATGATGATCCCTTCTTTATTGAGACTCTGGGCTCACATCTCGTTTATGCTTATGCCTGCCAGAAGGAAGAGCCTTTATTTGTTATTGCATTTCTCAGCCGTTTCTTGATCTCTGAGGCTCGAGTGCAGAGATGCTGAAGTGGTACAGTAAGTACGCCTGGGAAATGCATCGGTAAACACTAAAAGAGAAGACAGTGCCGAGGGCAGGAGCTTATTCCACAGGATAACGGGGATGAAGTTAAGAAAAGGAAAGATCAATGTTCAATATCAGGAAAAATACCCTGGCCGTTCAACTGTAAAAATAACTTCCCAAGGGAAGCTGTGAAAATCCCACTACCTGAGGCATTTGAGAATAGATGGGGTGATGTACTGGAGATTATCCTGCAGGGAGTCAAATGTCCTCTGGTCCAGGGAGTGAACTAAAATAGCCACAAACCCCACAAAATCGTCTTTTGTGGTTAAGATTCTGGGAATCCAGTCAGGTCTTGCTTTATTGAATCCTTTGCTATACAACCAGTATGAATTTCCCCAGGCTGAATTGAAGAATTGAAGCATCTTAGAACTTGAGCCTTGGCAGGCACTTGTGCCCATGGCCTGGCCAGTTAAGAGCCTATTCCATGTGGCATCTGTCTTACATGTTGCACTGATTGGTGGTGTGGTTCCCACCCCCTTCCCTCCCTTCCCTTCCTCTCTTCTCCTCAATAAAGGAAACAGATGTGGGGTGGCAAAAGCTTGGAAACCACTCCTCTGCGATGAGTCATCCTGGTATGCCTGTTGGATGCCTGCTCTCTCCTGCTCAATGCACTGTGGTTTGGCATTTGGAGGAGAATGTGGGTCTCACCAGAGCCAACGTGAGACACGGGAACTGCTGAGGTCTGCTGGCCATTCCGCAGTGGACAAGGCCTGCAAAGCCTGTAGAGTTGCCATTAAAATCTTCTCCCTGCTCCTGCCCCAGAGATCTGCTCGGGGTTCTGGGTCTTTCTGTTTTACAGCTATTGTTAATGATTTGATGCGGGGGGTGGGGTAAGGGGGCAGAAGGGAGAGGAGGAAAGTTTTAATTCCCTGAGGATAGACCAAACCTGTAGTCAAGTTCAGCTCTAAGAGACTCCAGAGTGAAAATGTTGAAGGCCAGCTACTCATTCTTCTTTCCTCTCCTAATTAATTGCAACTGATCCCAAAATACTTATATTTGGGGGAAGTCTCTGAAGCTGGAGCTGGATCAAGTTGCTGATATGGTCACAGAACTGGATCTGAGGCAAGCACAGGAGCCTAGGCAAGTCAAAAGGCTGAGAAGGCATTTTTCACAAAGGTAGAACAATCTTAAAATTTGTATGGAACCATGAAAGACCTTGAATAGCCAAAGCACTCTTGAGAAAGAAGAACAAAGATGGAGACATTATGGTCCCTGATTTCAGACTATATTACAAAAAACTATATTATAGTAATCAAAGCAGTATGGAATTGTCATAAAAACAGACACATAGATCACTGAAACAGAATAGAGAGCCCATGCACATATCATCAATTAATTTACAACAAAGTGGTCAAGAATACACAGTGAGGAAAGATAGTCTCTTCAATAAACGATGTTGGGAAAACAGGACAGCCACATGTAAAAGAATGAAACTGGACCACTATCTTACACCACACACAAAAGTTAACTCAAAATGGATCAACGACTTGAACGTAAGACCTGAAACCATAAAACTCCTAGAAGAAAACATAGGCTGTAAACTTCCTTGACACTGGTCTTGGCAATGATTATTGAATTTGACACCATACGCAAAGGCAACAAAAGCAAAAATCAAGTGGGACTACATAAAACTCAAAAGCTTCTTCACAGCAAAGGAAACCAGCAACAAAATGAAAAGGCAACCTACTGAATGGGAGAAAACATTTGTAAATCATATATATCTGATTAACATACAAAATATATAAACAACTCATACAACTCAGTAGAAAAAACAAATAATCTGATTAAAAAATGGACAAAAGATTTGAATAGATATTTTTCCAAAGAAGATATATAGATGGCCAACAGGTACCTGAAAAGGTGCTCAACATCACTAATCATCAGGGAAATGCAAATCAAAACCACAATGAGATATTACCTCACACCTGTCAGAATGGCTATTATCAACAAGACTCAAAATAACAAGTGTTGGCAAGAATGTGGAGAAAAGGGAACCCTTGTTCACTCTTATTGGGAATGTAAATTGGTGCAGCCAGTACAGAAAACAGTATGAGGTTCCCCCCAAAATTAAAAGTAGAGCTACCATATGAAATAACCAGGAATTCCATTTCTGGATATTTATCTGAAGAAAATGAAAACACTAATTCAAAAAGATATATGCAACTCCATGTTCATTGCAGCGTTATTTACAATAGCCAAGATATGGAAGCAACCTAAGTGTCCATGGATGGATGAATGGATAAAGAAAATGTGATATGTATATATTTTATATATATATATATGATATATATGAAGTATGATACACATACACACACAATGGAATATTATTCAGCCATGAAAAAGAATGAAATCTTGCCATTTGCAACAACACAGATGGACTTGAGGACATTATGCTGAGTGAAGTAAGTCAGATAAAGACAAATATTTTATGATCTTGCTTATTTGTGAAATCTTAAAAAAAAAAAACCCCACAAAAACCCAACCAACCAACCAAACAAACAAACAAACAAAAACCCTAAGCTTATGGATACAGAGAACAGGTTGGTGGTCGCCAGAGGTCAGGGGGTGGGCACATGGGTGAAGGGGGCTAAAAAGTACAAACTTCCAGCTGTAAAATAAATGTCATGTTGATGTAATGTACAGCATGGAGACTATAGTTAATACTGTATTGTATATCTGAAAGTTGCTAAGTTTAGATATTAAAATTTTTCATCACAAGGAAAGAAATTTGTAACTGTGTAGTGATGGGTAACTAAATTATTGTCATGATCATTTCACAATATATACGAATATCAAATCATTATGTTGTATACCTGAAACTAGTATAATGTTATATGTCAATTATATCTAAATTTAAAAAAAGAGAGACTGAGAAGGACTTGTAAGTCAGTTCTTGGGGTGTTTTCCAACTCAGTTTATTCCACACTTTCTCAGTTGATTGGAATGTGTAGCAATTTTTTCCACACAGTAGACTCTGGCCATTTATGGACGTAACATTTACAGTTTAAGCCACTTTAGCGTGATCCAGAAGTCCATTCTGTAAGGCAGAGTGCAAAGTTTTGCTGAGGCATGAATTTCAGTCACTGAACTGCAAAGTAGTTGTGGCTGAGAGTTATCTAGTGACTGGATCCAGCTCATTGCCCAGTCTCTACCTCTTACGGCAGCCCTTGCCATTTTCTTCGTTGTTCTGTGTGAGGTTTGGAGACATCCTTGGTGAATGCTGTGATTCTTAAATGCCTTGTGATTACAAGCCATAGCCCAGCCTGGCCCAGCCCAGCCTTCCTCAACAGGCACAATCGTAAAGAAGACCCAAGGAGCTGTCAACAGAACAAATTTGAACCTGTTCAACACTACTTATTCATCTTTTGTTGTGGGCCAGGCCCTGTGTTAGGTGTCATAAGAGTTACAAAGATGAATATGACCTAGGTTGTGCCCTCAAAGAAAATACAACCAATAGGAGGAAAAAAACAGCACAAATGACCGTAATATAGGGCAGTGCCAGATAACCGCTCTGGGGTGTTTTTCACACCAACAACAAATTCTCTGATTCTTCAGACATCATCTTGGTGCTCAATGATTCAATTCAATTCTGACACTACTTGGAGTTCGCGCAGGCCTCCCAGTTTAAGGGTTCAGTCTCATAAGACTATCCCCCGCTTCAGATGCCAGTCACGAATCCTGGGCCTGCCGTACTTCTGACCTACCGGCTATAAATTGGGTGTTCCCATGACTTCCCCTTTAGGTTTGGTAATTTGCTAGAATGGCTCACAGAACTAAGGAACCCACTTTACTTATGTTTACCAGTTTATTATGAAGGATACAAATGAATACCAGCTGAAGAGGTGCACATGATGAGGTCTGGAGAGGTCTCAAGCACAGGGGCTTCTGTCCCGCTGAGTTGGGGATCACCACCCTCCCAGCACATGGATACATTCACCAACCCAGAAGATCTCTGAACCCTGTTGTTTAGGGATTTCATCACACATGAATGATTGATTAAATCATTGGCCCTTGGTGACTGGACTCCGTCTCCAGCCCCTCTCCTCTTCCAGGAGGTTGGAGGGTGGGACTGAAAGTTCCAAGCTTCTAATCCAGGCCTGGTTTTTCTAGAGACCAGCCTCCATCCAGAGGCAGTCTAGAGCCAACCCCCATCTCATTAGCATACAAAAGACACTCTAATCACTCTGGAGATTCCAAGAGTTTTAGGTAATTTATGCCCAGGACCTGGGAACAAAACCAAATATTTATTTTTTATTACATCACAACCACTATAAGGAAATTACAAGTAAAGTGTTTCATGACTTACAAGAAAGATCAGATCTACTTTTAAGACCTCATGTTGTGATATCAGGATGTCACGTAATATGAAAGAACTTGGATTCTGGAGCCTGCCAGCCCTGGGTTTGACTTCTGGGGCAAATCTCATAGCTACTCTTCTACCTCTTCATCACAAAATTGAGCAATGTCAATTCCCCTGGCAAGAGTGTGAGTAACCTCAGATCTCTTATAGGACAGGGACTTCTTGCCTAGAGTGTTATATTGTTTGCTTGTCTGTTCAGTCCTCTACAGAGCTGTGTTGCTTTTTTTTTTTTTGCAAGAAACCACAATAAGATGGGGAGATTACTGCTTGAAACTTGCAATCCTATTATCTGCCAGCCTATGAAAGATAAAAAGTGCCACTAGTGTAACCAGAAAGTCATTTTTCAGTAGCCATAGGTGACAAGAATCACATTTATTTACCAGGACATCTTGATGTGGCATATAAATATTCAGGTTCTGTAGACTTCAAAAAAGATATAATATCTCCTTTTTTGTGTAACACTAGCTTCAAGGTCAGATTTGGGATGACTCAAAAATAGGAACTAGGAATTCTTATACAGGAGAGAAAAGGAGCTGTTGGGGAGTAGGCTGAAGAGGATTGAGGAAGTAGAAACTGAAAAGTGAAGTAGGGGTTGACATGTGGGTTTGGAAATCATACGGCTGGGTGTATTACCCTTAGGCCCAGGCAGATGGGCCTCTGCTCTGGTCCCATGCTTACCAGCTCTGGCCCTCCTCCAGCTGTGACTTTCCTATGGGACGAGATGGAGGCTAAGGGATGTGCCCACCCAGAGCCCATGCCCCCCTACTTCTAGACTATCCTCTAAATACCAGGGACACCGGAATTCCCTGCCTGAACACCAAGGCTTGCATGAGTTTCTTTCTCAGGTCTGTCCTTTTGAGGCCTAATGGTGCCTGCCATCTATGTACCCAAAGAGTGGCCAAGGAGTGGCTGTTTGGCAGGGGTGGGGGAGAAAGAAGTTGGCTGGGTGAGCTGGGTTGCTTGTGTGCACATGGAAAAGGTCTTTCATGATCTGGGCAGAACCAAAGGAGGAATGAGAGAAAGGAGCGGGCTGTGGGCCAGGGGCCTCCATTCATATTATTACCCTAGGTCTGCAAATGTTGGTGGCAGGCCTGCACTAGAGTCCAGGTTTATAACTTTTCAAGCAAAAACACTGAATTTGCAAATAGTTCCTGATAGAATTAAACTGGCTTGTCCTAGAGTCAGCCCTGTTTTTACCTCGCTCTGCCATGTCACTTATTCGGCAAATAGTGCATGGTCATAGCATTAGGACCTCCTAACCCATAGCTATGGTCCTTGTGATACTGGAGTAACTTAAAAAGGAGAAGACTGTCTGTCCTAGAGTTTAGGGGAACGTCATGATGTCCACTCTCTATGAGAGGAGGGAGGCAGTGTGCCTTCTGGGTCTGACTCAGAGAGGGAAATTTTCCCAGAGGCTTTGGAATCAAATGCAGACCTGCCCTGAGGCCTGGACAGACGGGACCCTTGGCCCAGCCCTGCACCTCAGGGGACTCTGCTTTTTGGAGTGCCTGCCTTGAACCTTTCTCATTTCCACCCTGGCACTGGGGACAGGCCAGAGTTAGCCGTGCCATCCAGATGGGACTCCTTGGCCCTGTACCAGGACCCATGTTGGCCCTGGCGCTCCTTCCTCCCTTTTAGGGCATTCTCCCACCCTCTACTGCTCTGTGGGATTGGCCAGATTCCCCAGGAGACCTGAGACTCATGCCTGTGGTGTCATCCCGGAACCGGGACCCTGGTTCCAGGAGGGCTGCCTGGGGAGAGGATAGCTCCTGTTGACTGATTGGTATTTCTTTCATGGGATCATAAGAAATTGGGCAACTAGCTGTGCTAATACACAGATTCTGGTGACTCAAATGGCTTATACAGACAGAGGCCCTGCAAAAAAATATTTGTCTGGGCTCCACACACCCTAGGAGCAGTGCTATTTAAGTGCTTGTGCAAATGTCAATCTCTTCCCTCAGTTTTCCTCCGAACTCTGCTGTCTCCTAAATCCCATAACAAAGACCCCAATTCTTTAAAGAGCAGAAACAGAGAGGTGGAGGGGAAGTCCTAAGTGTTTAATTCCTCTGTCTTCCTTGACTTAGATGGTGTGGCTTCCTGACTTCCTAGCTGCATGGAGCCTTGCCTTCTGTTTCCATGTGGGATGCTGGCCTGGGTGAATCCTACAGACAGGGGGATGGGGGAGACGTCAACAGTATTGGAGGGCAACTGGTAGGGGCGTTAAGGAGGATCATGTCAGATCCCTCGCAGTGGCTAGGGGATGAGGGACTTGAAAAGGTTTTCCGTCAATAAAATGGAGTTCCCAACGCATTCTGCTAGGTGCAAAATGAACCCCTCCACCACCCAAAACCTCTGTTGCGTCAGCCCTAAGAAAGGGCACATGGGAGAAAGAGGATGAACAACACCCCTTGGAGGGATGGTGCCACAGCTGCTGCTAATGAGGTTGAGAGTAGCAACTCATACTGACGGGCCACGTTATATCCAGCATCTGGTTTAATCCTGATGACAAAGCTTGAGGTGGGTGCTGTTATTATTTGCATTTCATAGACAAGGAAACAGAGGCCAGAGAGGTGAAGTAATTTGCCAGTGACCACAGAGCTAGTTAGTGGTGAGGGCAGGGTTTGAACCCAGGTCTGTCTGCCTGCTTGGGCCTGTCTGTGACCCGAGGGCCTTTTGCTGCTATTGTGGGGTGAGGAAGATCCATCCTGTACGAGAAAACCTGGGGCACCACTGGGGCTGAGTGAGTTCTTGCACGGGCTCCCTTCACTGCTTTAAGAAGAGCCTTCAAGTACTTTCAGTGACCGCTTCAGCTGCTCTTTTAAAAGGTAACTGAAAAGGAGGTGTGAGGTATTGACATTCAAAAAAGAGAGAGAGAGAGAGAGAGAGAGAGAGAGAGAGAGAGAGAGAGAGAGAGACTGTATTATGATTCTTTTCACCCAAGCGCTTCAAAACCTTTCTAAAACACTTCCTGGGAAATTCTGTTATCACACGTTGCAGAGTAACAGCTGACCAGACTCATTCAGGAAACCAACAGCAGGGCAAGTCTGATTTGGAGAAATGGATCCAGGCTTAGGCTCCTCTCACAGCCCAGACCCAAACCAGTCCTCCATCAATGTCATCGCCATTGGGCCACCGCGGTCCTAGGGGATTTGGAATCTATGCTGTCTGCACATTTTTTTTTTTTAAAATTAATTGGTTTATATGTTGTTTGTTTAAGAGTTTTTTTTTTTTAACAGATTTACAGAGACTTCAAAGAATACTCAAAATATGACTGGATAACTTAGGAGCATAAGAAAGAAGTGAAACAAGAGTAGGGAACAAAAGGAGTCTGCAATGAGGCAAAACCAAACACGGGTGAGGTGGGGAGATGCCGGAGTGACCCCCCACTCCTCTACCTGTGCTCAAGCAACCTCTGCATTTATGACCCACTCCCTTCCCTCTCCCCGCAACACACACAGATCTCTCAATTCCATACTCAGAGCCAGGCAGGTAGGGTTCCAATCTGGTTTGGAGTTAACTGTGTGCCTTTGGACAAGTGATCTAGCATTTCCGAGCCTCTGTTTCCTTATCTTCAAAAGAGGATAATAAATCCACCTCCTGAAATTGTTTTGAGAAATAAAGGGGAGCACACATGTAGAACACAGTGCAGTGGACTGAATGTTTGTGTTCCCCCACGATTCATAGATTGAATCCCTAACCCGCAAGGTGATGGCGTTAGGAAGCAGGAGCCTTTGGGAGGTGATTATGTCACGAGGGTGGAGCGCTTACTAATGGGCTTAGTGCCCTTATGATAGGGACCCCAGAGAGATCCCTCACCCCTTCCCAGCCTCCAGAACCCTGAGAAACAAATTTCTGTTGTTTATAAGCCACCAGCTCATGGTAACTCTGTTACAGCAGCCTGAATGGATTTAGACACTTAGTGTACGTAGCACTTGCACCTTGCAGGCTCTTAATGAGGGTTATGTATTTCCCTCCTTCCCTCCCTCCTTCTGTTTTTCCTCCCATCTTCCTTTCCTCAAGTTTTTTTTTTCTGAAAAGTAATGTAATCAATTTGATTTTTCTCTTAGAATTGGTCAAATCTTAAACTGCTTTCCTAGGCGAGTATACACGACAAAAATACTTTTTGCATGGGAGCGGTGTTAGAATTCCAAGGCACGGGGCACAGTTCCCAGGGAATAGAAGGCCCCAGGTGGACCACTGTAGAGCAAAGCAGGGCCAGAGATGCTAAAAGGGTTGGGCTGGGGGGTGCCCAATGGAGAGGTATGAGTGTGTGTGTTTGTGTGTATAAGTGAGCACTGGTGCGGGTATATGTGTGTGAGTGTGCCGCTGTGGCTGTGAATACATGTGTATACCTGAGTGTGAGTGTTTGCACGTTGTGTGGGTGTGCCTGTGAGCGTGTGTGTGTGTGTGTGCACGCGCACGTGAGATCAGAGGGAGAGGTCTGTCTCTAGCGCAAAACTTGCTATCCACTCGAGTTCAAGAAACTAATTAAGAGAGTCCTTAAACTTTTGGAGTTCATCGAAGACGGTAGGCTTTTCCCCTCTCAGAAATCCCTTTTGGGAAATGAGAATATACGAGAAAAAATGTAAAGGCTTCTTTGAGAAAGGCCCTCTTTCTTCCCTGTGAAGGGGCTCCCGGGGAGTCCCGGCAAGAACCCAGGGATGCTCATCGCCCCTCCCCACCTCTCTTTACTTCAGTCCCTTGATCTTCGTTCTCACTTTCTCCAGCCTCTCGCTCCCACCCCCATCCTGATTGCCTCCCTGCACCTCCCTTCTCTGGCTTCTTTTTCCTTTCAGTGACCTTCTCCTTTCTCTCCTTCCCTCTCGTTTTTCTCCTTTGCTTTTCATCCAGAATGAGGGATGCCTGGGATAACACACCTCTATTTTCCTTCTACTCATAATCCTGCTCAACATCCCCGCGAGCTCTGAGAAACGTCTGTTTCTTGGTCTCCTTCTTCTGGAAACCATGATTTATTTAATTTTTTTCTTTCTTTTTTTTTTATGGCTTAATGAAGCTCCTGGTCTTCTGTGAACATCCCCACAGACAGCATTTCAGAGCCTGCTGTTCAGAGGCACTGTTGTTTCCTTTTCTTCTATCACCAAATAATTGCCAGCTTCCTTCACTTAGCAAAAACGGGGAATACCAGCACGACAAACCCACGGCAAACCCACAGCCCCCTGTCTTTGAGCTGATACCTCAATGGTCACGGTGCAAGAGTGGTTTTAAAACTTAAAGAATATGCTACCTGAGGTATTATTTTTATTTTTGTTAGTCATAGCCTTTGTATAAACTCATGTCTCCATTTTAATAAATACAAGAGGCATTAGAGTTCAAGTGATTCCAGTAATAAGGATGGATACGTATTATACCTTTAAAATTATTTATGGCCTGTTTGTGCCTGTGGCTTTGAATGATTGATGCCGTGATAGCTACAAGCGGCTGACACAAAGTCCTCACCTGCCCTGGTAGCAAGCAGCTGGGGAACTCAAGTCTGGCTTGGTCTAGATCCTAGAACTTTCTGGCACCGGGGGTCGGGAAGGTGGTGTGTGTGTGTGTGTGTGTGTGTGTGTGTGTGTGCGCGCACAGCATCGTGCTGCCTGCAACACGGGTCTTTCCTGCGAGAGGCACTGGGTCAGCCATACACACGCTGCCAGAGGGTTACTCTGTTTCTTTTGACAGAAGTGGGTTCACACTGAGCTTCACCATTAACTAGCAGGGGCGCCTTGGGCAAGTCACTTAACCTCTCTCAACACCGAGTTTCCTCTTCTCTAAAACACGGAAAGAATACTTAAACTACTAACAGGAAAACTTGTGAGGAATAACTGAGACATCATACGTAAGAAATGATACAAATGAACTTACTTACAAAACAGACTCACAGACATAGAAAACAATCTTAGGGTTACCCAAGGGGAAAGGGGGGGGGGGAGCTTGGGGTTAACAGATACACACTACTATATATAAAAAAAGGTAAACATAAGGTCCTATTGTATAGCACAGGGGGCTATATTCCATATCTTATAATAACCTGTAATGGAAAAGAATCTGAAAAAAGAATATATTTATATAACTGAATCACTTTGCAGTACACCTGAAACTAACACAACATTGTAAATCAACTCTACTTCGATTTAAAAAAAGAAAGAAAAAAAAAGTGTGGAGCTCAGTGCCCGCACCTAGAAAATGTTTAATAAATAGCAGCTATGCAACACATGGAATGTATTTGAACCACAGCCTGTACCCAGCCCTGGGCTGTAATAATATGAGAGAAGGCAAGTGTTCCTATGATTGTACTCTTTTATCTTCCTTGAGGAATGAGAGAACTTTCTCCGAGGTTCGTGCCTGGTGGCTGAAGAGGCTTGTGGTGGCGCTGAAGGTAGTTGCATCAACATCTCAGTAGTGGAGAGAGGTCAGTGCTGCTCGGGTAGTAGGTGACACACAGCCAGACTTTTAAAACCACAGAGCAGGGTGACTAAATGCGCAGTCACTGAGATCTGTGTAGACTCTGTTTTCTGTCCTGGTCTTTCATCTCCTGCATTAGGTCATTCAGCAAGTTCTGCCTCTTCTTTCTTCTTTCAAACATTGCTTGTATTTTCTTTTTTTTGACACTACTACTGCTCTTTCCCAAGCTTTCGTCTCATGCCTGAGTTATTATCAAAGCCTTTCCCTACCTTGCCCTACATTTCATCTATAAAAGAAATGAAAAGTAACGTAATTGCTTTTGATTATAGAAACAAAGAGATCCATTGTAGAAAAGTAGGAAAATAATGAGAAGTTAGAAGGAAAAAAATACAAATAGTCTCTCCACCTAGAGATAGCAGTAACTGTGATTTTTTTTCTACTTATGTATTGATATATTTTAAACAAAAAAGGAATCAGAGTGTGCATAATGTTTTGCCACTTGCTTTTTTACTTAAGAATATGTCTATTGCTGTGTAACAAATTGTCCCCAAACTTAGCAGCTTAGAGCTACAGACATTTATCACCTCACATGGTCTGAGGGTCAGGAGACCCCAGGAATGGCTTAGCTGGGCATCTTGTGAGGTTACAGTCAAGATGTGGGCCGGGCTGCAGTCATCTGAAGGCTTGGCCAGGAAGGAAGGATCTGCTTTCAAGGTGACTCACTCACAGGGCTGTTGACTAGAGGCCTCGGTTCCCTGCCACTTCTAACAAGACAGCTGGCCTCCCCGAGAGAGAGAGTGGGCCAGGACAGAGGCCGACAAGTCAGAAGCCACATTGTTTTTTTTTTTTTTTAGACAGCTTTTTGAGACATGATTCACATACCATACCGTTCACCCATTTAAACTCTACAACTCAGTGTTTCTTTAGTATATTTACTGGGTTGTGCAACCATCCCGTCTATCTAGTTCCAGAACTTTTACTCCAAATGAAAAGCTGTCACTCCCCATTCCCTCCTCCCTCCACCTCCTGGCAAACACCAATATACTTTATGTTTCTATAAATTTGCCTATTCTGGACACTTCATATAAGTGCAGTCATGCGATTTGTGGCCTTTTGTGTCTGGCCTCTTTTATTTAGCATAATCTTTTCAAGGATTTTCCATGTTGTAATATCAATCAGTACTTCCTTTCTATTGCTTGATAATATTCTATTGTAAGGATAACCTTTTATTTATTCATTCATCAGTTGGTGAACAATTGAACTGTTTTTGCTTTTTGGCTAACATGAATAAATCTGCTAGATCATTCATGTACCCGTTGTGTGGATTACGTGAGATGATGCAATATTAAACACTAAGAACAGTGCTGGGCAGATAGTAAATGCTCAAAAGTTAGTTATTTTGATTATATCTGTATTTGTTTAACCAATTCCCTCTTAGTCTCCACGCTCTGTTTAGAACAATACACCAGTGATGAATTTATTTTTCGAGTGACATGATTCTCATCATCCAATAGCTCAGAGCCATCACTAATTGCTTTCAGGCCTTGAGTCCTTGGGACAGGTTATATGTGAGAATTTGCAAATACGTATTCATTTATAAAGCGCATTCATGTGTAGTATAGACTGGCTTTAATTAATAGAAATGTTTTGCTAAACTCAATTTTAGGAAAAAGTATAATAATAAAATACATACATCGGCTTTTGAGGTACACCTCGAGTTCTGAATAGGTGTTTGCCTTTTGTATATACACTTCTATTTTCAGAATGGTAACCTCAAGGCCCCTGAGGTAATTCTGAAACCATCAAAGCTTCTATTATTTCTTGTATTTCCCTTTTCTCAGGGAGGGATGGGCACAAACATCCCTATTTTTTAAAAAAATTTTTATTGGCGTATAGTTGATTTACAATGTTGTGTTAGTTTCAGGTGTACAGTAAAGTGAATCAGTTATACATAGAGCCACTCTTTTTTAGATTCTTTTCCCATATAGGTCATTACAGAATATTGAGTAGAGTTCCCTGTGCTATACAGTAGGTCCTTATTAGTTATCTATTTTATAGTAGTATGTATATGTCAATCCCAATCTCCCAATTTATCCCTCCCCCCCTCATCCCCTGGTAGCCATAAGACAAAAATCCCTATTTTATAGGAATATTCTAAAATATGAAAATAAACAAAAAAGAAATATAACCCTTTGTTATGGATAATGTTCAGCTATGGCGAGCTTGCCTTTCCTTAAGCATTTTAATGACTCAGGGTATTATCTCTTTAACGATGAACACTATACTTGTTAGATTTTCAATTAACTATTATTTGTGCCTCATAAAGTGCAATTCATTGATAATTTGAAAAAAGCTACCATATCTCAGACACTCCAAATTCTGTTAAATTCCCCTCTTCGGAATTCTGTTGACAACAGCAGCGAGGACAGTAAAAACAGCCACGCCCTGTGAGTCACTGATGAACGGCAATGCTAACGTTTCCCTTTAATCCGAACGTTGCCTTCCTATGTGAGCTTGGCACTGTGTTAATTGAAACTTACATGTAGTTGGGACTTTCAAAAAGAAATTTGTAAAGGTATTTTTCATTTTATCGGCTAAAGGAGTAATTAGAATAGTTACCACCAGGTGGCGCTAAAGGACTGAACTTGGAAATGGACCATTTGGTGCTCTTACCTGCGGACTGGGCCAGGCATGACGATGCTCGTTATTTACTGGGTGGGTTAAAAGAAAGAAGGGCAAGCATTGCTCTTGCTGTGCCCTTTTACCAGCCGACACTAAGGATAGCCGCTGTCGAATTCTCTAAGTCATCTCCCTGGAAAGGTGACACTCTTTTTTTTTAAACTTCATTTTTATTGGCGTATAGTTGCTTTACAATGTTGTGTTAGTTTCTACTGTACAGCAGAGCAAATCAGCTATACGTATACATAGATCCCCTCTTTTTTGGATTTCCTTCCCATTTAGGTCACCACAGAGCACTGAGTAGAGTTCCCTGTTCTATACAGTAGGTTCTCATTAGTTATCTATTTTATACATAGTAGTGTATATATGCGGTGACGCTCTTAAAGGTATGGATCACACCATAGCTTTACTGAGGTCTCAAGTGGCCCAAAAATACTCACAGTTTTTCTAAAGGAAAATGAAAACAAATCTCACGTGAAGTTGCTTTTAGGAGTGGACTGTCTTGCTCTCACCATTGTAGGTACCCAGGAATGTAGACTGGACAAGGGTAGCAAGAGAAGAAAATAACATGTCCTGAAATTCCTTCTCCAGGAGTAGTTGTGCAAAAGCAGCTTTCATCACTCTAGGCCCAAACACCGTAGTGTGATGGGGCCAGAATTCCCACCAGCTCACTTTTATTATTTAACCCAATCCGCCCCTTCCTAGAAGTCTCTGATGTGCTCAGAAGTGTTTTTCTCTAGGGCCAGGAAAATAAAATCTCAAAAAAAAAAAGAGATCGTAGATTTAAACATTAAAAAAACCTCCTTCCACTGGGCCTCCAAGAGGACAGAAGGGGGAAGAGAGGGAGGTGAAGTGAAAAGGTCTGCTACAAGGAGCCTGAAGAAGGCAGGCTACCAAATTAAAGAATGACAGATACTCCTGGAGGGAGTCAGGCATGGGGAAGGCGCTTCCTCTGGCTCAGGTGCCGGGACACTGAGAGGGAGGGGCTGTGGGAGTGACTTTTGGGGTGGGATAGGGAAAGAGGGATGTTTTTAAAAAGTCTGAAATTTTCCACCATCAGCTTTTTTCTTTTCTGAAGTCAAGTTCACTGAAAAAGCAGGCCAAGAGTTAGGCTTGATTTACATGAACCTCTCTCAGGTTGGTTGTGAGCCCTCCTTTAGAGGAACAGGGCACATCGCCAACGGACATTCGGGGGACACGTTTTGAACCAAGTAAATCCCTCTATATGGATAATTCACCATCTTGTGTAACCTGATCTGAGCCTGGCATCCACACAAAGTGTGTTGTCACTGTCATTCCCTGTTCACATTTTTCTCCTGCTGTCAGAGGAGGCTGAGCCTGGAGCCTCCCGAGTGGGGTCAACCCCAAATACAGCAGCGCCAGGAATCGGGTTGCTGACGTAAAGTGAAATGCTTTATTCCTCAGTCCCCACTCCACCCCCTCTCTGTTTCAAGGTCCTGCCCGACATGAGGGAGGGGAGGACATGTTGGGGAGGGTTAACTGTCCTGTTGTCTTTAGCTCGGTTCTAATCTTTTTGCTCGGCATAATCTGGACAGCAGGTCATTCCTTGGCCAACAGGGAACAACCTTTTCTCCTAGGTCTTCTGTGTTTGTTCCATTTATTTCAACTTTCTCTTTTGGAACCGTTACTTCGACACTTTGCTGCTAATTTACCCTCATTCAGCCCCTGAGAGCAGTGGGACCAAAGAAGGGATATTATTAGCTTTTTCAAGAGTTGAATCTAAGGTTAGAATGTGATCAAGGTAATCTTCTCTTACCACAGATAGCCAATGATTCTATAGGAAAACATACATTATTCCACACTTCTCCGATGTCTTCCATTTAAGGCCCCCAAAGGATTCTAGAAACATGTGCTCTGTTGGCTGAGGCATAAGACAGGGTTTTCCTCCCCAGTTTTATTGAGATATAATCGACAGATAACATTGTATAAGCTTAAGGTATACCATGTAGCTGTCCATTTTTCCCAGCACCACTTATTGAAGAGGCTGTCTTTTCTCCATTGACTATTCTTGCCTCCTTTGTCAAAGATAAGGTGACCATATATGTGTGGGTTTATCTCTGGGCTTTCTATCTTGTTCCATTGATCTATATTCCTGTTTTTGTGCCAGTACCATATTGTCTTGATTACTGTAGCTTTGTAGTATAGTCTGAAGCCAGGGAGCCTGATTCTTCAGCTCCGTTTTTCTTTCTCAAGATTGCTTTGGCTATTCAGGGTCTTTTGTGTTTCCATACAAATTGCAAAATTTCTCGTTCTAGTTCTGTGAAAAATGCCATTGGTAATTTGATAGGGATTGCATTGAACCCGTAGATTGCTTTGGGTAGTATAGTCATTTTCAAACACACCCTAACACCATACACAAAAATAAACTCAAAATGGATTAAAGACCTAAATGTAAGGCCAGACACTATAAAACTCTTCGAGGAAAACATAGGCAGAACACTCTATGATATAAATCACAGCAAGATCCTTTTTGACCCACCTCCTAGAGAAATGGAAATAAAAACAAAAATAAACAAATGGGACCTAATGAAACTTAAAAGCTTTTGCACAGCAGAGGAAACCATAAACAAGACAAAAAGACAACCCTCAGAATGGGAGAAAATATTTGCAAATGAAGCAACTGACAAAGGATTAATCTCCAAAATATACAAGCAGCTCATGCAGCTCAGTATCACAAACAAACAACCCAGTCCAAAAATGGGCAGAAGATCTAAATAGACATTTCTCCGAAGAAGACATACAGATGGCCAACAAATGCATGAAAAGATGCTCAACATCACTAATCATTAGAGAAATGCAAATCAAAACCACAATGAGGTATCACCTCACACCAAGCAGAGTGGCCATCATCAAAAAATCTACAAACAATAAATGCTGGAGAGGATGTGGAGAAAAGGGAACCCTCCTGCACTGTTGGTGGGAATGTAAATTGATACAGCCACTATGGAGAACAGTATGGAGGTTCCTTTAAAAACTAAAAATAGAACTACCATATGACCCAGCAATCCCGCTACCGGGCATATACCCTGAGAAAACCATAATTCAAAAAGATACACGTACCCCAATGTTCATTGCAGCTCTATTTACAATAGCCAGGACATGGAAGCAACCTAAGTGTCCATCGACAGATGAATGGATAAAGAAGATGTGGCACATATATACAATGGAATATTACTCAGCCATTGAAAGGAACGAAATTGAGTTATTTGTAGTGAGGTGGATGGACCTAGAGTCTGTCATACAGAGTGAAGTAAGTCAGAGAGAGGAAAACAAATACCGTATGGTAACGCATATATATGGAATTAAAAAAAGCGGTACTGATGAACCTAGTGGCAGGGCAGGAATAAAGATGCAGACGTAGGGAACAGACTTGAGGGCACGTGGCAGGAAGGGGAAGCTGGAATGAAGTGAGAGAGTAGCACTGATGTATACACACTACCAAATGTAAAATGGTTGGCTAGTGGGAAGCTGCTGCAGAGCACAGGGAGATCAGCTCGGTGCTTTGTTCCATTTTTCATCCCCTAGAGGGATGGGATAGGGAGGGTGGGAGGGAGGCTCAAGAGGGAGGGGATATGGGGATATATGTATACATATAGCTGATTCACTTTGTTATACAGCAGAAATTAACACATTGTAAAACATTTATACTCCAATAAAGATGTGGAGAAAAAGGTGTATTACAGCGTAAAGATTTGATGTATGCATATGCTGCGAAGGATGACTGCACTAAGTTTCGTTAATGATGGGTTTAAGATGGAAAAATCATATTGAAAAATGAACACAGTGTTTGTAGACCAGAGTCTGAGTCTTGGCATCATCAATAACTTGCTGCGGTGCAACCTCTTTAGGTGTCAATTTCTCATCTGCAAAATGCATGTCATTCAAGGGAGGTGTCCCCCTACCCTAGTCAGTACTGGGAATGAGGGGTAACTCCCTTCTTAATGACAGCCCCTTATTTCCTTGTCCTCAATCCAGCCTCAATCCAAGACAAGGAGACGTTCCACTCACCATTCGGGATGTGTTACCCTAACTCACTGGGGCTGGTGTTGTCTAATTATTCTGCTCCCCACAATAGAGTCCCTGTTTCTCCAACAAGAGTGTCTGGGGCTCTCCAGGCCCTGCAGAGAGGAGCTCGTGGGTCTCCTCTTGGGGTGAATTTTCAAGGACAAACAGTAATTCTCAGCACTGGTGGGGTCTGAACCTGGAGAGGCATTCTTTCCTAACTGCTGTGGCAATAGGCCAAGCCACTTCTCTCATGGTGGCCGTGCCACCTCAGGTTGTCATTTTTAGCAGAGTTGGTCCTATCATGCTTCCGCACGGTGGTTTCTGTTGGTGCAACTTACTGTTTGGCGGTTACAAAGAGACACCATTCCACTAGGGAGCAGGGCAGAAGAAGCACCGAGTGTGTTCCCGAGGTGGTTCCTATCAGCCGCCTCCTCTAAGTGTACCTGGCTGAATAAGCAAGGTGTGGGCCTAGGTACGCCATGCTGTCCACCAGGAAAGGTGACTTGATTCAGACCGGTGTGGTGCCTGGGCAAAGCCACTGCAGACAGCATTGGAGGGAATGTCTTTTATTCTCCTTTCAAAGGCAAGTGCCTTCCGTTATCAGTAAACTTTGACAAAAGCTTGATGATTTGGGGGACTTCTCCCTGGGTAGATTTTGGTCAAGATGTAGGACCCACCGTATGAGTTAGTATTGCACTACAAAACCACCTCTACCCAGGAGGAGATTTGGGGCTGAAAATTGGGCAGAGACAAAACAAAGACCCCCAGGAATGTCAGCTTCCCTTCTGTCCACTCAGAGGCCAACAGAGCAGAAGCCCCACTGTCCATGGAGGACAGTACCAGGCGGCCCTGTGCATTCAGGACTAGAGGGTACTTAGAAAACATCTAAGGCATTGAAGGGATCATTACAATTTAAAGCAGCCCTTTGGTAGTTTGTATGTACTATCCCGGTCTATTAATAACTGTGAAGTCTTAAACATAATGTGCTGTAAGAAAATCTCCACATTCAAGCTACTCTGTGTGTATGTGTGTGTGTGCATGTATGTGCTTAATGCCCACTTATTGTCAAGCTGCTTGTAGTTTAATGAATGTATTTGTAATGGCAGGGGGGTATATTACAGATGCATTTTTCCTTCAGTCATTGGAAGCTTTTAAAGAGTCAGAAAATTTGAACTAATAGAGATAATGTTTTATGTATTCCCTTAGTGCCTCTGTTTAACATGTAGTCAAAAGAGATCATTGAAATAAATGCTACAGTTGAATTTTTAATAATGGTAGCATAAATATATGGCCATCTATAACCTTTATGCTCATGGGGGCCAGGAAAATGAGTTGTGTAATTAACCCCTTGATTGATCTGGTCTTTTGGCTGCCAGGGAAAGTCTGATTTCCCACATAGAGCGGGATGTACCTGTGAGGCTCAGGGTAGCTGAATATTTTTGTGGGGGAAAGCTTCTTTTGAAGGACTAAGCAAGCATTCATTCAACAGAATCCTGAAATTATTCCATCTTCTTAAATTTCTCAATTTATGCTGAAGAGCTGGGAGGTATGGGGAAACAGTCTGGGATCTCACGTTGTTTATTCTGATTCAACAGGTGTGGCAGATAGAATCCTGAGATGGCCCCCAAAATTCCTACCCCCTGGTAGCATCCCCTGCCCTTGAGTGTGGGCAGGGGCTTTGGATATGATGGGATTTCACTCCCTTGACTAGTTTATGTTATATGGCAAAGGCGATGAGATAATCATCATTACATTATATTACTTTATAATACGTTATCTATGGCTTCGTGTTAGCAGACTGGAGAGATTCAAAGCAAGAGATATCCTGCTGGCTTCAAAGAAGCAAATTGTCAGACTGTGGAGAAGGCTACGTGGCAGGGTACAGTGGGCAGCCTCTAGGAGCTGGAATGCCCCCCCCCCCGCCCCACTCATCAGCTAGCACAAAAGCAAACACAGTCCTACAACTCTAAGGAACTGAATTTTTCCAACAACTAGTGAACTTGGAAGAGGACTCCAAGCTTCAGGTGAGATCACAGCCCTTGATAACACCTTGATTTTCAGCCTGCTGATACTGTGAACAGAGGACCCCACTAACCTGTCCTTGACTCCTGATCCACGAAGACTGTGAGATAAATACACATGTGTTGTTCTGAGCTGCTGAATTTGTGGTAACTTGTTATGCAGAGCTGGGAAACTTAAACAGTAGTTCCGGGAGAGTGGAGGGGAGACAGCTGAGAATTTTCATTTGTAATCAATTGTCAGGTGATGTAATCAATTGTCAGGTGATGTCAGGTGATTACATCAATTGTCAGGTGATTACATCAATTGTCAGGTGATGGCCCAGTGGCCCCGGGAGACACCCTTTGAGAACCACTGTTATCATTCAGCTTCCCCTGGCAGTTGATTGATTAATTATGTCATGAGTGGATGCTCATGTGTACACTTCTGGACTGTAACAGAGATAGCCAGAAGGGATTTAACAGTGTTTTGCTTTGTTTTTTTGGCCATGCTGCATGGCATGAGGGATCTTAGTTCCCTGACCAGGGATCGAACCTATACCCCCTGTAGTGGAAGCACAGAGTCTTAACCACTGGACCACCAGGAAAGTCCCTAACTGTTCTAAGAGACAAATAAATATGAGCAGTATGGTTTAAGCCTTTAAAAATAATTTAAATATGGTCAACAATAATAGATATGAAATACAATATCAGAAAAACAATTAGGATCAGGGCTTAGGAAGTGAGAGTGGGAGAAACCATGAAAAGTGAGGTGTGAGGTTGGCATGCAAACTGCATACATCACTATTAGTTCACACCTATGTGGCAAGAGAGACTTGACTATTACTTCCTGTTTCTCTTTCTGAGAATCAAACCCCATCTATATAGCTTATGAATAAACTTTGTGTTATGACTATGCCTCAGTTAAAAATTAAGTGGAGATTTATACCATCTCATAAGCTTTGCAATTTTCACCATGATAGAGAGTATGAAAGATGGAACACCCTTTTTGATTTATCCAAAATATCGGCAAATTCCGCTGCATTGCACAATATGTGTGGTAACAAGAGTGCCTCCTTAATGTGTAGAAAGATGGATTCAGTGTCTCTAAGTCTGTGTCAACTATCTTCAGTTGCTTTCCAACTCTTTCTTGACCACATTCTCCCCGCTCCCTGTCTCTCTCCTCATCTTCACTTGTTTTTGTTGAGTAATTTTTGAAGTTAAGAATATTCAGCTCCATTAAGGCTTTCCTAGTAGAAAACAGCTAGAGCCTTGCTTAATCCTGAGGCATTTTACTTCTCTCTTAGTAATCTCAGTCCCCCCTGGTATAATACAGGCTTACTGCTGTGACTCTATTAGCTGAACCATCTGGATCTCGTTGTTGTTGTTTTACTTAATACTGTACCTATCGCCCAAATGCGAAGGCTCTGCTCTCTCCAGGCATTTCTATATCGTAAGAAGTTTCATCGCCATGCCAAGGGATTCCAAGGAAAACAAATATGAAAGTTGATTTTGAAGTTATTTTGAATGTTGCTTGGTGTAATGGCTGCCCTGCCCAGGTCTATTGGAATACGAAATATACATGTGAGTGTGTGTGAGAGTGTGTGTGTATGAGCGTGCATGTGTGGCGGGCCAGGTGGAGGGTCATAATAATCTTGTGTGATGGGACAGAGGGCCTGAGTAGCACCATGGAGTCATTTATACCTCTGGGAGACACATTGCATCCTTTTATTCAGAGCCAAAGGCAGCCTACCTAGCTAGGATCTTTTGTTCAGCCCTCTTGAAATGGTAACTTTATTTTTATAATTTTTTTGGCTTTTCGGAGATACACAGATCAGATTTTTTTTTCTGCAGCTCAGACACCAGCCAGAAGGTAAGAGTCTCCAAGACTTCAACCCCACTGTGGCCCCCTGTGCTGGATTCTGTTTCATTAAGGCATGAGACTCTACATGCCCCAGCTGCCTTTTCAGAGCCACGTGTCTTATTCTCTATGTTAGGCTAGTAATTGAATTTTTTTTTTTTTCTGGATAAGATAGGAGGTAGGGAAGAAAGAAACTTTACGTGTCTTCTTTCCATTTTACATTTCACTGTCCTCCTCCCATAACTAAAGCTTTAAAAACAAATAAAAGGGCTTCCCTGGTGGTGCAGTGGTTGAGAATCTGCCTGCCAACGCAGGGGACACGGGTTCGAGCCCTGGTCTGGGAAGATCCCACATGCCGCGGAGCAACTGGGCCCGTGAGCCACAATTACTGAGCCTGCCCGTCTGGAGCCTGTGCTCCGCAACAAGAGGCCACGGTAGTAAGAGGCCCGCGCACTGCGATGAAGAGTGGCCCCCGCTTGCCACAACTAGAGAAAGCCCTCGCACAGAAACGAAGGCCCAACACAGCCAAAAATAAATAAATAAATAAACAAACAAACAAATAAATAAACAAACAAACAAACCCAAAAAACAAACAAAAAAAAAACAAATAAAAATGTGTTTGGGACATCTCCTGGGGACTCGGGAATCATACACAAACTGGTCAAACATGTGTATGATTTTTTTTTTTAGTTCAGAGTAGAGGACGTCTACTATTTTTTACCATCCAGGATCCCTTCACCCTTCTTTAGGTAAAACAGTGGTCTAAATTGAATATGATCCTTATGTATAGACCCTGAAATGTGGCTGGCATTCTTGTGATGCTCTCTGTTTTGTAGATTAGGAAATGGCGGTGCAGAGGACTTAGCTTCTCAAGTTAGTGATGGGGACTCTGGTCCACACTGCCAGCCTGCAGACATGCAGCCACTTTAGACCAGATTATCACCCAAATAAACATATGGGGTGAAACACTTAGCCTGATATTTATGGTTTAAGAAATCTCAGACATGGGAAGCTGAATTCTATTTCCATTCTGAAGCAATTATGGGTCCTTAATCATCACACTCTTTGACAGTGAAATTTGTCTAGAAAATCTATATTCAAATTTAAAGATATTTATTGTGTCCTAACAATTTATTTGTTTAACAGTGGTGATTTGAAGGCAAGTAGTTATAGAGCCATCAGCTGTGGTTAATAGAGATTATAAACTCTATTGAGAAGTTTTGGGTTCTTGTAAATCCAACTCATCTAGCAGACGTAGTCTCTGTAGTAACTTCTCTGACAATGGCTCCTTGTCAGCCTTGCTCCAGGCGTGTCAAACTGTTGCCATTGGAAATAAATATATTATCAGCTGGCTATGAAGGCTAATAGGATATCTAAAGTGTGAGTTGGCTTTGGAGCATGGATCTTAAGTTTGGGGTGTTTGAATCTATTTGTTAATTAGTCTTATAAATGGTTCATTTATCTATAGGCACACCCTGTTTTTAACCTTAAACTTGGTGTTAAGTGATCTTGGAACATTTATCCAAGAATAGCTTTAAGAGTTTCCTTGTGAGGAGACTGCCATCAGCTTGGCTGGGGTTCATCCCGGAGGCATGCACTATCTAGAATGTGTGAGCTCTTTTGGAATGAGTATTCGATGATGTGGAGGGGAACACGGCAGCTCGGTTGTTCCTAGGTGGAGATGGATATGGTCCAGCCTGGGCCAGTCAGCTGGAACTAAGAGGAGAGAGATGCTGGTACCCAGGAAGAAGACTGCTGCAGGGAGGGAGATTAAACTTCATGAAACCAGCTTGGGGTTTCAGCCCTTAGTCCACAGTGGTGCTAATGGTGCTGATTAGAGTGTGGGGAGAAGACTGTGTGGGAGAACTAATTTCTCATTTTAATCTCTACAGGGCACCATTTCCTGAACTGTGTTTTGCCAAGTATTAGGATTTCCCAAGATGTAAACATGTTGCCAAGACCAAGTAAGAAGATGAATTAAGAAGATGAATAGAATATTCCAAATCCTGGAAACCTGATCTTTACTAGCAAATGCTAAACAAGAGCATTGGGAAGAGATTATAAAGACCACTGTATACATCAAGGAGGAGTATTTTAGTTGGGGAAGAAAGCAATTTCTCTAAACTATTACATAAAATACAATCTAAACGTTACCTGTCTGTAACAGGGATTCTAACAGTCACCCAGATCCAGTTCTCTTCTTTCAGGGCACTCCTGTGGATATTTCTCTCCTTGCAGTTAGGTGGGTCTATGTGACTAATTCTGGCTAATGCATTGTGAGTAGAAGTGACGTGTAATTTCCCAGCCAAAGGTTTTAATTGCTGGTGTGAAAACTTTCAGCTCTCTTTCTTTTCTGCGATGTCTTTTGAGGCTTTATGTCCCAGACTATGCCTGGAACATAGGCTCCGTGTGGATGACAGTAGCCTTGGAGAGTCACCTGGATCCACAGCTGACTCTGTGTGAATGGGAAACACACTTCCGCTGTGTGAAACCAATGAGTTTTGTGGGTTTCTGTTACTGCCTATCCTGAGTTATTGTGAAACTAAGTGAGATAATCCAGGTGAACTTTTCCAAGACTTATTTTCCCCTCTATAAAATGTGGCAAATATTTCCTAACTCACAGGGTTGTGAGGATTAAATGCCAGAGAGGATTTAGCACAATGTCCCTAAAATGTTTTAATAAGTATTATGTGTAAAAGTATTATTGTTATCTGTTGGCGTATTTTCTGGATACACGTCCTTTATTAGATATACGATTTGCAAATATTTTCTCTCAGTTTGTGGCTTGTCTTTTCATTCTCTCAACAGTGTCTTCCAAAGAGCAGAAGTTTTAGATTTTGATGAGATCCTGTTTAGTTATTTGTTTTTTATGTCTTGTGCTTTTGGTGTTGTTACTAAAAAAGCTCTGCCTTAACCCAATGTCGCAAAGTCTTTCCTCTGTATTTTCTTTCCAGAGCTTTTATTGTTTTAAAACATACATTTAAGTCTATGATCTATTTTGAGTTAGTTTTTAAATACAATGTGAGGTGTGGATTCAGATTCATTTTTTCTTTTTCTTTTTGGCATACGGATATCCAGTTGTTTCAGGACCATTTGTTGAAAAGCTATTGTTTCTCCACCAATTACCTTTGCACATTTGTAAAAAACTCAATTGTCCCTGGATGTGGGGGTCTATTTCTTCACTCTTTATTCTGTCCCATTGATCTATTTATTGATCTTAATACCAGTGCCACGTTGTCTTTATTACTTATAGCTTTATAATAAGTTTTGAAATCAGCTAGTATTAGTCTTCCAAATTGTTCATCTCCTTCATAGTTATTTTGGCAATTCTAGATAATACTTTGCACTTCTATATGGATGTCAGAATTAGTTGGTTTCTACAAAAAAAGACTGTTGAGATTTTCATTGGAAATGCATAGAATTATAGGTCTAGTTGGGGGAATTGACATCTTAATAATATTTAGTCTCCTGATCCATGAACATATCATGACTCTCCATTTATTTAGGTCTTTTTTAATTTCTCTCAGTAGTCTTTTGTAGTTCTCAATGTATTAGTCTTTCACTTTCGTCAGATTTACCCCTATTTCATGTCTATTGATGTTATTATGTTATAATTTTTGAATTTCAATTTCTGATTATTTGTGATTAATATGTAGAAATACAGTTGAGTTTTGTTTATTGATATAGTATCCTGCCACCTTGCTATTTTATTTATTTATTCTAGTACCTTTTTTTTTGTAGATTTCATAGGTTATTCTACATACATGATCATGCTATCTGTAAATAAAAAAAAAACTTTTACTTATTCTTTTCCAAACTGTATTCCTTTTTCTCCCTTGGCTGGCTACAACTTCCAGTACAATGTTGAACAGAAGTGGTGAGAGTAGACATTCTTGTCTTGTTTCTGAGCTGGGGGAAAGCATTCAGTCTTTCAACATTAAGAATGGTGCTAGGCTTCCCTGGTGGCGCAGCGGTTGAGAATCTGCCTGCTAATGCAGGGGACACGGGTTCGCGCCCTGGTCTGGGAAGATCCCACATGCCGCGGAGCAACTGGGCCCGTGAGCCACGATTACTGAGCCTGCGCATCTGGAGCCTGTGCTCCGCAGCAAGAGAGGCCACGATAGTGAGAGGCCCGCGCACCGCGATGAAGAGTGGCCCCCGCTTGCCGCAACTAGAGAAAGCCCTAGCACAGAAACGAAGACCCAACATAGCAATCAATCCATCAATCAATCAATCAATAAAAAAAATAAAATCTTAAAAAAAAAAAAAAAAAAAAAAGAATGGTGCTAGCTGTAGGATTTTCATAGATGTCCTTTACCAGGATGAGAAAGTTCCTTTCCAGTCCTGGTTTGCTGAGGGGTTTTTTTTCTTCTTTTTTTAAAATCGAGAATGGATGTTGGATTTTGTCAACAAAATCTGCATCTATTGATTTTCTTCAAGCCAACAAGCCAATAGCCAGAAAGATAGTTTGCCTTTCTGGCCTGAAGAAAAAAAAAATGATATTCAGTTATTTATATAAATGCCTGTTATCAGTTGTAGAGGACATTGGAATCAGTCATCAATTATTTTTTTTAATAAATTTATTTATTCTATTTATTTATTTTTGGCTGCGTTGGGGCTTTGTTGCTGTGTGCTGGCTTTCTCTAGTTGCGGTGAGCGGGGGCTACTCTTGGTTGGTGCGCAGGCTTCTCATTGAGGTGGCTTCTCTTTGTTGCAAAGCACGGCTCTAGGCGTGTGGGCTTTCGTAGTTGTGGCACGTGGGCTCAATAGTTGTGGCTCATGGGCTCTAGAGCGCAGGCTCAGTGGTTGTGGTGCATGGGCTTAGTTGCTCCGTAGCATGTGGGATCTTCCCGGACCAGGGCTCGAACCCATGTCCCCTGCATTGGCAGGCGGATTCTTAACCACTGCACCACCAGGGAAGTCCCTTCCCCACCTCCCACCCCCCCATTACCTTTTTAACTCATAAAGTCATGGGTTAATATGCTGACCCACGAATTGTGAGTCTACCCAGGGCATTTCAGAAGTTAAGTGTTAAGGAAAATGCCTCGATGGCCTGCACATGGGATATTTAAGAGAGGGCCTGACAGAGTAGATAGATCTCAACCCATGAGGGAGTACTTGCTTAGGCAGAAGACCAGGTGGAAAGGGTTCCAGGGCTGAGTGTCCTTGATCACAGCATCTCATTATTTGAGATTAAAACTCTAAAAACCGAACCTTCCTGGTGCCCCCATCTGCGTCCCTGGTTGGGACAGGCCTAACCCAGACGGGCTTTGTCCACCCCACTGAAGCCCCAGCCCACCTTTCCGAGTGATTTTGGCCAGGGGCAGCACATGCACAGCCTGTACAGACACATGTAGACCACTTGTGAGTAAGGGAAACTGGATTGGAGGGGACAAACTCTGATAGTTTTCATGACCAGGCAAGAAAATAACATGAAAATAAAAGGAACATGTTGAAGACTTGGAGGAAAATTTACTTTAAATTATTGTACAATAATAGCACATCCTCAAGACATCCCTAGAATTAAGTATTTTTGTCAATTATTTAGTAAGTACCTAATTTGCTCTTGCTAGGGAAGAAAATTACATGGCTGTTCCTAAATTATTAAACAATATTCTGATGGCATTGACAGAGCAAGTAGCAAAGTATTGACTAGTCACCCTGCTATACGAAAACACTAGCGCAGCTCGGTTTTATCTTGCTACGTGAAATAGGAGAGAAAAAAAGTCATTAACTCCCGTGAACTACATCTGCAAACTCTGATGGAAAGTCACACGTAAAGTTCATTATCCTTTATCAAAGTAGAAAAGCCCACAAATGAATTCTTTTAAGAAATGCCTAAATGAACTTCAAAACTGAAACTTCTGCAGGGAAATTTAGTTTGGAGGTAAGGTCTTTCTCAAGTTCTTCTTTTTGGGATTTCATAATCCAGCCAATCTTTTTTTGCCTTTGTCAACTTATCCCTATATCCCTCTCAATACCTAGGACAGGGAATGAATGAATGATCTTTCTGGGAAGTTTTTCTTAAGGTTGACTTTCTTGCTGCATCCTCTAAGAAGGATGAGAGTGGGGGGAAGAGAAAGAGAGAAACTCGGGTTAATGCTAAATCCTGAAATTAACTGTCTTTTGACTCAATGAGTTGCTCTAGCAGTTTGGCTGGGGCTACTGCACACCTTGCCAAGTTGCTCTCCTCTGGGTCAGGGACCTTCAGCGTTCAGTGAATGAGGAGACATGATGCTATGGGAGAATTTTTGACCAAAAACTGGAAGACTGAATCCCATCCCTCCTGGTGTTGAGTGCCAGGCAGATGAATTATCTAGATACAGCCTGTCAAGATGAAAGAACATCAATTAGGAAAGAGATGATCCTTTAATGGAACACTTACCAAGTGCCCGTGATGTGCTAGGTACTTATGTCATTGGTTCTCACATCAACCCTATGAGGTGATTATTATTTCCTCCCCACCTGATGAGGAAGTTAGGATTTCAAGAGACCCAGTAACTTGTTCAAACTTTCACAATTAGGGAGGGGAGTGGTGGGTGGGTGGGGGAGCTTGGATTTGAACCCATTGTCTTTAACTTCAAATCACAGCATGCTACCTTAGAAGTGCCTAGAAAGAGGAGCGGTCATTCCATTCGAGGAGCTCACAGTATAGTTGGAAAGACAAGGAATATGCAGGTGCAGAAGAGCTCAAAGAGCAGGGGAGGGGTAAAGATGTTTTGAGCATCTACCACGAGCCAGTGCTCAAGTCCATTCTTTTGACTCAAGACCTCTCAGATGGCTATTGGCCTGGGAAGTTAGGCTAAGCAAGCTTAACTAATTTCCCTAAGGGTCTCCCAATCAGATCTTTATTTTATTTATTTATTCATTTTTAAATTTTTATTGGGGTACAGTTGACTTACAGTGTTGTGTTAGTTTCAGGTATACAGCAAAGTGAATCAGTTATATACATACATATATCCACTCTTTTTTTTTAAGATTCTTTTCCCATGTAGGCCATTACAGAGCACTGAGTAGAGTTCCCTGTGCTATACAATAGGTTCTTATTAGTTATCTATTATATACGTAGTAGTGTGTATATGTCAGTCCCAATCTCCCAATTTATCCCTGACCCTCTTACCCCCTGGTAACCATAAGTTTGTTTTCTATACCCGTGACTCTACTTCTGCTTTGTAAATAAGTTCATTTGTACCCCCTTCCCAGTCAGATTTTGATCTCACTTCAGTTTGATTCCAAATCTTATGCCCCCCTAGTGCTTCATGCTTCTACTTAGAGCAAAGACCTCCAAAAAATACTGTTCAGGAACAACGTATGTCAGTGTGCCTGATAAACACTACTGAGATGGAAAGAAGGGAAAGGACGCTGGGAGCTGAGTTAGTTAGGAAAGGTTGAACTGTATGAGCCAAAGTAAAGGTGGGAGTGATTGTGGCAGCAGTGGGACAGCCTGGAATTGCGCTCTGGTGGGTTTTCTGACCCCAGCCATCTGAGTGTGGTCAAGACAAAGGAAATGTGGGCAGGTAGATGGGGTCTCCTCTGGAGTTCTGGGCCCTCTGTTTCTCTGCCTGTGCTTACGTTTTAGGGGTTACATCTCTGTAACCCCCCATAAAACAATGCTTACGATGAAACATTTCAGATCAGAAAATGTGATTCAAGTAATCAGTGGCTTTTTCAGAGGACGTATATGTGGACATTACTTAAGAGTGGGCAGGGGCTTTCTCAAGAAACATCTTTTCATCTTGCTGGCCCTAAATCTTCCACATTCTCACTACATAGTTTAGGGAGAATAACCAAGAATTCTTTCCTTTTAAAATTTTAAGGAGACTCTTTTGAATTAGCTGCAGATATATCTTGACTATCTTCTTTCTCTTTCAACATGGTTTCAAGGCTGGTTTGGTTAGGTTATCTGAATATAAACAAAGAATATGGCAGCAACATAGATGGACCTAGAGATTGTCATACTGAGTGAAGTCAGACACAGAAAGAAAAATATCATATAATATTGCTTATATATGGGATGTTTTAAAAAAAAAAGGGTACAAATGAACTTATTTATAAAACAGAAGTAGATTGGGGCTTCCCTGGTAGCGCAGTGGTTAAGAATCTGCCTGCCAATGCAGGGGACACAGGTTCGATCCCTGGTCTGGGAAGATCCCACATGCCACGGAGCAACTAAGCCTGTGAGCCACAACTACTGAGCCTGCGCGTGTGGAGCCTGTGCTCCGCAACAAGAGAGGCTGCGACAGTGAGAGGCCCGCGCACCGCGATGAAGAGTGACCCCCAATTGCTGCAACTAGAGAAAGCCCTCGCACAGAAACGAAGACCTAACACAGCCAAAAATAAATTAATTAATTAATTAAAAAAAATAAATAAAATAAAACAGAAGTAGAGTCACGGATACAGAAAACAAACTTATGGTTACCAGTGGGTAAGAGGCGGAGGGATAAATTGGGAGATTGGGACTGACATATACACACTACTATATATAAAATAGATAACTAATCAGAACCTGCTGTATAGCACAGGGAACTCTACTCAGTACTCTGTAATGGCCTATATGAGAAAAGAATCTAAAGAAGAGTGGATATATGTATACGTATAACCGATTTACTTTGCTGTACACCTGAAACTTACACAACATTGTAAATCAACTATACTCCAATGAAAATTAAAAAAAAAAGAATATACACAGGCACTGTTATTTAAGCTCTGTCAACAAACATTATTAGTCAACTGAGAATTTTGGCATTAAGTTGCTTTAGAGCTGGCAGAATCAGCGGGAATCAATGTTTTGGGTCATCATTTGCCATTCAAGACTGATCACATTTGGAGACTCAGCAGAACTTAATTCAAATACCGCTTCCTCAATGCATATTCAAATACCACATCTTCAATGCATTCTGTATGGAAACACCTCTTCTTCAATGTGTCTGTAAAAAGGGGATACCAAGAGTTCTGAGGACACGATCTAAACATCCTTCCAGTTATCTGTGGTTTAGAAAAGTCCTGTACTTTGTAGAAGACCCTAGAATTCTGGAGCTAGTGGACGACTTGGCCAAAGGGTCCACATTTCCAGGTTCCTTATTCAGGGTCCCAGTCCCTGCGTTATGCTGTGACAAGGCTGGATATATTTCTAGTGTTTGGAGGGTGATGTTCTTTTTTTTAAAAAAAATTTATTTATTTATTTATTTTAGCAGCACTGGGTCTTAGTTGCGGTGTGCAGACTCTTAGTTGCAGCATGCATGCGGGACCTAGTTCCCAGACCAGGGATTGAACCTGGGCCCCCTGCATTGGGAGCGTGGAGTCTTACCCGCTGGACCACCAGGGAAGTCCCTGGAGGCTGATGTTCTAAAGTAGAAATAAAAGACAGACTTTCAGTAACTGAGCCCTAATATTTAAGATCCTTAAGTGAAGGTGGAAATATTTTGGTGTAATCAATTATGATGCCAACCTCTTCAGTCTTTATCTACCTGGAGAAAGATTTCAGAAGTTGTGGTCTTAATTTCAGTTGAGACTGTTCTTTCATGTCTAGTGGGGACTGGATTTTGACAGTTCTCTTTCCATTTGC
This sequence comes from Eschrichtius robustus, assembly GCF_028021215.1. Lineage (NCBI taxonomy): Eukaryota > Metazoa > Chordata > Mammalia > Artiodactyla > Eschrichtiidae > Eschrichtius > Eschrichtius robustus. The sequence goes on from NC_090831.1 coordinate 13,969,448, forward strand.
TCAGAAATCTTCCTTTCATTTTATGATAGTCCTAGCATATCTGCTACTGTGCAAAAAGAAATAAACAGGATTATTATGTGTTACTGGAACATATGGGTGTTTGATGTGACTCTTCTCTTCCCAGTTGCAAGCAAGGGTGAGGAAACCTCGTATAACTTTTAGTCATCTAGATTATTTATTTAGTTTTACAATAATCCACATGTCTTTTAAAGAGTGAAGATTCACGCTCTCATAATTGTCCCCTGGGGTCACTAATTCAGGTGCCTAAGGAGCTGGGACTGCTCAAGCAAATTGAACTACGGGAATTAGATGCTTTTGTTGGACTGCAGGCTGGCGTGCTATCCATTGGGTGCTGGCGTCTGTTTTCTTCTCTAAGGTACTTTTTCTCTCTGAACGTCGGATATTGTCAGCGTGAGCTATAGAGTCCGAAGGGTGAGTTGTTAAGCTGGCATAACAAGGAGCTCTCGGGAGCCTTTAGAGCCCCAGCGCCTACACAGCAATTTTGAAGCTCTTCTTTTTCAATGTGGGTTTCAAGACAATCTCCTGCCATCTCCCTTTACCCCCGCGTAAGAGGATGCTAATGAAGTCACCATGCATGATGAGGTTCAGCCCCACGGTCCTCTCCGGCAGGGGCTGTTTCTGCTGTCTGGTTGTTAGCCGTGCAACTGCTGCCTTTATCTTTGGTATCTGCAGGGAAAGGCACTCAGAGAAGGAGGTGAGCTTCACCTTGGTGATTCCTCTCCCGGCGAAATGAATACAAACATCTAATGTCGTGACCCCCCTCCTGTTCCACACATTCAGCATGTTTGGGGCTGTTAGCAGCCATCGTGCGGGCCCAGAGCACATCAGCAAGTAGATTGGAATGTCCTTTTGCACTGGGAGATGAAGCCCGTGTCTTGGCGGGCAGGGGCAGGAACCTTTGGCGGAGATGTGGCAGAAGCATCCTTCAGGGTGTGTCTGTGGATGTGTGAATTATTGACATATTCAGCGGGTTTTGTCTTCCTTTGACTTCCCTCTCCCATTCCCACAAGCTAACCAGGAACTTGTGCTGTCTTTTGCCAAGCACAGTGGAAAGCTTGGTTGTTTGAAAACAACCCCTTTTCCTTGTGTTGGTTTTGGCAATGATGAGCTTATCAAGGAGACTCTGGGAGGAGGAGAGAAAGGTGCATGTCTTTTAGGGAAGATGGCAGAAATCAGAAAGGAAAGGGAAGCCTGATTCGTGGCACCAGAACAACAAGGTTGACGGAGAAAGAACCATCTTCAAGGGACCGTGCAGGCTTGGATTCTGAGGCTGTCGGTGGTTACCAGTTGAACAGAAGAACAGAAGGGTATGTTTGAACATCTGCCAAAGGTCTTAGGCCCTTTTCGTCACCCTGGGAGATACAGTAACATTCCTCATGATGACTGATGACCTCAGAATCAGACTTAATTTGATATAAAGGAAATAAAGCAAGTGATATTTATGTGTATGAGGGTCTGTGGCATGAAATTCATCCCTGCTGCAGATCTAACTGCACCAGTTGGAAAAGGCCCTGCAGACCGATGACATTAGCACATACGAAGAGCTGGAACTTGCTTCTTACAAAAGCTTTTTTTTTTTTTTTGGTGCAAAACTTTTTAGCTGAAGAAGCCTAAGAGACAGAAGTGGGAGGAGTGTGACTTTATATATGACAAAGACATTACATTGTCATTAATATTGCAGGTCACTGCTTTGGGGGCAAAATCCTTGTTTTATTTTAAGATTTTTAGTAGGGTTTATTCTGAGGCTTAGAAAACTCAGGAGAGTCGGGCCTTCAAGACAAATGCATTTGCCTTGATGAAACACATTTGCAATAGCTTTCCAACAATGGCCTGGAGACTACTCTCAATTCACACTGGACTTTAAAAAAATACATTTTTATCCTGTTTTGAAAATGGACCAGGTTTGGGGCACTAGTTCACGTAGCTACCACACCCACACTTTCTGCCCTGAGAGTGAGGAGAATGAATGGGTCAATCAGCTGACATATTTCCATCCAATTTCAAGGATAGAATGTGTTCATTTTCTGACTAATGGCATGTCATTTTGCAGAAGCCTTTGGTCGCGAATTAATCCTGGAATCAAAACAGATTTTCTGGGGAGCAATCTTCCATCAAGTATTGATTTTTTTACACTCACGGAGTCTGTACTCCCTAATTTAACCTGACAATGATTCTGCACAATGGCCTGGGAGCACCTTGGCAGCTCGCTGAAGGAACTTTTACTGTCTTTTCTTTCTGCAAAGTAGAAGGGGAAAAAACCCACACCAGCTAGCCCAGTCAGTCACTGGGGGGTATTTATGACCTGATACTTCACTTCTGGTGATTCGGAATGGGCAGAAAGCTGTCTTCTAACTTTTAAAGCAGTGCTGGGAGAGAGAGCTTTGCCTTGGCAGGAGACTGTTCAAAGGAACATTTTTTTTTTAAACTGCCAATATTAAACAAATCTCTAATATATTGTTCGATCATGGCCGGTGTTTTCAAATGATGCCATCTTTCTGTGCCCAACAAACATGAGAAAATGAGAAAGCATTTTCCAAAGGGAGGCTTTTGCTTTTGAATTTCAATAAACTTTGCCGCTCTTTTTCCCCTTCTGTTTTCTCAAAGGTGCTTTTGGATTCCTACATTCCTGGGTCCCTAACTGATTCTTGGGAACTCAGCAAAGATCCTTGAGCTGTGCTTGGTTTTAAAAGGGGTCTTAAAGAGCTGAATATGACACAGCCCCTTCCTTCAAGGAGCTTTGGGTTTGAAAAATGTGGATAAAACAAGCACATTCCATCTATGACAGAGAATATAAACTATGGAAAGCATGGACAGGGGCCAGTGGGATGTTGGGAATTTGGAGCAAAGATGAGACCACACCTGTTTGGGGAAGACTGGAGAGAACTTTGTGGAGGAAAAGGCATTTGAGTTGGGCCTTGAAGGATGGTGTGTCACAGACTCTTAGTAAATGCTTACTGAATGGCTGTGTGCTTCCTTACGTTTTCCAGCTTCCTTTGCAAGTGACTTGAGACCATGTGACCATTTCTGACCAATGGACTAAAAGTGAAAGAGACATGAGTCCCTTTTAGGTGGAGGCAATTGATTCTCCTCCATCTACTCTTTTTCCCTGGCATAGTGATTGGATGGATGAGAACCTTGCTTTCCAAAGCAAGGACTTGTATGAGCCAAACCTAAACTTTTACGTTACATTTAAGCCAACAAGAATCTGGGTTTGTTTGACATCACAGCATAGGTTAGCCAAAATAATACAGATGAGTAGAATTACTTAATGAGAAGTGATGTAAAAATCTAGAGTGATGTAGTTAAGAAGGTTCGTAGACAAAAATTTTGATGGACCCAGGAGCTCCGAGCTCATAAAAAGTAAGTGCTTTAGTAGCTCATAGAAACCACTGGCAGGTTTTAAGTGAAGTTGAATTATCTTCTACTTACTGAGATATTGTTTGGGAAGACGGCATGTACATTTATTACAGATGGAAAATAGAATCAATAAACTGGCTGAATAATGCATTAAGGAGTTTTAAGGAGTCCCTGAGTCATAGGTATCTTGATCGATTAGTGTGGTTTGGAAGTCATATCCTCTGCATTCAACATCTTTAATCTAAAGAAGAATAAACTTATCATTAGTGCATTAATTTAATAGGCACTTGGAGAGACAGGAAAAGCAGAAGCAGAATTCTGGCCCTTGAAGAACTTATAGTTTGGTTGGGAAAGCACACTTCCAAGCACTGTAGAGAATGATGAAAGAAGGAAGAGAGGAGTGACCAGCAGATCAGAGGAGGCTTTCTGGAAGCTGAGAGCTGGGTCCAGGGGAAGTGAGAGTTATAGATTGCTGGAGAGGAGGTGAGTAGATAGTCCCACTGGAGTAAGGGACTGAATGGCTGATGGAAAGAACTCATGGAGAGATTGTGTGAAAGCAATCCCAAATGTCCTCATCAAAGAGGAAGGAGTGGATCTAAGTAAGGGAAGAGTGAGGAACTCTCCCTCCCAATGTTTTCCTAGTGTTAGCTGTTTCTCGCTGACCCGGAGATCTTATGAAACGTGACACACGGTTGGCCATGACCATGCTGCATTTTGGAGAGCGCCTATCCTGCCGTTTAGATGGAACCTTCTTTCTTTCCCTCCATCGGTTATACATCAGGTTGTTATTGCCTGTGACAGCCATAAAATTACTCCATTAGACCAACTACCCATTTTCAACAAACCATAGCCTGACTAATACATTGCATTGCTTCCTGGTGCTGTGACCCTCATGAGCATTAGTTTCTTTATACGTAAAGCGAGAATTAAATTAAATGAGATAATTTATGTAATGCAGTAATATAGCATCTGTATATGGTAGATTCTTAGTTATTGATAACATTACTATTACCAATCTATTGTTTTCATCATGAAATCAGAATACATTTGTGATCACAGAGAAAGCTCTTCTGGGTGTTGGTAAAAGATGAAATTTGACTTTGTCTTAAACGATTTCAGGTCATGTTTATTTGCCCTGTTGGAAATCCAAAGTTCCAGACTGTTGAGAACAAAACCATTACTAATATTTACAGCTTTTAGCAATTTACTTTCTTTGCTTTCTCCTTACTTCGATCATCAAAGTAAGGAAGTTGTTTCTATGTGGTCTGCAAATGAGAAATGAATTTACTAATTCAGTTTTTTAATAACTTCTTGGAAATTGTGAATTTTCAAAAATGGGCAAAAGATATCAAGTACTATTTTGGAAATTCTCAGAGACTCCATCTCCCTGTCTTAGTGCCTTCAGGGTGGGAGACTGTCCAGCTCTTTCACCCCTGCTTTTTGTATGATAGGGGAAAGCTGCAATTATGCCTGATTCTCTTGTTTTTTTTTTTTTTTTTTTTGGCTGTGCCACATGGCTTGTGGGATCTTAGTTCTCCGACCAGGGATTGAACCCGGGCCCTCGGCAGTGAAAGCACTGAGTCCTAACCAGTGGACCGCCAGGGAGTTCCCTCTCCTGCCTTTTAAAATTCCACTTTAGTAACAAATGTTAAATTAAGAAAAATAGATCAAATGTCCTTTGAACAAGTGAACAGTATAGAATGAGTTTTGTGGAGATTAAACTACAGGCTGTAAGAAATAGTCACACAAAATCCCTTGTGTTTGAAACAGTGATTGAGATAGCCCATCTCAACGGCATTACACAGATGTTGTTTTAGAGAACTCTTTTTTCTTTCCTACGAATTAAAGAAAACTTCTGCTCAGTTGAAAAACTGCCACCTTCTTTGTTCCTTTAAAGTTTTTGTTTTTTTTTTTAAATCAAAGTGGGTCTGTACATTAGCAAAGCACTTTAACGACCTTGTGCATGATCGCCAAGTGCTCTATTATATGCAAGTGCCATGGAGGGAAACAGCACTTTTCACAATTGTAAATTTCCAACTTTTTCCCTTTTAAAAACATATCAGTGATTTTTACTGCAATAAAGATCTTTAGATTCGCGTGAAACCACTTTCTGATTCTCAGAAGATGCTAACATTTTATCATATTTGTGGTTTGAGTTGTGTTTTGGAACCAGTCTTCAAAGTAGCGAGAGCAACTAATTATTCCTCTGAGCCTGCAAGGTGGGGGAAGTTTGCAGGGAGGTAAACACTGGTTATCATTATTTTATTTCTTTCCCCCTGACTCCCAGATATACGTGATTGTCAGAGAATACATGCGACGTGTCATTCTGATTGCCATGCAGACCTCCATGTTGGGAAATTCTAGAAGCCCCTGAAAACTCAAAAGTTGAAGTTTTGCTCTGGGTTTCTAGTAGAATGGAGACCTTACACCAATGATTCTGGGGCTGGAGACCCATGTTCTTGGATGAGAAGCACTTGAGAAATGAGTATACAACAAATACAGTATGGGCCTTTGGGGGAGAGACTCAGGTCATGGACTATTAATCAGATAGGCATGGATTTAATTTCCACCTCTGGAATTTTCTTGGGTAAGTTACTTAAACTTCCCAAGCTTTATTTCCTCATGCTTATAATGGAGGTAATAAGACCTCCTTCATGGGGTTGTTGTGAAAATTAAATACATAGAGGCACACGCATGTCCAAGTTCACCCACGCGTGTGCGTGCGCGCACGTGCACACACACACCACACATACAGTTTTTTGGTGAAGCACTTAATTCAGTTCCTGGCAGGAAGAATTTAATAAGTAGCAGTTGTTATTCTTATTACAGTTAAATAGCTTTGTCTACACTTCTATGGTGGCACACAGAAACAGGTGTTACACTCAGATAAAATACAAAAATCCAGAGAAATAAGATTGTCTGAGGTCTAGTCCTCAGCTGAAGTGAAATGGAGAGAAACATTGTTTCAGATTTTCTTAGCCAGGTACCTTCTGTGGGTATAATGGAGTGCAGGCTGGTTTGTCTTTCCTATCTGGGTGTTTAAGACAGAGACAGCTTGGGAATAATTTCTCCCCCTACTTGGAGATCTGACTCTAAAATAGAGTTTTCTTACTATATATTTTTTCTTTCTGAACATCTGCATTAAGTACTCACTGGTCATTGGTAGAATCCAGCTGCATTTAGATGGTTGAATAAAACCAGGTAGAAAAAAAGTGACGTTCTGTATGAAAGTTTGGGGTCAGTCAGATTGTGTGTGTTTCAGTGAGTATAATCACATCTTCAGAGAAATGAGTGAAGGGTTTAAGTTTGCGTTTCGAGACCTTAAAAGCCATTTTAAAAAGTGCATTAACACATAGAATTGATTTGCATGGTTTGGAAACGGGGAAAAAAGGAAGAATCAAAATTTTGTATTTGTTTCTGATTTGGTTATTTATTTTTATGGTTTGAAAAGAACTTTAAAATGCAGGTTAAAAAATAGCCTTGGGGTCTGTTTTGTTCACTTTTATCTAAAAGATTCACCTGTGCTCACTGAGTAGTAGATAATGATCATTTGAAATAATGAGATTTAAAATCCCACATAAAAAATATGTAGCCACTCAATAGTAAAGAACACTAAAAAAATTTTGTGGAGGTTTATATTGGAACAAGGAGGGGTGTGATCCCAGAAAATACACTTTAAGAAAGCAAAAAGACCAGTAGATCTGGTTTGCAGCTTATCAATATGTCCAAAGCCCTCTAATAAATACATAATAAAACACCTTGCAGTTGCCATCTCCCAAAGACGTTTGCCTTTTAATTTGGGGATTTGGGATCCTGTCTTATCAAATAAAATTTTCCTAACAAAATTTGGTTGACTTGAGCAAAATTTCTGATGTGCGATGGGGAAACAAGAATCCCAGACAGTTAAAAAGCAAATCATCTCTGTGGATTTAATTGCCATTGACAGAAAAAGGCCATTGGGCTGGAAAGATAATCATCGTTCAGCAAAAAGGCATTATACAGTTTGAAATCAAGGAAAAAAAATTCTATTAAGTTAAAACTGCCGGAAAATGAAATCAAACAAAGAAAATATTTAATTAAAATGATTTGCTTTAGTTTTTATTTTATTTTTTGGTCAGTGAACTTTTTTTTACTGCAAATGTGACACATGTGACTAAATAGCACACGTCTAGGCCAGGCATAAACTGATATTTATTGATAAATGTCAATCTTGAGAGAAAAAATAATGGACCTACTGCTTTTAAGTTTATTGCATTTCCATACCAAGCCAATTTTTTTTTTGGCCAAGGCTGAAGAAAAAGCCTGGTTCATCTTACCTATCGGCATCTCCCCAAATGACCTGGGAGGTCATTTTGATCCAGTAGTTCACCTGTAAAGGGATTCAGACAAGGTCACAGCAGGTGGAATGCCCTCTCCCTTCCTGAGTTGGACCTCTTCTCAGATGAAGGCAGCTGTCCCTCCCAGACTAAAGCTGCCACAGTGGCTTGATTTTGTGTTTATGAAGCCTGCTGCTTCTTCTGTTTTCCTTGCTTCTTCTTCTCACTTTGCTAGCTTTGTAAATGTCCTTTCATAGCCCCGTTCACTGCCCTTTGCAGACCACTCCCTCCCAGCCCTCAAGACTCGCACTGGAGGTAAGGCTTTCCTTACCGCAGGTAAGGCTTTCCCAGGTGGGTCATGCAATTAAAAAATATTGTCAAGTATTGATGTAGACATGGTCTGGATTTGAGTGACTTCTTCCTCCTTCCCCAGAGTCTGAGCCTTTGTACTGAAGAGGGGCAGCAACTCCTGGATCCATATTCATGGATCTAAATAAGGTCCCTGGGCCAATAGTATTTCAACTATATATTAAATCTCTCTCTCTCAAATCTCTTTTTTCTAGGAGACATCAAGCCATCATAGTTAGGATATTCATTCATTCATGTACTTCTTCATTTATTTATTCATTTTGCTTTTTACTGGGTGCCAGGCACTTGTACTGCCACTGAAAATACAAAGATAATTAAGAAGGAACTATTGCTAAAGGAGGACAGTGGTGCTGTAGAATGAGGCTTAGATTGTTTTTCAGTTTCCCTAAGGCCCTGAGTTCATGCCCCTTAGACTCTGACTTGCTCACTCTACTCTACCTTTGCTCCTTCTCATTTGTAATAGATGAAAAATAAACCAGATTGCAACTCCTTTTTCTTTCTTTTTAAAAGCAAACCATGTACCAAGTTTTTTGGTCCAAATTGTGTAGGATAAGTTAAATTGCATTCTATTAACCAATATGAGTGTATTACTGTAAGCATAGTTATGTTGAAATAAAGTTTTAAAAAGAAAAAAAAACAACCCTCCAACCCCTGCTGGGTGCTCTAGCGTGTTCTCTCTCTCTCTCATTCCTGTCATTCCTGCCACAGGAATGCAGGTCAAGAATTTGGCTTTAGTAATTGAAGATGAGGTAAGCAATCATGGAAGACTATATCTCATGGCCTTTATTTTCTCTGTGAAATGGGAGGCAAATTCAGTGCCCAGAAGCAGGGTGAAGATTAGGAAGAGTAGTCAAGTGTAACCTTGGTCACTCTGGCTCTTTATCTCCTTTTCCAGCAGGTCCAGCAACCCCTGAATGAGCCCCTTAAGCATTTCAGGAGTTACCAGAGTGTCTTTCACATGCTCAGGGACACATTCACTCAGGGACTCCTGCTGTGTCAGGGTCTCCATAATACTCACTGGGTTTCCTGCCAGTGGCCCCAGAAGGTAGCTGCCACTAAATGGCCAGTTCTAGAGGTTGTTCCTTTGACCCTCCACCACTCCTCTGGGCTGTGGTCCTGTCCTGTCTCTTCTGATCTGGCCGTTTCCTGCTGGTGGCCCCTCTGAGTGTTTTCTGTTATCACGCTCCCAAGCTGTGTTACCCACGCCTTCATGGGCTTCAGTACGAAAAGAAACAGTTCTTGTAGTTTTTACTTCTTTCTCCCTTGTATACAGACAAGTGCCCGAGGGCTGGCTCAGGCACACATCTGAATAATAGCCACCGTGCTGTTCTCAGAAACCCTGCTGTGCTCTGTGACAGTGACTAAGGCTCTGTGGCTAGAACAGCAGCACCGTCGTGAAGGCATCAGCAGAGGACTGCTTGTCCTCACCACACAGTCTAAAACCCAGCCATGGATGCAACCCAAGTCCCCATGTCAGCGGACTTCAGAAAACACTCTCTCTCTCTCTTTTTTTGGCCGCACCTCGCAGCATGTGGGATCTTAGTACCCCGACCAGGGATGGAACCCGTGCCCCCTGCAGTGGAAGCGCAGAGTCTTAACCACAGGACCGCTGGGGAAGTCCCCCAAAGAAACCTCTCTTCATAACTCCTCCAACATATCCAGACTGGCCAGAATATGACAGCAGCAAACTAAGACTTAAGTTAAACTCCATGCTAGAAAAGTTTTAGAACAGCTACCAAGAGGGTAGAAAATGTACCAGACTAGGAAAAGTTACAAAAGTGCTGAATTCCACTCACTGCTCCACGGAGACCAGAGACCTTCGACTGAAACGGCACCATCCAGCATCTGTCTGTTGTTTTTCCAGCAGTGTTGAGCAGTCTGGGAAGGAAAGAGAGGTTTGAATTGAGTCAGAATGGAGGATGAGCAGGGTTGTGGGGCATGGTAATAGAGTGTGAGGGGATTGAAAAAAAGTTTGTGAAATTGTTGGTGGAATACTTATTGGGAAGCTCAGTTGGGTGGAGTAGAGAAGGAAGGGGAATCTGGGGAGTTGATGGAGTCATTTGTTTAGCGAGCATTTATTGATCACTGACTATGTGCCAGGCAGGTACAGGCACAGGTTCTGGGAAGTTTACGGGCTAGCTGGAGAGGTAGCTCAGGACGCCGTATAGAGTGCTAACTGCTACAGTGATCTGGGAGCTGACGGAGTGCAGAGGAGGAGCATCTAACTTTGTCTTGGAAGACTGGCTAGAGGAAACGATACTTACATGGAATGGCCTGGTAGACGAGAAGGAGTTGGCCAGGAGGAGAGAGAGGAAAGCCTGCTCCCAGGCAGAAAGGCCGGCTTGGGTGAAGGCTTGGAGATAAGAGAGAAGGAGGATGGCAAGATCGGTGCAGGCTGGCGGGGGGCGTGGAGGACTGCAGGGAAGTCGTGAGGGATGAGGCTGAGAGGTAGTCAGGGACCACATCAGGAAGGGTCGTGGAGCCTTGAAGGATACTTTGAGGGCTGTCTACCCAGCTCCGTCCCTTCCCTTCCACCCTGACCACCGCTAAACTGCCTCACGATCAAGGATAGAGGCCAGAATGCAAGTCTGTGTCATGCTGACTGTCCTCCCCTGGTCATAGCTGGTGACACCAAGGTGGATACCCAAGGCTCATAGGCCAGCATATTCAGAGAGAAGCATAGGAAGCTGGGTATAGAGAGATAGAAATAAATCAAAATGGGGAGAGAGAGAGAGGAAGAGAGAGAGAGAGAGAAACTGAGTAGCTGGCTTCCTAGTTTTCCAAGAGTTGTAATTAATAACAAAGCGTGTGCCCTTGTAATTAATTCTCCCTTTTGGCACTCACTCTAGCTCAAGTGGCTTACCGTTTCTTGTAACCAAAGGATCTTTGACTAGGCTCATCAGGGAGAGAATATACGATGAGAGGAAAGGGCCTAGGACAGAACTCTGTGGAACAGCAGTATGGGTAGAGTTGTTTTTTGTTCTAAATAGTCAGTCACAAATTCATCTAATCTAGGCTGTGGTTTCCTTGGCAGTACAAGTCACTTCAAAGCTTACTGGGCTTTTAATCTAGTTCAGAGGTCAGCAATCTCTGACCCACGGACCAAGTCCAGGCCACCACTTATTTTTGTAGATAAAGTTTTATTGGAACACAGAGACATCCATTCATTCACACGTTGTCTATAGCTGCTTTGTTTCTACCACAGCAGAATCAAGTGGTTGCAACAGAGACAATATGGCCTGTAAGAACCTGAAATATTTACTCTATGTCCCTTTGCAGAAGAAGTTTGCTGACCCTTGAACTAGTTGACTCCTCTCAGCTCCATGTAGCCATACCCACAGTTCTTTTCTAGTCATGCTTAGATTTTCTATAATTCTTTGCATTCTCATCCCCATGCCAGCTTTGTCTTTCTCTGACACTAATTGTCCCGTACCTTAAGCTCATCCGGTTTAGATGTAAGTCTCTATTGACTGAGATGTTTCTTCCAATAGAAAGGGTTTTCTGGGCATCACATCCTTACTTAAACCCTAACTCTGAGGCATCTGAATCTACTCAAAGGTTTTGACAATGGGTTGACAGCAGTGGTCTTGAATTGACCCTTATCTCAAGGCTGAGTTTTATTTGGCCCTCGTTGCTCAGCAGCCTTCTCAGTTTTGTCTTTTCCCAGTTGAGGTTAAAGAGCTTTCTTCTTTCAGCCTACAAATCCCTGAATTTCCAACTTGCTGCAGCAAAGGAAATTGTGCACTAAGGGAACCATGGGTGGGCGTCTTGGGGAGACGCATCAGGAGAGACCTGCCGTAGGACTTGGCTTGTGCTGGGTGACGTCAGGGAGGGTTTAAGGAAGTGAAGGCTCATTCTAGAGTGGGTGCTTTCAGGAGCTGGGGCCATTCAATGATTGGGAATCTCCCTAATTTTGTATCTAGGAGATGGGAGGAACAAAACAGGGCCGGGGTTGTCATTGGTGAGGAAGCAGTTGTCACTAATGTGGGGTAGTCCTGAGTCCTGTCATTAAGGTATCCAGGAAGGACAATGGGGCCAAAACAAGAAGGGCTGGTGGTGAACAGCGGCTGCCCTGGGCTGAGGAAGGAGGCAAAACACCCTCCTGGAATAGAGATGCATCACCTTGGTCAGGAGAACTGCAGAGAGAGAGGCACTGAGGAGAAGTTCCCAAAGGACCATGAGGGTAGGCCAGCAAGACAGGCCCAGAGCCACACGTCCCAGGGAGAATATCCTGTCTCTCATCTCTCCTCCCTTCTCCCACCCCACCCCAGGCAGGGAGCAACTCAGGAACTAGCAGGTAGCGGAGAAGCGAGCCCAGGGACTATCTTCCTTCCTGGATTGAGACTGTGTTTACAGCGTAAAGTGACCACCAGGCAATTGACCAACAGGAGCGGGAATTCAGGGGGCCGCTGGCATGCAGAGGGGAACTATGCCCAGTGGGAATGCTGGAGGGTCGGGTGAAAGCGCATCTTTACAAACAGCATTTGTTCACCATCTTGGTGACTCTTTTGTTTGCTATCTTAATGCTCCCACTACAACGTGAGCCCTATGAGAACAGAGAGCTGGTCTTTCTTGCATAACACAGTATTCTCAGCACATGAAGTGTTGTAGAGAAAGTGGTGGGTAACAAGTAAACATTTCCAGAATGAATGAATGAGTGAATGAATGAATTGTTCCCCTAACCCCATAGGCTCTTCTTATTTGTATTTTTTTGGGTTTTTTTTGCATTAAAATTTTTTTATTTTATATTGGAGTACAGTTAACTTACACTGTTGTGTTAGTTTCAGGTGTACAGCAAAGTGATTTTGTTATACATATACATATATCTATTCTTTTTCCGATTCTTTTTCCATATAGGTTATTACAGAGTATTGAGTACAGTTCCCTGTGCTATACAGTAGGACCTTGTTGTTTTCTTCTTATTTGTATTATAGTCACAGTTGGTTTTATCTTTGGCTGTGGCAGCCCATGCCGGGGCTAGATTTTCACCAAGAAGGAGATGCTATTTTGATCATTGAAGGAGCCAAGATACTCTTTCACTTAGAGCTGGGCTTGGGTCGTCAATTACCTTTGCTAGTCATTGACCTGAGATGGTTACACAGAGGAGAGTTCCTGGCTTTGAGCCCAGTTTAACTATGGGCTACCCAGGGAGCCTTGGCTATCTATATTTGTTCCATATCTGAAGTTAATTAGGTCCAGCTCGTGCATTTTAACTAAAGATTTCTCTGTGTTGCATGTTTCTTAATTCTCGTTACACATTAAGATCATCTAGGGAGTTTTAAAAAATGTCCATATCCTGGGTCCACTCAAGACCGGGAGGTGGAACCCAGGAGTATTATTACTCATCTCTTTGAAAAGAGTTTAGACCATTTCAGGTATTGTCAAACTTGTGTGATGAATTTTATGCTGTGTGAGCTGCTTTCTGGTCATGAATCGTAGGACTACATGTCGGCCCACGGGTAGGGTTGCTAGATAAAATACAAAAAAGCCCAGTTAAATGGGTTTTACAAATAATGTTGTTTATTACATTGTTAATGGTATTAATGTTAATGTTATTGCAACAGGCATACTTAATACTAAACATTATTCATTGTTTATCTGAAATTCAAACTTAACTGGGCTTCCATATTTTTATTTTCTAAATCTAGCAATCTGGCGTGAGGGACTGGGGAAATAAAATAAGCAGTCCTTCACTACAGATTGTTTGAGAGGCCCTGCTTTGAAACACCCAAATGCTGGGCAGTGCTAATCAGGGAGGGTTTTCCAGGCAGGGTTGTTGGCTGCAAATAGCAGAAACCCACCAGAAACCTGCCAGAAAAGATATTTATTGGAAGTATAGCTAGGATAGGTAACTCACAGAATCAATGGAAAGGATATAGAACCAGGTTAAGAAAAGGTAGGAACCAAGGGGGCTGGGAAGCCAAGGGCACAGCCAAGGCCATGCTGCAGTAGAGTCTGGTCAGGGAGGTGCCTCTGGAGCCACTGACTCTGTATGTCCTTTGCTGGCTTTTAGCTCCGCCTCCATCAAAGTCTCTAATGGTCTCTGGACCTATAAGTTCAAGTTTCAAAGTTCCAGTTGGGAGCATCTGAGCTGGGCCATGCAGCCATACCCTCTGGCTGCCAGGGAGTGGGGAGAGGAAGTACCCTCTGGGCAAAGCCTCCCTACTCCTGCACAGGGGGAAGCAATTGCCCAAAGAGAAAAAAGTTTTGCACTGGGGTAGCAAGAAATGATAAACATCCACTACTGAGTGAGGGCTGAGGTGAACTTCTCACGGAAGTTGTGGGAGTTTGGAGCGCTGTCTCTTCATCTGTATTGTGCCGTTAACTGGCTGCGGCCCTTAGCAGTCACTCAGCCTCACTGAGCCTCAGTTTTCTTATCTGCAAAATCAATGACTTGCAGATTTTGAATTTCACTGACCAGTAAAATTTCAAAGGGAATTTTGGGGATGAATATAGGCATCTTGTCTTTTTTTTTTTTTTTTTTTTTTTTTGGCTTTGTCAAGTAAAGATATTACTTAAAACAACTATCTGTTACAATCACCATCATTTTATAAAACGAAGCATCTTTTAATACCAAAAATTAGGAAGGACATCATCTCAGAATACTGATTAGTTCTTTAAATTGAGTTAGCTTTTAGAAAAACTTACTTCCGTTGACTTTTTTTCTTTTTTCTAACTTCACTTGGACCAGTGAGGGACTGGCTCTACACCATGGGTTAGTGTTTGGGAACCATCAGTCTTAATGGCTCTTCTAAGATTATGATTCTTTGCATTTCTCAAGACTGGAGAGGGGGAATTTTGTATAGCCTTGTTGTTGGCATTGCAAACTTTTTCCTTCTGATCCCTGAGCAAATCTTGTTTGGATGACCTCCAGGGCATGGTATAAAGTCTGCCTTTTAACGTGCATTAAAAAAGAACACTTGAATGGCAAGAAGCCTTTGGGACAAGGAACATCCACCTTTTTATAGTGCTTGATGTTACTGTCACAGAGGTGCCCAGAGACTTTGGCAGTGAGTGAATTTCTATAAATCTTAAAAATCAGTCAACTGATCAGTATATAGGGAGGGCTGGTAGATGTGCCCACTTAGACGAC
The DNA here is from genome assembly GCF_028021215.1 of Eschrichtius robustus. NCBI lineage: Eukaryota > Metazoa > Chordata > Mammalia > Artiodactyla > Eschrichtiidae > Eschrichtius > Eschrichtius robustus. The sequence continues at coordinate 13,984,604 of NC_090831.1, forward strand.
CAAATGGCTAGTCCAGCTTGGCCTTTCTCATCACTGCAGAGACACTGATAAAGTGGGGATATGCAAAGGGTCATAAAGATGACCCTTGTTTCTCCTTCCCACTCTTTTCAAAATCATGCATTTTGAACACAGCTGGGATCAAGGGAGTTGAATAGGCACATTCTGAAGTAAAGAAACCACTGATGCATCTATAAATACTGAGGAATAATAACAGATGGAAAAGGGACAATTTAAGGAAAAGGGACTGTGGTTAAAAGTATAGCACAGGGTAATGGACCTCATCAGAATGCGGGAAACTTTTCAGCTATAAGGATCCAACTTTCCAGCAATGCGGAGTGGGGAGAGGTTTGAAGACCGAGGCCCCTCTCTTCATGCTCAGAGCCAAGCAGATGAAAAACGAAAGGGTTTTAGTGCAGTGGAGAGCACGACCTTCCCCAGGGCTTTATGTGGCCCTAGTGGTTTGTTTTTTCAGCCCTAAGATCTATAATTTTGTTTTTCTTTGTAGATTTTGTGTTGACTCATTTTGATTCCTCCATTTCTTCCCTCCCCTTGCCCTCCTGTGCCTGTGGTTGTCTCTTTTTAAAATTTTATCTTGTGAGTCCAGTTTGCTTGCCTCCTTGCACTGATCCTTTTGGTTTATTGAAAGCGTGCCTATGTTATTCATTCTGATGTTTTTCCTTGCAACTCTGTCTTGCTGGTGTGGAGGCCAGGTTATTTGAACACAATAACTACCCTTTAAAGAAATCTTTTTCTTCACTCACTTTCTTAGCCCAAGTTGCCTATTGCTGCTCTTTGTAAAGCTCATGACTAAGGCAGCTGGTCAGTCATATTGTCTTTGTACATACAGGGTGATTTCTTACACGTGGGTACATTTATCCTGGGACTGTGAGATGAAAAAACTGATTCCCAAAGAAATACACCAGCATTTGCATACAAAAACATAAAAAACAAAAACAAAGAACTATCCCTTACCGTAGCCTTCTTCTTCCAGTGCTGCTGCCAAAGGTTAAAAAACTTCTGGACCCCTCTTTGAGCTCATCTGTAAATCACACCAGAAAATTGGTCTTACTGCTTATGAATCACATCTTATTATTTGACCTAAATTTATATTACCTAGCATTGTCACCCATCTTATTTAATCAAATCTGCTTCATATGGCTTTATTTACAGGATGATATTAAAAATATTTGACAGCACAGGCTAATCAGAACAGATGCTATTTATACCCAACAGTTATACCTAGAGTGATATGTATCCTCTGAATATCAGTTCTGCTTTATGATATTCTAAAACATTTTTAAAAATAAAAATACTCCACATATGGTGAACTTTGATATTTTTTGAGTTTCCAGTGTCCAGTCCTAGCTTGCTCTATTGGAGGAATTCCCATCATGTTATAGTGCCCCCATTAGGTGCATGTGTATGACGCTTAGTGTGCACATGATATGGTCATAGGAGGTGTTGATATGGCTTGGAAGACATAGAGGACATGTTTGGAAGATAAAATCATTCTCTTTTTTCTTACATCTTTTTATACATCTGGAGTATAACTGCTTTACAATGGTGTGTTAGTTTCTGCTGTATAACAAAGTGAATCAGCTATACGTATACATATATCCCCATATCTCCTCCCTCCCACCCTCCCTATCCCACCCCTCTAGGTGGTCACAAAGCACCGAGCTGATCTCCCTGTGCTATGCGGCTGCTTCTCACTAGCTATCTATTTTACATTTGGTAGTGTATACATGTCCATGCTACTCTCTCACTTCGTCCCAGCTTCCCTTTTAATGTAAGGGGGGTGGGTCTCACTTTTAAGAAAGAGTTCATGATGTCAGCCCCCATAGTCCTACCAATCCCTGGGAATGCATGTCTCCATGACTGAAACCTACTTTTCTCCATTAGTGCCTCTTGATTGGTTAGCAAAGCCTGTGTGGAAATAGTCTCAGGGATCACATCTCCTCCCAGACCACCAGGGGCTGTTGTGCTTCCCTCCAAGATGAGCTGCGTGATGGGTCTAGTTAGGAGTCTGGGTAAGTAATTACTGAGTTTGGGCAACTCGTGCAGCTGTGGTGTTTCACAGAGGTGGCATTTCAAGATGCATGAGTTCCATTTCTGATCTCCTGATTTACCCTCTGTCTCTGCAATTCAGGACAATCATTTAAAATACCCATAGAAAAGAATTTTAAAAAGAGTGGATATATGTATATGTATAACTGATTCACTTCGCTATATACCTGAAACTAACACAACATTATAAATCAACTATACTCCAATAAAATTAATATTTTATATAGAAAACAAAATCAAAAAAATAAAATATCCTACAAATGTTGCAATAGAGCAATGTAAGAAACACAGTTGAACTATGATATTCCTACTGTGGAAATAGCTTTGTTTCTTTGTATTTTCTAGTTTTTCTACAACAAACAGATTACTTGTATAGTAAAAGATATCATCAACAACAAAAACTGGAAGGAAAAATAAGCAAAAATATTTCCCAATTTATATCTTTTCCCTCATGTATAGTCATAGATGTGGCCCAAGTGGTGACCAGAACCGTGGCATCCAAAGTGGACTCACATGAGGCCCACTGATCTACGTCAATGATGGGTTAGTTAAGGAGTTTAGTCAGTCTCAATGCAAGTAATTCTTAGTGGATCTTCCTCTATGAGAACATTTATTAGTAGCATTGAGTACATCTAAGCAGGCCTCAAATCTCAGATAAGGGTACAAGATTTGGAGATGAGGACAGTAATACCTATATATGGTAGGAATCTAAGAAATTCTGGCCTCTTTTCTGCTTTTATCCAGCATCTTAATAAAGCATCTGCAAAAGACATCAATGTTACAGGTCACCACAAATGTTGTCATTGCATATGGGCCCCTTGCTCTTTGACTGAAGTTGTTTTTGGAGCAACTCCAGTTCTGGATCTGTGTGGTTGTATTGGCTGTCCTACCATTGCATATCTACACATAGCCAAACACCCTAGGAGCAACTTACATCCTCACCTGGGGTAACTTACATCCATAATCTGACTTTAAGAAAACACGTATGTTTTAGATAAAGTTTCATCCAATATCCTGAAAACCTCCTTAGGTGTCATCGTCCTCCCCTGACCATGGCTGTCCACATGGCTCAGTAGATCAGCCAAATGGGTCAGAAGTGCTGCTTGCTTGGACTCCTTTCAAAGGGCGGCACAATGCGTAAGGGTTCTGGACCTGTGTGTATTAATTGGGGGCTGGTTTCAACTACTTTGTGACAGACTGCTTCTGAATTCTTTCCAACCATGGATTTTTGATGAAACTCATCAACCTGCTGCACTTGACACTGAATAGATTATGTGTATATGGTTGGTTTAGTGGAAAATTCTTATTGGAACAGCTTTTGAAATCGTTTAAAACAGACACTGGTGATTGTCTTGTAAGCCTAGGCTATTTCTATCCATTCATTTACTGGTTCAAAGTCGGTTTCAGAACCGCTTTTCATCATTTTAATCCTGAAATTTATTTTATTTGTAAAATATTGTAGTACAAGAAGCATGGTACAAGATCTTCATTTCTGGAGAAATATTACTGTTTTTGCAGAATGAATGTGAGTTTCTTGAAGGCAAGGATTCATTTTGTTTATTTCTAAGTCCCCAGCACATAAAATTTCTGGCACATATGAAGTGCTTAGCAGATATCTGTGGAATACGGAATGATTGAATTTAAATGATGGTTATCTTTCTAAAGAAGACATTTAAGAATTTCCTAAGTCGGGCTTCCCTGGTGGTGCAGTGGTTAAGAATCTGCCTGCCAATGCAAGGGACACGGGTTCGAGCCCTGGCCCGGGGAAGATCCCACATGCCACGGAGCAACTAAGCCCTTGCGCCACAACTACTGACCCTGAGCTCTAGAGCCCGCGAGCCACAACTACTGAGCCCACGTGCCACAACTACGGAAGCCCGCACGCCTAGAGCCTGTGCTCCGCAACAAGAGAAGCCACGACCATAAGCCCGCACACCGCAACAAAGAGTAGGCCCCGCTCGCCGCAACTAGAGAAAGCCCACGAGCAGCAACAAAGACCCAACACAGCCAAAACTAAATAAATAAGTAAATAAATAAATTTATAAAAAAAAAAGAGAATTTCCTAAGTCAAATATATTTCATAATAATAGGTATAATCAATAGGTAGGACCTTAGCCTAGAATACTTTTAGCGTATTTTAGATGGAAACAAAGCTTGACAATGAGTGTTTTGTCTTTCCCCACCATGAGGACAGAAGAATCAGCATTTTTTTGCTCCTCTTAAAGTCAGTCTTGGACTTTCCTGGCACTTTCCAGGAAAGTCCATTCATAATGTATGGGCACTTGGATTTTTTGTTCTGTTGCTTTCCCCAAAGCACTTCTTGTCAATCATAACATAAAACTGATGTATGGATCCTATGTAGCATAAGAAATGTTTGCTAAGGGTTACAAAAAGTATGGAGATAGTGATTCTAATTAAAAAAATTTTACTGGTATTTTTAGCAAGATTTTCCATTTTCCTTTTGAATTAGTAAATGATACAGCAACATTAACGCATCCCTCCTACCCACATAAACTTCGAGCAGGAGTATATTCTCAATGCCTAAATTTTCCAGAACACGCAATTACAGGCATTGCTTAAGAGCAGCAAAAACTCCTTCCCAGTAGAATTCGCTACAACACCTGGCACGCAGCCGGCTGTCAGTAATAGATTCTGATGTCTCTGGGTTTTGTCTGCCTGTTATGGTTTCTCATCTTCTGTCTTCTGATTCTCATGAAGACCTCCTCCTTCATCCCTGTGGTCCTTCGGTGTTGTGATCATGAGGCCCCATCCCCAGTACCACAGACAGGGGTGGGTCTGGGACCCTGCGTGGCCAATTCAAGCACATCATCCCCAGCACAGTGCCTAGTTTAGAGACAGGCGTGTGACTCAACATCTGGGCGCTCCACCTGAGAAGGAAGTCTAAGAGGACAGGCTGATGACATCCTTGGAACCACTGTATCCAGCTGTGCTTGAGGTCCCCAACTAGACTTCCCAGACTTTGTTTAAATAAGTTTGAGTTGGATTTCTGTAATTTGCAATCAAAGGAATCCTAATTCATATAGTATTTCATCTGAACAGTTAAAATAATCATGATATTAACTAGTCTGTCATGAAACCCCTCCTTTTTGTAACATTTGGGGTTGTAACATACGCTTATTTCCATGCTTACAATTTAAATGACCTATCTGAGTTCAAGACACGTTTCGCCTAGAAGCTCATGTCAAACCATTCTTTATTTTTTATGGTACAAATTAAAAGTGACAGATCTGAAGCTGTTAAGAAATACACAAAGTGCAGCTTTACTGACCATACAGATATTGCTCTAGATTAAGTACAGTTTTGTCAGTTTTTTTTTTTTTAAACATTAAGCAACCTGTGCAGATAAATCAGCTTTGGTTTCAATGTCAGAGCAAGTAAGGAGCTTTTAAATATCCAGTTTGGCTTCTTGGTCACAAGTCCATCATGTCAACATCTCGTCATGATGCTTTTTTCAAAACAACCCAGTCTGTTTTCCTGCTGCCCGCTCCAGGCGCGGAGAAGCAGCTCTCTTTGCCACGTCTCATCAGTGACTCTGGTAACCAGTCTGGATCACAGCACGCAGGACAAAAAAAAAATCACTTCCTTAACAACAAATAGACAAATGTGCCTCACAGAATTTCAAGTTGAAGACAAGCAAATCACGTGACAAAAAGCTCATTACAAAATGTTATTCAAACAGATTTTGCAGTCAAACATTGAAATGAAAATCAATTTCTTTTTTCTCCTTTTTTTTTTTTTTTTTTTTTTTTTTTAAGCTTGGTCATTAACTGGGTACAAGTAGAGTGCTGAGGTAAAACATTGATGAACAGTTTGTATTTCTTTTTTCTTTTTCTTAAAATAGGAACAGTTTAGTATTGCAAGATTGTCAGCAACATTTAGCCATATCTATACAATGTGCATATACCTACAAATATTGAGCTTTGGTCCAGCGTAGAGAAGATGAGCAAAGGCATTTTACAATTTCTTTTTGGTTATAGCTTGAGTTCTTTGATACGCCTCTACTTGTTTTTTGTTTTTTGTTTTTTTTCCTAGCTCCTTTTGCTTTTTTGTTCTCTCTTTTGTGGAGTGTGTGTGTGTGTGTGCGCATGTGTGTATGTGTGTGTATTGTGTGATTACAACAAAAAGAAACCAAAAACCTTGCAATGCAATTAAAACTCTCAACTGTTCACAATGTTTTTTTGACTGAAAAAGAAAAAATAGCCCCACAAACAAGCGTCAAGTATAACATCAGTCGTTTTTTTTTCTTTTTCATTAAATGATGAAGAAAATGAAGACAACGGTAATTTAAAAATATGTAAGAAAAATACTGAAGCTTGAAATACAATCACATGTGCCTGAAGCGGCTTTTATTTTTTGTTAGTGGCAACCTTAACCTTCAGTTCATGGAAACCTAAAAGACACGTAAATGCTACTGGCATGTGAAGTTGTTTACAAGTGGAAATAAGAAATGTCGTAAGAAAATTAAGCAGTAGGTGTGGTCCCCAAGACTTACAAGTTACACAGTATAATTTATATTCCTAAGAATTTGTTCAGGCACCTTTTTATGCCTTGTAGCAAAAAATTTATCTGTAAAAAATTAATATAAGAAGCATTACAACACCTTATAAATAATTTATAAAACAATACAAAATTATAAAACTATAAAAAAAATTACTGCACATGAATGGGTTTACGACTGTGGGATGAATATATTTCTTTTTTATTCCACTCTGGAAGATTACTTTTATTTTATATTTTCACTGTCCTAGTTATACCCTCCCAATTATAGATTTCCGAACTGAGCAGGCCCTATGTAAGTGCTGCTGGCATATGTTTAAACATTTAGCATCCATCATATATTATCTTGTTAACTTCTCTTCCTGGGGGAGATTTTCTTGATGGAACTTGGAGCGGGTCCTAGGAGAACACAAAATCTGTTTAATTGGTACGTTTTTGAATCTCTGGGTCGTTGGTATCTGTGCAGTTTTTGAGGTGGCCAAATGGGTACCATGATATCGTTGGCACTGAAGATGAAGTTAGCTGTGGTGCAATTAGCATCAGACTGGAGAAGGAAACACCTGTACAAGCAACTGGTTCCACCTCCAGGATTTCATGTAGCGTTTCCTTGCTGCTGGTCCCCTGGTTCCTGCATGAATCATCTGGGAAGGGGGTGTAGGGTGCGGACAGTTATACCATTGCACTGACACCACCAGCACAGGGGCCAACAGAAGAAGAAACCCAAACCCCTATGGGGGAGGGTGTTAGGGGAAGAAGATGGCATTTCTAATCAGTTGGGCAACTTGAGTTTTTTTTTCTCCCACAATTTACTTCTAGATAGCATTAATTATTAATTAATTATTCGGGAAGATTTCCATCTCGACAGCAAGGAAACTGACACTCTGTTTTGCCCGCTCCTATAATGGAACACGTTCTGCCTCTCCCTGCGGAAAACATCGACCACAGGTCCTAAGTGTTTACCTGCACAGAAATCCTCACATCTTGCTTTCTCCCTCTGGCTTATTAGGTTATTTTGGCCCACAGATCTTTGGAGTAAGTTATTTTGAAAAGTGAAATAATCCCTTAGTTCTAAGAGTGAAGGCTATTCTGATGTGCTCGATAAGCCACTTCTGTATTTTTCCTTTTAGTGGAGGCACTTCCTTGTTAACACTTCCTTTCCCCTCAAGAGTCCAGCTGCAATTCCCATTGTTTAATTCGTCTGCCAACTTTCTGCTCCGTTTATCTATCCCCAAAAGAATCGCCCTCCCCCCGCCCCGAAAAAAGTCTGCCATCACTATTTGAATGAAAGTGGTAGCAGCAAAGATGGAATTTACAGGATGCATGATGGCCTTTAACAATCCGGTCACTCACTCTCTTTCTCTCTCTCTCTCTCTCTCTCTGTCTTTTTGGCCTGTGTGTATATGGGTGTGTGCATGCTATGTGTGTATTTTGACTGAAATCTCGAGACATTTCTTTGGCTATCAGACTTCTGAGAGAAATTGCTTTGCACAGAAGCATAACATAGATGTAAGTATTGAACGAAATGTGCAGCTTATGTTTATATTACAAAATTAGTTTTGGTCAGCTCTCCATGTACGTGGCCAACAGACTGAGAAAAATCCCAAGCTCTGGTGTGGTCAGTGAGCACAATTACAGCTTATGCCAGTGTTGACACTTCATCGAGCAAAGCCCTAGTTATTCTGGAGTCTCTCCTGCGTTTCACTGGGGTCTGAGTGGAAAAGACACCATGCCCACTCTGTGGCCTTCCAGCAGACGCTGGGGGCCACACGCCAGGGGGGGGTGGAGAGATGGAGGAAAATGAGAAGCGCGAGCTCCATTTTCTTTTCTCAAACCCACAGGTCATAGTGAGCAGAAAGCAACGGATGCTTTGGCACACGATCCAGGATGCCCCCCACTCAAAACAAAGAGAAACAAAAAAAGAACCCCTTCCCCCCAAATAAAAACCAACAGTGGGCCTCACAGAATGGCTTCAGCAATGGCACACCCCCCCCACCCCCCCACAGGGGGTGACAGTAGACGGGAAAGATGAGAGAAGTCAGGCTTGCTATTTCTCCGCAGAGTACAAACGTAAAACCTCGGAACACAACTTTACACGCAGAGAGGAGCCCACTAATGGTCGCGTTGGCAATGTCGTGTTTCTGACTTTGGTTAATAGGTTCATAGTGAATCAGCACTTAGAACCTGAAGGATGCCGTCCGCAGCCCCTCCTCCAGGTGGTAGGCTTGTATTCGCTTTGAACAGAGAAAAGTCTCCTTTGTGTGTTGTTGGTATTTTGTTTTTTGTGTTTTTTTTTGGTTTAGTCGTTTTTCTTAAAATGTGTTCGCACATTTTCATAACACACAGAAAAAAGTATGTGGTTATTTGGTTTGCTTTAAGTCCATTATAAAACTGGCTTTGGGGAGACAGGTCGGGGAGGGAACGAGCCTTCCTCCACACACCTGCACTGTGGTGTAGTCCTTGTTTAAAAATTTTCAAAAACATTTCTTTTTCCTTTTTCGGAAAATCCCATGGACACGTATAAACCATCTTGCCCACTTGGCGGTTTTCTTAGTCTTTTACTTACAAGGGTGATGACTTGGGGCTACCTTAAAATTTATTTTTAATTTAATTTTTTCTTTCTTGGGGGGTGGTTAGGGGATGAAGTCCCAAGGGTGGAGTTTAGTTTCTGTGGATTTTTTTTTTTTCTGATTCCGGGTGGGCGTCTCTTTAGGAATTTTCTTCCAGTGAGTCCGTTAAGGGTTCCAGAGGGACTGCCGTGGCCGGCTCGTGCTGTTTTAAGCGTTTAATTGTGTTCTTCAGGGCTTGCCTCTTATTGCAGAACCAAACTCTAACTACTTCCCGGTCATAGTTCAGCTTCTCGGCAATTTCGGTCATTTCCTGCCCAGAGGGGTGCGTGTTCTTCTCAAAGTGGGCATTGAGGATCTCAAGGGCCTGGGGCGTGAAGGAGGTGCGCCTCTTGCGCTTTTTGGACGGTTCACTCCCGATAAACTCGGTCAGGTTCTGCATACCTGCCCGATGGCGGGCCTCAGCCTCAGCCATCCACCGCTCAAGCACCGGCTTGATCTTCTGGGCACTTTTAGGGGTGATGTCCAGCTTTTCAAACCTGGCAGGATACAAAAGGCCAGGGTTCAGTTTGGCTGTCAGACTGCTAGCTATAGTGTTCTCTTGGGCTTCCTGTGGTAGGAAAAAGTGGCTTCTCAGGATGGTGTGTCTGGGGGGAAAATTGAGAAAGAACAGTCTTACACTGAGTCCTCTGCCAGGGTGGGCCTCCTGCCTGCCTGCCTGACTGACTGGCAGAGCGAATTCACTCCAGATAAGCAGCCAGCTGCAAGGTAGCCCTCCCCGCTCAAGCCAGCACCCGCCCCCCTGCATGCTTCATGCCCCTGCATGCAGCCCGTACACCCACAAGCGGACCAGGTGAGCACGGGTGGAGACAGCACAACACAGCAGCCATCACGATGGAAACAAAAACCACTCGCAGATCTTTTTCCTGGAAATGCTTGAGATCTGAGCTTTGATTTGAATCCACCCAGCACCATTTCCCCTGAACTTCAGAATCCTTAAGGCAAAAATTAACACCAGGAAGTGACATCAAAGACAACAGCTGTCATGTTCTTTCGTTTAAAATGATTCTTTTTATGTTTTCCTTTTGGTTTCCTTAAATTTCCCCCACTGACTTGGTGATTAAAATGTTCTATCTATGCTAATCGTCAGTGATGGCAACTGGGACAAGTTTCTTTTATGGTTCTCTTTTCATCTCTGTTTTGTGTCTCATTTTAATCTCTTTCTCTACCCCGGCCCCCAGCCCTCTCCCGTCTCTGTCTCTGGTAACAAACACTTTTCACCGTATGTAAGTTAACAACATGCTCCCTTTTCTGGTAAAACATAGCCCCTTGCTACTTTACTGCTGGACTCGAACAGCTGGACACACTGTAATTGCTATGAACAAACCCCCCTCCCCTGGATGTGCTAGGGCCACCTCATGCCTTCCAACACCATCCAGCGTAATGGTGTACTTTTGCACCAGAGTATCAAGCTGTGTTTAACGTGCTATATCTGCAAACTGTACTTGAATGATATCATTTTCTGTAAATGAGGTCTTCTATATATCAATTGCCATCTGCAATTCTTTGCTACACTGCCTTCAAAAAACTATGAAGCATCTTGGACAAAACTATCTACAGTGTTTTAAGAGGTCATCCTGGTATCAAATTCATACTCACTCTCAACGAAATACAAAATAGTACCAATTCCTTTTATTTGTTTGTTTGTTTGTTCTAAATCCAAATTCACAACCCTCCAGGATGACAACTTTGGATCCATGGCATTCTCCTCTATCTTTTCAAGTTCAGTCCTGTCGAAACACAACCCTCTGACTGCAGAGTACATCTTATTACAACAGACTGTTTTCATGGAGCGAAAATGAACCTGCTTTAGTCGCAGTATGTTTTATAAGGATGCTTGCAAAAGGACACAAAAGGATAGGCTTCCTTTATGTGCCTTAATCTTATTTTTGGCACTGCATTTTAGATATCTTATGTTGTGATAAGCAGCGCCAATAGTATCAAATTTTAATGTGATTCCGATAGCATTCCCTTCCATGTATAGTTCAAGGAGTTATTTATTTATTTTAAACCACCCCCGCCAACTTTCAGCTGGTCAAAGAGGAAAGAAGTACATCTTGCTTTCAATATAAAATGAATGAATTATTTCATGCCATTTAATGAGCCGCTCACTTACGGCAGCCTCCCCTAAAGCCCTCATTGTTGGATTCACTTACCATCATTCATTATAAAAGCCCCAAAGCTGAAGTCTTGGTAGCATGACAACAGGCTTTACAGCGCCATGGCATGGGGGACAGAGCTTGTGATAGGGGTGTCCAGTGTATTGCTGGTGTGTTTTCCTCTGTGTCTCTGATGCAGAGGCACTTGTTAAAGCATCTCGAGTCACTGCAGCTCATAAGGGAGGAGTGACGCCACAGTGTGTGCAAATGCAGATTCTTCACCACCGCGTAAATTAACTGGAGTGGTTCCACCGTCAGATCTTGGTCTCTTTCAAGACTTCCATTTTTTTTTTTTCTCGGTAGTTAGCTCCGAAAACTACCCCACTGAAACACTAGGAGCTAGAGAAAGGCCGAAAAGTCAAGGCATCTGCCATCTTCTATTAGACAGTGAATTCCCAAAGTCGCTTTTCATTTCAGCCATAGCTTTTTTGGCTTCCCCAGGGGAAGATTTTTAGAAATCAACATATTTGATTGGGAATGCCCAAGAAACATTATGTGTGTTAGTGAAAACCTTAGAGAGCACTTATGCCATGAAAAGGAAATCACATTTTAGGACTAAGAAATAAGCCAAAGAGGACTTCAGCAACGATAGCACACGGGCAACAACCTCAAAACCTGTGGCGTGCCTTTATCACAAGGTTGTTGAGATGAAACAAAATTAATGTTTCCCAACAGGGAGCAACAGTATTCATACCATTTGATGCTGCTTGTTAGTGTTGATGCTTCGGTACATGTTGTCTGGAATAACACATACAAGCCTTGAAACAGATTTCCCAGCAGTAGTTATCCTTGTATAGACTGAATAAAGGTTATTTTCTACAGGGAAGGTATCTTATAAGAAAAAACAGTAGGGGAGGCCAGAGAAGTGAGAGGATCCTATGGCGCTTTTTGTATTTAACAACAATCAATGGGTTTTATGGAAAATCATTGAGCAAAATGTGAGCTTGCAAGCTCCTACCCCATACTGATGTTATTTATAACCTTAGTCTTAAACTGCAGGAAAAGTACACTTCCGTCCTTTGGGGAATACATTAAAAGTATAAAGAGCAGATAAAAAGACAGCATTTCATGGATCACCAAGAACAAAATCCACTTAGATGAGTTTTGAGTTGAGTTGGTTTCTTGGCTTTTCCTGATGGAGGAGGACTCATAAGACATTGCCCAAGAGGAAAAAGCTCTTACCGAAGTGCCTTTGTTACCTCATGCATAAACATGGGATTAGTGCAACACACACATGCACGCGCAGGGTCTGCTGCTGGCGGCTTGACCCAGATCAACTCAAACACAGCCAAGGCTGGCTTCTGTCATTTATGTATTTAATTTTGGGAAGGGTAGGGTGAGGTTAGGCCAAACTCTCACTACCCTTTTCTGAGTGATGGAAAACAGCTGCTGCTTTTTTAAAAATGTGCTTTTAGGCTTGTGTCTGGCAAGGCAAGGTTAAAAATTCCTTTGTGGTCACAGGATGGCTAATTTTTGTTGTTTTTTTTTTTTTAGGTGTGTTTTCTTGGAAAATCCGGATAGCCATCCCTGAGCAGAAATGGTGGGAGCGTTAACACCACCTGGGACTGGCGGCCTCACGACATCAATCCACAGACAGGAGACAGTGGACCTCAGCCGCGGAGGACGGTGGGTTCAGACGCTGCTGACCCCCGGTGGGGGGGAAGGTGCGTATTTCCAATGAAACCGCCTTGGAAGTTCCTTGTGAGTTGACAGGAGTTATCAAGCCAGGCCCCCAAGTCTGCTTTAGCAACTCCATTTCCATCAGTATCACCAATCCCAACACACAGCTACCCCAGACTCCGTTCCCACACTCCACCCCTCCAGCTCGGCCCACCCGAAGAAGAAAAGCTGAGCCGAGAGGACAGACGAGGCCTGGGCCAGCCAGGAGGGGTGACAGCGCGTGGGCGCGGGTTACCTGCAGATGGCCGACTGGCTGTACGCGGGGCCCTCTGTGGCACTGAGAGCCTGGCCCACCTGAGTCTGGGTCAGGCCAAGGGACAGGCGCCGGATTTTAAAAGCTTTGGCAAACTCGCGGATCTCCTCCAGATTAACCCCATCCACCTCACCCGCTGCCGTCTGAGGATCTGTGGAGACGTTTGCAAAAAAACAGGATCAATGCGTCAACGCACATCCCAGTGCTACACGTTCTGGACGGCTGAGGAGAAAGCGGCTCGGTTCATAAGAGCAGCGCGGTGGGAAGCCACACCGCAGAACGTCCTTGGTCTGCCGGCTGAGGCGCTCGAGCCCCCCATCCTCAACTCATTCCACCTGCACAAATCATCCTTCAAGGTAGTTCTGTCCCAGACAAAACCACAGCCAGCCTACCCTGCCACTTCCACAATGCAAGAGCGAGCTCCTTACCGCTTAACAGACAGCAGCCAGGGCAGGGGGGCACCAGCTACGGGGGGATGTGACTCCAGTTTGCCCATAAGTGTGTTCAGATATCATGTGAAAACGTAAAGATGGAAAGCTTTCCATTTGAAATGTCTTAACTGGACTCCGCCGTGCTAAGAAGTGCCCTTGAAGAAAAATAGTATTTTGCATTTTCCTGTACCCAGTCACCACTGCAGCCAGGCTAACAGATGGCAACATTGCCTAATTTATCATGTTCACATGAGCCCCTCAGAAGAGCAGCATGCTTACGAAGCTGCGAGAACAGTATCGTCTGCCCCCACCCCCCATAGCAATTTCCTGACACAGACTCCTCTGTCCCCTGAAAGGGCACAGAATCAAAAATGCCTGCTGCAGGAAGGCTCCTTTGGTGCCAGATAACTCGGTCAGTTTAGGACTTATCAAGGGAAAGGACACAACAGCTGGAGAATGAAACTATCCCCGCCTCCGGCTACTGATCCCTGGATAAACGAAAGCACACACCAAGCTGCAGACAGCATGGTTTGGGGATGGTGGAAGATTTCAAAGGGCTGTTCCATCCCGCCTGGAGCGAAGCCATTCTCCCTGCAAGCTGACTCTATTGTTCTTCACCTCATTCCCCGGATTTAGGTGAAAAGTTTTCCTCTTCCTCTTTCTGCACAATCGCCCACCAATTTCAGTCAATTACAGGACTTGTCTAAGGAACTGGGGTGGACTACATTAGTCTTCTGGGCTTAGGGCTATAGAAACTCCTGTTATCATGGAAAGAAATACATTGGTACCCCAAGGGCCAATTTTTCAAGGACTTTTAAATAAAGATGTTAATACCTGTGGCGAGGGGCCTTGGAGCTTCCTGTAGAGATTCTCTCATTATAGGGGAAATGGACTCTGTCGACAGAATCAGCCATGGAGGTGTACGCTGTACCCGTATCTCCTCAATAAAAACAAAGTCCTGGGGGCTTCCCTGGTGGCGCAGTGGTTGAGAGTCTGCCTGCCAATGCAGGGGACACATGCCGCGGAGCAGCTGGGCCCGCGAGCCACAGCCACTGAGCCTGCGCGTCTGGAGCCTGTGCTCCGCAACAGGAGGGGCCGCGATGGTGAGAGGCCCGCGCACCGCGATGAAGAGTGGCCCCCGCTTGCCACAACTAGAGAAAGCCCTCGCACAGAAACGAAGACCCAACACAGCCAAAAATAAAATAAAATGAAAAACAAACTCCTGTAGAATTTTTACACATCATGAAGCATAATTTCATGGAGGAAGGATGGGTGGAAAGTCTAAATGGGCTCCTCGTAGGGCGGGGAGGCAATAATAAACTAAGAGTTGAGAAGGTCTGGTGTAGAACACAGAGGGACACTTGGTATAGAACAGCATAGGGAGCGGGGCCTGGCCTCTCTCCAAGAGAGAAGGAAGAGGAACTGATGGCCCTGCAAACGTGGGCAGTGGAGGTTCAAAACCGAGGGTGAAAAGATAGAAGCCGGAGACTTTCCTTGTAACGATATGGCTTTTAGGACAGTGGTTTTCTTAATGAGGTAGGTCTAGGAGTCACCTGATGGGACCCGGGATGTGCATTTTTAACAAGTACCACAGGCGATCCTGATGCAGAGGACCCACTGACCCCGCAGACAGAGGCTTTCGCTGCGGCTCTGGCCTGACCGAGTCTGGGTGTGGCATCCTCTGCATGTCGACCCTTTACCTGCACTCGACCCTTTACCATCATTATTCACCAGGTTCCACTACACGGAGAACTTGCTCTACCACCTTGGGTAAGATGATGGAACAGAAAGACTACCGGGCAGGTGCCCCGTCCTTGCCTTCCTCCACCCCTGGCCTCACCGTTTATGGCAAGTGGCAAACAACTGGGAACCAGTGGGCTGGGGTGGCCGTTGGGGTCTGGAGTTGGGGGGAGATTTTCTTCTCTGAGCAAAGCTAAGTAGCTCCTGTGGGAAGTAAATTTATTGCCTTACATTAGCCCCATCTCTAGATCAACAGGAATCAACTGAAGGATTCAGGTGATCTGGAAGGATTTCCAAGGTCTACTCCAGTCCCAGGGTCTGTGCTGCCACCAGAGTTGGCAGCACAGTACCAGGCAGGTTTACGACTGGGATACAGTTTTGTGTAAGTCTATTCTAGTTTACGCCTTGCCTTCTCCTGCTGCCTTTGTTGTTTATCTCCTTCCTAGTTCCTTGAGACCAGCGACTAGATCCATGTGTGTGATTGTGCAAGTTGCTTTTGGCCAGACCGCTGATAATAACCAGAGTTAAAAGGAAAGCCATGGTCTCTTATCCCCTTGCCCTGAGCAGTTGTGTGGATCATCAACAGTTTTACTCTAAAGCTCACAAAGGTGGGCGCCTTGCCCCCTGAGCCCTTGGACTTCTGTGAGGCCCCAAACACTCATCACACCAGGAAGCTGAATTCCTTCTTTCCCCTCTTGCACATTTCCCGCTCTGGTCTTTTTCCTGGTTCTACTTCTAGAGCTGGTAAGATAGGAATTCTGGTGAAATTTAAACAGGGTGATGGTCTATTGGACAAAGGTCTGGGGAGAGGAAATCAGTGTCTCATTGTTTGTGCAATTTGTTGATTGCTGGAGACGAGCTGCCTGGCTTTCTTTACATTATTGTTCTCATCCATAAAAATCAGACAGCACCATGTATTATTATGGTTTCGTTCCATGGATCCCAAGACTGCAAAAGTCTCCACATCCAAAGAAGGGGTCCACCCATGGATGAATATTAGTTTTACCCCGATTACAACACGTGGGACATGTCTTCCCACATTGGGAGAATGCCTTAGATGGTGTCTGTAAGATGTTTTGAATTAACAAAAAAACTAATGTTTTTTTTTTTTTTTTTGGTGCCCAAGTTTCTGTCGTAAACTCTTGAGGTTTTCTTCTCCACTGTTGGACAGTTCCCCTTCATTAAGGGTTATATGCTTTTCTATTTGAGGAGGGGAAACGAGAGGTAAATGTGACAAATGGACGCTTCCCTGGAAGGTCACGTTAACTCTCAGTCCGGCTCAGAGGTTGACACCACCCTGGGATCAGTCAATCTGGCTTTCCATCATGTCATTCCTTCTGGCTCTGGGGAGGTTGGGTTAATTTTAAGGATGAATCTCAGGCCACCTTGATGGGGACTTCAGAGGGAACCCTCAGGTCCCCCACAAGGTGGATCCAGCACCTTTAACCAGCTCTAGGGAAACCCAGTCTGGGACTTCTCTGCACTGAGGAAGAAGTGCACCTTTTACAGAAGTTTGCTCCAGATTAAGTCGGCCCAGTATATTAAGTACAAAGTCAGGAAGCAACGACTTCCACGGTTCTCCCTGAATCTGAGCCTTGCTGAAGGAGCCAGAAGGTCAGCCTACATAAGGATCGACTGGCCTGGAGATTTATAATACACTGGCATTGAATGTTGGCAGTGACTCATAAGTATAATGATGACGTTTTTCCCAAATCAAATCTGGAATGCATGGGCTGAAAAATAAAAGAGTTCTTTGGGAGCTAAATGCAAACTGCGTGAACACAAACCTGTTCCGTAGAATCTGGTTGCATGGTCACTGGGCCCATACTGAATTGAGCACTCAGGATGGACCAGGACAGATATTTGTTTTGTTTAATTTTAAAAATTTAGCTCCTTCCAACTGCTCACCTGGACATCAGTGTAAGGGGTTGCTAAATGGGTCGAACAGTTGCCATCCATCCACATCTTCCTTCTACAACCTCTGCTTGTGGGACTGTTACAGGAGAAACATGCATCTATAAAGAAGCTGCCAGGTATGACTTAACTGCCTTCTAAACATCCATCTGCTTTTTAGTGCTCCTCTCACAGCAAATAATGGGCATATTTACCAAATATTTCTGAGAAATAAGAAACCATTTGGGAACGTGCAATGCAATTTGGGAGAACAGCTTGCTTGCAATACGGTGACTTCATTGAGTTGTGGAAAATGGTGTGAAACTGATCAAGTGAATCAGGGGTTTCACTGTGCCATAAGCTATCACCAGGCATCTTTATGTTCACTTTATAGTTTGGGTTTTTCTGATATTAACTCTCAGTCCCTTTGCTGTCTAAGAATTAAGTTTACAGGCCAGGGGTTTAAAAAAAAGTGTCCTGAAAAACCAAACCAAACCAAATCCATCAAAGAATAAAAAGTCCCACGTCCACCTGTTTTTAAACGGTAACTGTGTAAATCCTAAGTCAATTTGGGACTTTATTTGTTTGACTCTTCTAGACTTTCCAGAAGCCCTGCTATGGAAACTCTAGTTAGCCCTGGTGACTGTGGAGACCGAGCAAGGTTTGACACAGGGCAGGCTGTGCAGGTGCTGTGAACAGGTGTGCAGACGTCTTAAGGAGTGTGCATATTTGGTATTAACTCTGTGTTCTTTTGCCTGGAGTAGGGCAGGTTATGGATGGTCCACCCACTCCAGTTGATCTGGAACAATGGCAGATTGCCCAGCACTGGGCAACCTTGCCCATGACCTGTGAAGGTCCATTCACCAAGGTTTTGACCAAAGGTTCAAATCCATTTTGACCTGTTTCGAACTATGGCCTTGGCCTAGTGGAGGGATTTGTGGACCCATTAACCATCCCACTTAACTCAAGGATTATTTACTCCAGCAAGTCCTTCTGTTCGATCTCAATCTCCAAAACTGAGTTCACTCTCTCCTGTATTGCCATAGTCTTTATTCATACATTGATCATAGCATTTGTTTCCCTTTATTGTAACTGTGTTTCTTTGTCATCAATTCATGACCTCTGCCCGGGCAGGGACCACATCTAGCTTACTTCTGCTTTCTTAATATCTATCCCTGTGCCTGCATATACATGGTGCTCAAAAAGCTTATTTTTTATTTTTAAGTTGACACCCTCTGACTAAAGCACGCTTTTCCCTCCTGTAATTTAATCCGTGTATCAACTACATCTGAAGTATGGGGTTGGGTCTCCCTACATTAGCTTATTTGCAAATTTGGTAAAGTTTAATCTCAGAAAAAAGTAATTTTAAATGCATATTTCATGCTTGAATATAAATTTCAAAATATGCAAGATGTCTAGTCTTTCTCATATTGGCTCAGAGAAAAAGCTTGTGCTTTAATTTTAAGACATGGGTTCAGGCATTTAAAATTTTTTTGAAGAATATTTAGGTGATTTGATAAGAGTTTATCATTCAAATTGCACTGGATAAAATTTATGTGAAAGCATCCTGTCTTTTAAGGCAGCAGTGCTGTGTACAATGTGTATAACCCATTGAGTCTGGATGTCTGGGTTATCCTTCTGGCTTTGTCACCCAGGAGATTGGTCACACACTGTCTCTCAACTAAGACCGAATCTGGCCTCTCTGACGTAAGATGGTCCGAGATGGGTTGTACTTTTCAGGATCTATTTGATGCCAGCTTCAATATCTGAAAATGAGAATTTATATTACCTTGTTGTGAGTATTCAAATCAGAAAAATAGTGAGAGTGCTTTGAAAACCTTACTTTGCAAAAGGAGGCTTAAACAGAGGTTTGTGGAGGGGGTGGTAATCAGCATCAGAAAATGCTCCAGGTATTATTCATTCTCTAGTAGGGTCTTGAGACAGAAGGGAATTAACTAAACAGCATGCTCGAAATCTGTAGCAGTTGTAAGCCCAGCAATGGGTGTGTGTAAAGTCCGATGTCCGGTAGTGGTACTCCTGGACCCTCTCATATCTGCCAGAGAAGGCTCCTCTTTCAGGCTCTGCGTATGTGTTTGCAGTTTCTTGCTTCAAGTGCATGTGGTAAAGGAGTCTCTTTTCCCCAGTTCTGTATATTTCTCATCAAGGACATGCAATGTAGTTCACTCATTATACACGTAGGTAGAACCTAGATATCCCATTGGCCACTGTGCAATTGAAATTTCATTTGGCCCATTAAGTAAAAGGCTGGAAAAGGCTAGTCCTTTCCTGTCCAGCTTGAGACAAATGGCAAGATAGAACCCAGTGCCATCCATCCGTCTGTCTGTCCGTCTATCTGTTCATTCACCTCTCTGTCCATACAAAATGTATTGTTTACCTTGTGTAAAATACTGTATTCATGGGGTATTTTGTACTTTTCATATTTAAACATTTCATATTTAATTTATTTCTTCTCTATAAGATGTTTGATATCCATTCCTTTTCTTTCAGGACCAAAGCTTAACAGCTTATTGTAAATTTATGAACTCGCTGCTATTTAGAAATAGAGTGTTTTACAGAAGCTTTTTCAGAAGAGCGAATTGGAACAAAGTTTGAATCTCTTCTCACAACAACCCTATGAGGAGTTTCTTTGTCGGGGAAAAAAATCTGGTTATAATTAAATTAATTTTTTACGAGTTTATTCGAGTAAGACTAGACTTTTTGGCCCAAATGAGAAGAGTTATATATCTAAACAACTTAAAATAACAGGTTGATGGCAAACTCCATCAAACCCTGAAACTGTTTGGTATCGACCCCTTTTTAAGATCAAGAGCATCCAGGCTAGTGTACTGAAGTACTTGGGCATTTTTAAAAAATAATTAATTAATTTATTTATTTATTTTTGGCTGTGTTGGGTCTTCATTTCTGTGCGACGGCTTTCTCTAGTTGTGCCAAGCGGGGGCCACTCTTCATCGCAGTGCGCGGGCCTCTCACTGTCGTGGCCTCTCTTGTTGCGGAGCACAGGCTCCAGACGCGCAGGCTCAGTAGCTGTGGCTCACAGGCCTAGTTGCTCCGCGGCATGTGGGATCTTCCCAGACCAGGGCTCAAACCCGTGTACCCTGCATTAGCAGGCAGATTCTCAACCACTGCGCCACCAGGGAAGCCCCGACTTGGGCATTTTAATATCTTTCCATAATCTCTCATTTTCTTCTCCATTCCACAAGCATCTTTCTTGCCTGAGTTATCCATATAATTGAACATCTATGTATATATGCACACATATATGTCCGCACATGTATATATGTACATATATATTTTCGGGGGGGGGGTTGCTTGTCGGGGGAAGACACAGCGACCCTCCATTTTGCCTTGCATTTCCAGACTTGCCCTATGATATGGAGAGTCCCTACTGTTCCTGTTACAACAGGTCACTCATGACACTTGACCAAACACAGATACTTACACGTGTCCTTGTTTTATGGCACAGATGCCTCTGCAGTGCTTTAGCCTTTAAACCCATAACTGTTGGATATCTGGTGCCTGGAGAATTATAATCTATGCACATATTCTGTCATTTTTATATACAAGTAAAAATTGCACTAAAGGTGAATAACATTAAATTAGACCACTGTCACATTCATCTCTATGTGTTTCTATTTGCATGTGATACACATGCTGTCTTCACCTAGGGCCAAATACCATTTCTAAAATGTGTATATGCCGCCCGCTCAGGGAAGCCGACTTGCAGGCTTCGGTTCTTTTGTGAACGGTTGTTCAGAGGTTTCTCACCAGATTCCGCCCATGCAGCTTCCCCTCGCACCACTGGAGGCGGCTCATGGCGCACACCACCTCACCCCCCACCCCCGCTGCCCACAGGTGCTCTTATTTCCTCCAACATCTGCAAACAGAACGGCAGGGGACCTCACACACACGGAAAGGCAGCCGACCTGCCGGTTATCTCAGTTCTGAGCTCTGTGGCTCCTGCCCTGAAAGCTGGTCAGTTTCTCCCTTCTGAAGCGGCCAGAATGACTCAGCACATCAGAAGGCACCTGAGGTGGAAACAGCCCCTCCACGTACACATTTGAGGGGGTCGGGGGGCCTCCTTCCCCAAGGAACCGTCTGGCCCTGGGCATGGACCTCATCCGGATACTGGCCCAGGAGGGCCAGGAAATTCCTGTTCAACTTGAAAGCAGCAGAAAGAGAGGGAGGGAGGAAGGGATGTAGGGATGCGCGGGTGGGGTGGGGAGAGAGAGAGAGAGAGAGAGAGAGAGAGAGACATTGCAATTAGGCAACGAGAAGGCCACCATGATTTAATGGAGCCAGAAAGGATACTTACTGCTGACTAACTGGCCCACGCTCAAAGCTGAAGAGGAGGAGGATGAGGAGGAAGAAGAGGAAGGCTGCCGGACGGGGCTTTGAGACATGGACGCTTGGCTGTGAGCCAGGTGCAGAAGGGTGCTTTGGGAGGCTGCTTGACCCGCTGACGTCTGGGAGGGTTGGTGGAGCTACATTGGGGGATGTAAAAAATACACAAAGGCATGAAAAATTAGGAGGGAAATGCCAGGGAACAGAAGTGTCATCTGGGGTCGAATCATTTCCAAGAATATATGCTTCTCTGGAAGAGTGCACACCCTACACAACAGGGAGGATTTTTTTTTTTTTTTTTTTTTTTTTTGGTATATAATATGTTGCTGCTCCCTTGACAGGCATTTTATTAGTAATTCTAAATATATTATTAATTTCCTACTTGGCTTGCTGGAGCACCCAATTTTCTACATTTCCTGACCGCGGTGTGCGATTGGACTCTTTCTGCCTGTTCATGCAATTACAGTGCACTTGACAGGCTTCTCAAGAACGTATAGATAAAATATAACACCTACCATCAACTCGGAATGCAAACCTCAATATCAAAGGCAGGCTGTGCCCAGCCATTTTGTCTTAGGTAACTGGTGTTTTTAGGAAAGTTCCAATTTAGGCTGAGTGTATATGGGAACTTCCTGCTCTCCCAGACCGAAGAGTCTGGGTGTATTACTGTGGAGTTGGAAAAAATGCTCTCTAAGATCCTTTGGAAATTAAGAAAGAAATTGGGGCAGTCAGGACAAAAGTACTGACTAATATGTGTAGCTCTCTGTTGTCACTGTCTTACTCTGTGCCAGCACTTTGTTCGGGACTTTTATGCCCTCTCATTTCACTCCTGCGTCAGCCTGAGAAGTGGGTATGATTTTGAGCCCTTTTTGACCAACAAGGAAGCTGAGGCACAGAGAGTTTAAAGGATTTGGTAAGTTCCTTTGGCAGGTGGGGAGGAGCTGGTCTCTGGACCTGTGAAGTCTGACCCCAGGGCTTGAGCTCTTAGTCAGAGCGCCTCAAGTAAGAATTCACTTTTTAAAAAATTCTGTGTGCCGTAAGGAAGGTGGTCTTTATGTCCATGTGCTCATGACTCCTTTACGGGTCATCAAAGTGCTGTTGTTCTGACAGTTGAGAAGCTCAGCTGAAGGGAGGAAGAAGAGAGAAAAGGGAAACGCTTGCAGGTGCCGGGTCCACTTAGATGCCCCAGAGGGATCTCCACCCATGTATTGACCCTCTAGGAAGCTGACACAAAGGGCAGCCCAGGACCCAGCACAGGTGCACACGTAGCCTCAGCAGTGGCCACCTTTGTTGGTTAGACAGAGTACTTTACAAAGTGCTTTCATAGCCATCATCACACTCCCAGAGGTGTAGGAAGGTCTTTATAAAAGGTTTTTATAAAAGGAAGTCAGACTGGGGGCAGAATCAGGCCAGGCCCCGAACTTTGGTGGAAGAGCCAACTACAAAAAATCAGGCACTGATCTTTTACCACCTCCTCGGGATCTAAGAGTCAGCCCGGGAGGTTTCAACTTCACACTTGTCCCTGCTTTCCCAGTGTGTGTTCAATTTCTCATTCAACTTTATCGAGATACAATTTACACATAATACACCCATTTAATGCAAACATTTTGAGTTTTGTGAAATGTATACATCTGTGAAACCACCACATAATCAAGATATAGAACCTTCCTTTCATTCTATGAAATTCCCTAATCCCCTTTGCGATCGATTTTCCCTCACCTCCTGGCTTTCTGCCATAATGGACTCATTTGGCATGGTTCTAAAAATGGAATTGCATGGCATGTACTCTTTTCGCATCTGGCTTCTTTTGCTCAGATACCGTTTTTGAGATTCACCCATTTTGTTGCATATATCAGTAGCTCATTCCTTTTTATTGCTGAATACTATATCTAGTATATACCTGTATGTATACCTATGCCACAGATTGTTTATCCATTCATCTGTTGATGGACATTTGGGTTATTTCCAGTTTGGTGCTGTTATGAAGAAAACTGTGATAAACATTGATGTACAAGTCTCTGTGTGTACCTGTGTGTTCATTTCTCATATGTAAATACCCAGGAGTGGAATTGTGGAAATGACTGGGTCATACCATAAATGCATATTTGCCTTTTAAAGAAACTACCAAGCTGATATCCAAAGTGGTGGTAGCCTTTGACAGTCTCACCAGCAGCGTATGAGAATTCTAGTTGCTCCACATTGTCACCAGCACCTGGGATTGTCAGTCTTTCTAATTTCCCAAAGTGTTTTTAACCATCAATTAACATTTTACTTTCAAACAATTGTTAGTCAAGTGCTACTTTGGAAACGTGCTTCAGGAGCTATTTCCCCTCTGGTTCCCCGTGGTAATGCTTTTGCTCCTCCGATTCACGTGCTATCTCTATGTGGCAGAGACACTTGGCATGATTACGGGAAGTAAATGATTGTCCCTAGGCCACGAGTCTGCTCAACATTAGAATCCAGGCTCCCACCCCACAGTTCAGGGCTCTTTCCAGGACGCCAGGGTGTCCCACTCCAGAACTGTCTGCAGTTACATCTCAAGTGAACAGCCTTATTATTACTCCACTGTGCGAAGACTGTGAACTAAAGACAGTTGTAATTGACACGGAACCCAAATTAACATGCATCAAGCATCTGCCTAAAGTAATTAGCCAGTCTGCTGAGCACATAATCAACAACTGAATCCAGTAAATTTTATTCTGTAGGAACACACACTGAAGATTAAATCTATTTTTAATTTGCTTAATAAATTGTGATGGATATTTGCATGTCAGTCTACCCCCTCTAACCTATTGAGTTGTCCTTCTAAATAGTGTTACTTGACAAAAGCTTTGTATAGTTTGGAGTTACTGAATCATGAGCCAGTCTTCGGTTTTACCATTTCATCAATAAAAATTGGCCCTGGGTGTGGCAAAGTACCATCAAGGAACTGGAAGAGACAATAATCAATTTAAATTTTTCTTCCTCAGACACAACTCAGTAAAGAAAAAATTACTAGGCTGCAATCTCATTTAGGAGTCACTAAAGCAAGCTATGGCTTATGCATTAAGCTACGCAGGAGAAGGAATTCTAGAGGAAAGTAAAATAGTTCTTTTAAGAGTTTGTTCTATGTCTACATAGTTAAAGAGAGAGATGAATCTAAGATATCTAAGAACCTAGGAAAGATGTATTTCTTCCAAAGAAAATAAGCATTTTTTAGGACATTGGGGTCCTGCTTACCCTCCAGAGTTCAACCAGACACTTCAGAACAACCAATAAAAATTCTGAAAGGTTCTTGATTGTCAAAAAATCAAGATTTTATGGTTATGGCATTTCTAGCAGATTAATACAGGCTGAGAGCACGGAGAGTCCACAAAAGAGGAAAGTGAAGGGGCGGTTCATGTTAGCCTGGGGCTTTGCTTTATCCAGAGAAGGAAGGAGAGGATGATGTCCATCCCACGTGGTGAATGAGAAACAGGGAGGAACAGGATTGAGTCCGAAAAACTTTATACTTCCTGCTGCCTCTCACAGGCTGCCTTCGATGGCTTGTTTGTGTTAGTTGGCACTGCTGGAGATGTTTAACATATTCACCTAAAATAGATACAGGCACACTTTGAAGTCTTTCTTGATCTTCTGTGCCACTGCCCCTCATATATCTTCTATGTGTAACACACTATATCCTTAATAATATTTTAGTTTCTGGAATAAAGCATCTTCTAATTAAATTCACGATTGACATAAAAACAAGTGGGGGTGGAAAATGGGATAAAATGCAGAACCAGAATGTGATAGAGGAGATGGAAAAGTCAATCCACATAAACAGTAAAATTCAAATGGGATTAAATATAGAGAAATTCATTTGAGGAGGGAGGGAGGAGAAACCGTCCAAACATGCAGAGGCAAAATGGAGGAGACTTGGGCTTTTATAAATATCTCAGGGAGGCATAACAAACCCCAGGCTAAAGCCCCGTTGTGGTGCTACGGAGAAAATGCGTATAACCCCGAGGGCTCTAGCAGAAGAAGCCAGAGTGTGCCGGATGACATCGTGAGTCTCCCTCCTTCTCTCCCTCCTACTCTGTGCACTGGGTCCCTTGTAATAGCTGGCAGAGAAATGAAATCAGAGGTTCTCAAGATTCAGGGCTTTCAGAATCACCTGGAGGGCTGTTAAAATACAGAGCCCTGGGCCCCATCCCCACAGTGTCTGGTGCAGTAGGTCCAGGGTGGGCCTCAAGAATTTGCATTTCTAACAAGTTCCCAGGTGAAGATAATGTTGCTGGTTGAAGGACCACCCAAGGTTTTGGAAGGAGCTTCTCCTAGAAAAAAGGTAAAGAAAGTGGATTTACTATGTCTAGACAAGAGAAGCCAGAGCCCGAGTTTAATAAGAACCTTTAATAATTAGGAGGGCATAAAGAATACCTGAATGTTACTGAGGAGTTCATTCTACCGTGGACAGGACAACTGCACAGGTGTTAAATTTGCTGAAAGATTCAGGGTTGACCTCA
The DNA here is from genome assembly GCF_028021215.1 of Eschrichtius robustus. Taxonomy (NCBI): domain Eukaryota; kingdom Metazoa; phylum Chordata; class Mammalia; order Artiodactyla; family Eschrichtiidae; genus Eschrichtius; species Eschrichtius robustus. The sequence goes on from NC_090831.1 coordinate 14,010,812, forward strand.
GGACAATCTTACTTGAAAAATTTTGAGGACTAAAATTTTGAAAAATTTTGATAACTACAATCTCCCTTGGGTATCATGTTCTAGACATTTAAATCTAGAGATTTCAGTTATCAAAAATTTTCTAGACATCATACCCAAGGGAGATTTCCGTTATCTCTGCAGGAAGTTTAGAAAAGTATGGAGGGAGTTATCCTTCTGGCAGAGTTTAGGAGACCTACTGGGTTTCCTTCTGGCTCAGTTCCATGACTCTGAAACATCTCTTGAAGCTAAGCAGGAAGAAGAGCCCCAGGTGTAAGGCTCCATCACAGACCCCTCCTGCCTGCAGGGGAGGCGGCACGGCAGAAGCTCTAATGGTCTCAAGAAAGAGAAGTGAGGGCAGTGTCAGTCCTCCAGCCACCATGAGGATGTGAGGAAGTGAGGAGAATCAGAACCTGAGCAGCATTCGGGGGCGATGCCCAGACACAGGCAGCAAAGGCCAAGGCAGTCATCACGCAAGCTTGGGACACACAACCAGGGCTCAGCAGGGACAGGGATGGGACAGGAGTCAGATCTCAGTGCAGAGGAAGGGGTTGACAGGGAGAAACGAGAACTAGAGAAGACAGCGCTGTGTGGAAGGTCTCCCCAGGCTGAAGACACAGAATTGGAAAGCCACAGAAGGGCCTGGGCTGGGCTCTTCTGGGAGCATGGCTCTGGGATCTGGCGTCCCGGACAAGGAAACACTATAGTTTGGCAACAATTAAATTTGAACATGATGGATGGAGCACCCAGCGTGGGCGGGGTCCTGAGCAAGGCTGAATCGGTCTGGTCTCAGCCTCCTTTCAGGTGCAGACTCATAGTGACAGTACAGGTTGATGACAGTGAATGGAGCAAGGGGAAGTCAGAGGTGAGGGAATGATACAGGGAAGCTTCACGAAGGAGGGATCCTGGGCAGAGGGACAGTGGCGGGAGCTCCCCAGACAGAGGAGGTGGGAGAGGCATTCCAGGCCAGGGGCACAGGGTGTGCAGGGAGCCTGCCCCCTGTCAGCTGAGCTCAGCCGGAGTGACAAGGGGAGACCATAGCGGTGAGATGCCCAGACATGTGGCTGGAAGGTCAAAGATCTGTTTTGTATTGGGGTCACTGACACACATTTCATCCGTCTAGGAAACCCCTACACTATTGTAGATCCCTTGTGGGTGGAAATGCCTCATTTGTGTCTCATTCTGGGTGGCTCCAAGAAAAAACTGCGGACTACTGATTCAGGTAAGGGCTGGGGAAAAACAGGGAAGTGAGTACATTTTTTTTACTTGAAAAAAATGGATGGATTTGGATAATCATATGGCATTTTAGAGAGCAAAGTTAAATAAACCACTTTCCTTTGTCTTCCTATTGGCACCAAGATTACATTTTGAAGAACAATTGAGTGCCTTCATGGGTGGTAGTCTCCAAGTATTATAGCTATGGTATTTAATTTTTGAAAAATTTCAATGCTTTGATTTTACAAATCAGAACGTTTTCCCTTTCAAATGTCTCTATTTCCTTAATGACACTAAAAAAAAAAACCCTCCCATTAACTTTTGTTGGGATTTAGTCAGAGGAAGAATAAATATACACAAAATCATGTCTGTGCTGCTCATGAAGAAATCATTAATTCACAGTCACAGGATAGTAAGAGCAAACCCCGGGCACCTGGGTGACTCTGGCTTTTGAAGCTGCAGAGTCCCATGGAGGGAACAAAAGGTTACTTTTGAGCTCCCGCCAACTATTTCTGTATTAAGTAATTTGTTTCATGCACAGAAAGATATCCCCTCTCTCTCTCTGTCTCTCATTTTTATCTAGTCCTTTTCTCACTCTTATTTTCTTGCATTGCTCACCAAGGATCTCTGATGTGATATCTAGGGCTATCAGATCCTGGTATATATTTTTAAAAAAATACTGTTTGTATTTCAGATGATAACGCTGCAGTTTCTCAATCTTTCATCACTGGAATAAATCATCATCAAGACTGGTTGACTCTTCACTCAGATTTTATTCAGGCTCTTCTAATTAGTGGCAGGCAGGTATAAAAATTAAAGATGTAATTACTTTTATTAAATTAAGACAAATCACCCCATGTCGTCTGGCCCAAGAGCTCTGTACTTCACTCCATAAAAGTGGACTTCTGAGTGTGAGTTAGGGAACTCTCTGCTCCTGTAATTTATGACATATTTTACTCTTGGAACTATGCTCTTGTGAGATCAAGCATTTGTCATAAATCACATGAAAAAAATAAACTGAGAAACTTCTCTACTGTTCGATAGAAATCCTTTATTTTTTAGTGGTTGTCCATATTGTATTTCTTCAATGTAAAGGGTAATATTTAAAGAAAAAATTGAAGACCACTATCCTTATACCTCCAGTTGTGACCTTTTTACTTTTGGACTCTGGGCATTTTATGATCCACTCTCCTCAGAATCCCCACTTTTATATCTGGGACTCAGACTTGAGCATTTCCTGTTGATTCACCCAACTTGTTAACTTTACTACACATTCCAAGGTGTTTCAATCAGAGCTGATGCCAAGAAACAGTAATAGTCATTCATCTAATTGCCGCCATTTTCCTGGTATTTCTCACCAGCTTCATCAACGGTTCCCTTGATCTTCCTGGGACTTGGATAGACCACTGGCACATGCCTTGAACAACGGGACGGGCCCATGGGTCTGTGCCGCGACTTGAGGATTCAGGAAGGTCTGCATGTCACTGTTTTCAGCCGTGCACACGTGTCCTCTCAGCACGCACATATATGAGAGACGCACGCTTCTACACGGGCAAGGAGAGTCTTGCTCTCTGGGAGGCTGGTTGTAACTGACACGAGTTGGAGGTGCAAGGCACATCCCCTAGAGGCTGGCTGTTTCTTCCCAGTTGCGAGATCTCTGATTCTACAGTGACAAGGACGATGGTGGAGGTTAGGCCTGCAGAGGACGAGACGTTCCCACCGTGGTAATGAGGTTTCGTTCCAGGGGTCACCAGGTGCGGCAAGGAAGCTTCTGAGGTGCATCTGTGCTCGCGGGAGAGACTGTGGAAATGGATTCATGATGCTGATTGCGGGCGACGATTTGAGGAGTGGCACCACACCCGCCTCTTACTTGCCGTTTCTTGGTTAGGTCCTTCTGGATCGAGACTGTACTACCCCAAATCTAGAGCTGTCATCTTATGTAACAGCAATGGTCTATCACCCACACACCCTCCTTAGAAATTCAAGGTGAGAGTGAGAGCTACTTTGTATTAAATGTTGTGGATCTCTAAATAATCCTCACCTTCTTGGCAATTTACAACTTGGCTTTGCTGACAGAAAATAGTTTTTAGCAGATTGTACGAAAAGAGGCTGATCTTCTCATTTCCGCCCCCAGAGATAATTTTGAACATAAGTTTGAACAGACGGAACTAGGGATTAAAAAGCCAGTGAAACATGGAGAATCTTGCCTTATTTGGGAGAACTATTTATTGATTCATTTATTGGCCACGCGACATGCGGGATCTTAGTTCCCCGACTAGGGATCGAACCTGCACCCCCTGCATTGGGAGCGTGGAGTCTTAACCACTGGACCGCCAGGGAAGTCCCTTGGGGGAACTATTTAGAAGGTAGAGAATACAATGGAATCTTGTAAATAGTAAAAGAAAGAAAATAGCTGAGAGACGGGGGCAAGGGGTGGGGGTGGAAGTCCTCACGATACATTCGCCAGGGACTGTCCCACTGCCTGCGAGGAAGCTGACGAAGAAGAGGGAGGTGGGGACCTTGGCTCCCCAGGCAGTGGTTTAGATTCAGAGCGAGAACCAGCAGGAGTAAGAGAGGCCTCTCAACTGCTGTGTGAGGTAGGTGCTGGCATTTCCCCATTTTACAGATGAGAAAACCGAGGCACAAAGATGATGTGTAATGTGTTCAAGATCACACAGGGACAAAGCCCATCCTTTTCAGTTTGAATATGAAGCCCCTTCCATGACTGTCCTCAGACTCCCTCTATGTTCAATCACAGGAACCTTCCTTCTGTTTCTCAACACTCCGTCCTCCTTCACGTTTCCCTGCCTCCGTGCCTGCTGGTCCCACTGTCTGGAATGTTGTTGACCCATCATTCACCTGGTTGACTCCTACTCGTCCATCAAGACTCAGTTCCAAATCATTTTCTCTGTGAGGACTCAAAACTCTCTGGAGAAAGTTGGTCACTCCCATCTCTGTGATGATACTAAACTTTGTGCACACCTGTCCTGTTACAGGACATTCTGGTTTACTTATTTATTTGCTTATTTGTTTATTTACTTACTTATTTATGGCCGTGCTGCATGGCTTATGGGATCTTAGTTCCCCTACCAGGGATCGAACCCGGGCCCCCTGCAGTGGAAGCACGGAGTCCTAACCACTGGACTCCCAGGGAGGTCCCAGGACATTGTTTTATTGCACAGTGGGACTGTGCTCATGTATCTTTGTCCTCTACAGGACTACAAGCTCCTTAAGACCAGAAAGCATCACTCTTTTACCCCTGTTTCTTATTAAGCAGGGGCCTGCTGTAGAGTGGGTTATCAAAAAAGGTTTGTTGAATTAATCAGAAGTTCCATGAGGTCAGGGACCATGTCTCTCTTCTTCAGGGCTGTGTACCCAGCCTCTAGTATAACATACAGGAAAGTGCTTGATTGATATTTGAATGGAAAAAATGAACTGGATTGTCATAGTTTTAATGAAATTCTACCAGTTGGAACTTCCTATTTTTCATTCCCTAATTTTTTTTTTAAAGATAAAATAATTATTTTATCGTTTATTTTTTTTTTAATTAATTAATTTATTTATTTTTGGCTGCGTTGGGCCTTCACTGCTGCGCGCGGGCTTTCTCTAGTTGCAGCGAGCGGGGGCTAGTCTTCGTTGTGGTGCGCGGGCTTCTCATTGCAGTGGTTTCTCTTGTTCCGGAGCACGGGCTCTAGGCTTCAGTAGCTGTGGCACGTGGGCTCAGCCGTTGTGGCCTGCGGGCTCTAGAGCACAGGCTCAGTAGTTGCGGCGCACAGGCTTAGTTGCTCCGCGACACGTGGGATCCTCCTGGACCAGGGCTCGAACCCGTGTCCCCTGCATTGGCAGGCGGATTCTCAACCACTGCGCCACCAGGGAAGCCCCCATTCCCTAACGTGTAGGCAGCACTCTCAGAAGCATCAGGTTGGGATCGCTTGGTGTTTAATACTTCTTTTTTTTTTTCCATTTACAGTTAAGACTTAAGTGGTCTTGGTTTCTTCTTGACAACTTTTAAAATTGAAAGTTAAGTATCAGCTAAGCAGAGACAAATAAGAACACATATCTATTGAATTTTAGGCCATTGTCTCTGTTACAATTGAATATATTCATATTTGTAGATTAGCAGCTATTTAATACTTATCACCCATATCCACTAAGAGTGAAGAATAAAGCTACTTGCTTTTTTATAAGTATTGATATGTTAGGATTAGTGGGATTAAATATTTTCTAATTTAAAAATGACTTTCCATTGACTGAGCCCAAACAGAAGAAGGGCGGTCAGGAGAGGTGCCCAGGTAGCCACGGCTGCCTGGACATGGAGCCCTTACCTGCTGACCGGGCTTGATGGGGGAGAGCGTGATGCCCTGGGTGTTGATCACTGGCAGGACCTGGTTCCCGATGACCGTGGCGATGATCTGGCCCTGGGCGTTGGTCAGGAGCTGGGGGGTGATCGGCTGCACCTGAAGGCCCTGAGTGCCGCTTGCTGCTTGGCTCGATGGCCCCGGATTCGGCATCAGAGGAATGGTCCCAATAATCTGCAAGAGACAGGCCCACAGGTGAGGTTCCGGGCTCTGTTCAGGGTCTGCACATGCACCTGAAGACCGCTCATGCCCTGGCCTCTATCAGAGGCTCCCCGAGAGCCAATTCATAATCCTTGAACAGATCTGGAGATGCGGGTGTGGAAGAAAGTGGCAGAGGATGAGCATCTGAGGGAGAGAGAAACACACATGGACCGAGTGCGTGGAGGGAAGGGGAAAATATCATATAAAAATAAGATCACGGATTAACAGATACACACTACTATATATAAAATAATCAACAAGGACCTACTGTGCAGCACAGGGAACTCTACTCAACCCTGTGTAATAACCTATCTGGGAAAAGAATCTGAAAAAGAATAGATATATGTATATGTATATGAGTCACTTTGCTGTACACTTGAATCTAGCACAACACTATAAATCAACTATACTCTAATATAAAATAAAAATAAAAAATAAAATAAAATCAAGCATCAGTGAGGGCAGAAACAGTGAGGGTGAATGCTGCCAGGGCAGCACAGATACCTGCTCTGCCTCAGAAGCAGATGGAGGGTGGACTCCTGACGCACTGAAGGCCCTCGTCTGGCTGGGGAGCCGCACGCCTTCCCCACAGGGCTGCTCACACACAGTGCGCTCCCTGACATCCTCTCCTTTGCTCGGGTCTCCCCTGCTCCCTCCACCCCTCCTTCCCTTCCCCGACATCCTGCTCCTCTCTCAAGGTCGGGGGCCAGCGCCCTGACACCCCAGCAGGACGAGGGTGCCCCAGCAGCACCCTGGTGCTGACAGTGGTTGAGGGCCCGGGTCCCGGAGTCAGGGACACAGGAGTGCATTCCCAGCGCTGCCACCTCCTCTGCAGCATTGTCAAGGAGCCTAAGCTTTCTGAAGGCTGGAGAGAACTGGGGTCATAAACGAATATTTGAAACTCAAAATAGAGGTGAAATGACTACCAAGGGCTGAAAATTTTTTAAAAGTGCATTTTATTTTTTATTTATTTAGTCTTTAAAATAGATTTAATTACATTAATTAATTTATTTATTTTTGGCTGCGTTGGGTGTTTGTTGCTGTGCACGCGCTTTCTCTAGTTGCGGCGAGCAGGGGCTACTCTTCGTTGTGGTGCGTGGGCTTCCCATTGCGGTGGTTTCTCTTGTTGCAGAGCACGGGCTCTAGGTGCATGGGCTTCAGTAGTTGTAGCACGGGGGCTCAGTAGTTGTGGCTCGCGGGCTCTAGAATGCAGGCTCAGTAGCTATGGCGCACCGGCTTAGTGGCTCTGCGGCATGTGGGATCTTCCCGGACCGGGGCTCGAACCTGTGTCCCCTGCATTGGCAGGCGGATTCTTAACCACTGTGCCACCAGGGAAGTCCTAAAAGTGCATTTTAAATGATGTGTTTTAAACTGGCCCCAAAGGTTAGAGGACCGAGGCTTCTCTGGCAGGTGGGGGAAGGCTGTTCTTTGCATCTGGTAGCCTCTGTCTTCCGTAAAGGGGTGGTGTGGCGCAGCACAGCAGAGGCCTGGCTGGATCCAATCACCGTGTTAAGGAGAAAGGGAGCATGAGCAGAGGCGTCTATGAGATCTGGAAACACTGACCACATTCGTAGACCACATTTGTCCCCGTCCACTGACAGGGACAAATCTAATCTGTAAGCTTGCTTTGGGTTAGGGAGAA